>NC_087467.1:10122279-10431446 GCF_036321535.1 Camelus dromedarius | reverse complement strand
GCAGGACTAAAGGCATTGTTTTTTGTATATAATCATCAATGTTGCTATGCTCGAAAACAGAGCAAAAGAAAAAGAAGCCTGTCATCAAACCATTTTTGGAAGGATTTCTTCAGTCTTCTATATTTTAACAGCTAATCATCAAAGCCAAGTATATCTTTTCTCATCCATGGAAAAGGCATGACAGGGACAGGAAGAGGTGCTGTCCTACCCAGCACCACCTGAAATCTGCCATTCAGTATAGACTCATAAGCAATGTGAACTCATCTTACTATCTCCATACCTCATCTAAAGCATGAGCTTCAAAGTAATACAATAGTCATACATTTTGGTCATAAAAATGGTAAGATTCCAAGTTGCTCACTGCTTACCAGGTTTTACTAAAATGAATAATGTCACATTAAAACTCAAAGTTATATATAAAAGTTTTCTAATTAAAAAAAAATCTGTAATTTTCAGAGGACGCTAATGAGGCACTCAAGTATAAACACTTGTCTAAAGCCGCTCGGTGGTTCATTTTGGAACTGATTTGTCCTAGTACATCTTTCTCCTGCCTTTATGTTTAATGGCTCTGTGTCTTTGTATTAAAAGTGTATTTCTTATAGGCAGCATATACCTGGGAATTGCATTTTTGTATAATGTGAAAATCTCTGTCTCTTAACAGGTATATTTAGAACATTCTCAGTTAAAATAAATTTTAATTTAGATGGATTAAAATATACCATCTTGCTAGACATTTTTAAACCTGTTTAAAGGTGTTACTTTATTATCTTCTTGCTTGCATGAATCTTGAAGAGGTCAACTGTAATTCTTATGCTTACTTTTCTGTCAGTAATAATTTTTTTTCCCTTCATCTGCCTTTAATGTTTTCTCTGACTTAGGTTATCAGCTGATTGACTATGGCATGAGTAATTTTTTTTAATTTATGTTTTTGTTTTGATGTTTTCTCCCTTTGGTGTTCTGTAAGATACTTGGACATATGATTTAGAATATATCAATTATTTTTTAAAAATCCTTAGCCATTATTTCTTCAGATATTTCTTCTGACTTTTTCCCTCTTTGTTTTCCTTCCAAGTTTCCAAGTATGCATATGTTTTATATTGTTGTACATTTTTTAATACACTATTCTCTCTTTTTTCTCCACTCTCATATCAACCCATAATTGATGTTTAGCACTTTTTAAATCATCCTTGCCTGAATTTTCTTGTTCAGTGGCATCTGTCAGTGTTCTGATTCTGTTTCTAATTACAGGTACCTGTCTTTCGATTTGAACCTAGTTGTTTGCTGTCTACAACTTCAGTTCTCTCATGTGTTCAAAAATATCATTATTTCTCAGTTTGTTCAGCCATTGTCTTATAAATAAGGTTAGAAGGAACTCTCTTTTCAGTTCTCCATAAATGTTAACAGAAACTGAAAATATTTAACAGGTGGAAAATTATATGATGATTTAAAAATAGAACTAAAAAGAGAAAACTGAAACACTATGGCAAAACAGAAGTAATAACTTCAGAAAATAGCTCCCACATCTAAGGCTGGAGGAACAAAAGGAAGAGGTCAGAGTCATTAGAACCTAAAATCTTGGAAAAGTGGCCCCAGGGATACAGGGCTCAGCTCAAGGGGTAGAGGGCACTGCTTGGCAAGTGCTGTTGTCTGAGGAGCTCAGAAGTACCTCTGTGGTGCTTGGACTCAGACAATTTAGGATGAAGCCCCAGCTGACTAACACTTACAGGAAATTGAAAACAACTGCTGCCATTTTAACTACCTATCCATGGGGAGTGAGAACTGTTGCTAGGGTGACGCTGAGAAGAACAGTGAGCAAATTAGATGTATTATGACCACTCAAACTCCTTCAGATTTTCAGTGTCTCTCTTTCTAGTGTTTGCTGTTACTGAACGAAGCTTATAATGAAGCTAGCAAAAAAAACCAAAAAAAAAAATGCCTCACCCCAGCACCACTAGTGTATTGAAAGTTAGGTATGACATTGAGAGAAAATAGCCCAATAATCAGTACAAAAATACCTTTGTATTATATTAAAAAGTAGATTTATACTGTTCTAAATTATTATATGACAATATAGATTTTATTTGTGTAAAAATATATGTTAAAATATTTTACCTTGTTATAAAATACTTTTTTTTTTTTAGTGGCAGGAGTACTTGGGAGATTAAAACACACACACACACACACACACACACACACACACACACACAAAGAAAAACTGAGAAATTACTAGTTGTATTTTACATTTTGATTCTTCTCTTCTTGCTGTTTAGTTTGATTTCATTGTTTGTTAGTTCACCTTGATAAAGGAGATGTGTAAACCCTAGAATCTACAGATTTGAAATTTTAAGGCTATTAGAATGACCTATCCACTTCAACAGATGCAATTTCAAAGGGCAGGATTCTCCATGGTGTGATAAAGACAGCTTTGGAAAGCATATCATTGTAAAGGAGTAAGAATCTTGGGGGGAATAGGGTGAATAGGGATGCTGGGTTTCTCGTGGTGCCTGACAAAATGAGGAATGGAGGACAGATGAGACTAGTATTGATGGTCACAAGATACCAGCGGGGTGAGGTAAGAGTGGCGTGAAAGGCAGGGTGCTCTTCCAAGTAATAATTAGTTTTGCCCATGGAGTCATGGAGGCAACAGGAGGATGATCTTAAATGGAGCATCCAGAACTCTCAGGCTCTTTTCTTATTACAAAACTATGCAAAATCACACCTGCTGATAGCAAACATAAAAGATGAAGGAGAAACTGATCAAACAAGCAATGCATAGACACCATAATCTGAGGAGCATAACTAAACCAACCTCAGGGTCTGAGTTTAAAAAGGGGAATTCAATGGCTCTGTGAATTTTGGGAGAAAAGAGTTTGCTGAAGCATGTTACATAGAGGCTTATAAGAAGAACCAGGAATGATAGATACTAAAATTTATGTTAGATGCATCTGTTTGAATTTAGGAGAGAAAAAGGATCATGAGGTATTGCGTACAATAATTATATGAAGTGATAATAGCAATGAAGGTCTACGGCTATTCCTCTCCGTATCGGGAACCAGGACTTTGTGTAGGGATTTAGCTGTTGCACATTGAACTTCGGAAATGCTTGATTTTTATGTGTAGTTTTATGAGGCAAATTGCTAAGTAATATGGCTCACTCAAATAAAAGATTGCATTCAAAGAGCTTTAAGTAAAAGAGAGCAATGCATGCAAGTAAAATTGCACTTTCAACAGTAGTGATGGAAAAAGAAAAACCATATCTGATAATGCCTTTTATTCTTTCCTTTTGAAAAATGAATGCCTAATTTTACTGCATGCTTTTAGTACAATATGTTAGTCCATGAATTTTGTAGAAGATGAATCCATAGGAAATTATCAGAGCAGCAATTTAAGTCCCAAAGCCTAAATTCAATAGCAGTTGTACATGTATTATTTCAGCAAGCAGTACCAGATTTTCACAAACATGCTGACTTATGATGACCAAAATGAGAAATGAATAACCAGCAATGGAGCCTGGATAGCAATAAGTGGAAGTCGGCAGATGGTGTGTGAATATCATACTGGCACTGGAAAATAACAGAACAGACAGCCATGCTTATTCTGATGACAGATTGACTGCCTAGAAAAACCTTGAATGCACTTGTGGTGTTTTCCCTAATGTTTTAATTGGAGGCATAAAAGTTCATATTAAGCTCCGTACCAGTTAGAAGTGATAAGTCAAATTCAACTTATTGAAGGCTTTGTGTAACTATTTAATGTGTGTGTGTGTGTGTGAGACAGAGAGAGAGAGAGAGAGAAAGAAGGGAATCTACAAACTGAGTAATTAGCATAGAAAATAATCTATTTTTACATCATTTAACAAATACTAATGGTTTAGTGGATGCCCTTTGTAATAAAACTAAGTGACCTCAGAAGAGCATGAATATTATACTATTAACTTCATATTATATACTGCTTATGATAAAATGTGAAGTTTAATTATTTTCAAAGAAAATATAGCCACTGCAGTGATATAAGCAGAAGCATTGTTCATCTCTACCTTACTTCAAAAGGTTGTATTAAATCACTGAAACAATAGCTATTTTTATACTGTAATGATGTGTCAGTGTGTTTATATATTTGTAGATGAGTCAGAGGCAAATTAAGAAATACAGTCTCCCCAGATAAGTAGACATCATAATGCTTGGATTAAATGATCAATAACAAGGAAAAATATAGTAGGAACATGAGAAATTTACCATGTAAGCAACATGTCAATAATATAATTTGAAGATATGATGCACAGAGGTATCTCTCAAATTTTTAAAACATTGTCATTTTTTTTCAAAAGGATTGTTCAAATAATTATGCAAGAAATTCTTGACTTTATACATTTATTGTATAAGGTCTCTTCTGACTTGTGCAGGTAGACTATAAATAAATGAGGGAAGAAAACAGATCTTCAAATGTGATCAAACCATGATAGACTGTCAGTATTATATAAAATGTGTGGTTGGCAATGTATGAGTTTGCCTACTTGAAAAGCAGTAAATACCCTTAGTTTCAGTTTATTGATCCACTCACAGTTCACAGAAATTGTTTGTGAAAAAGTCTAATTCACTTTCCTATATGGATGTTTAGTGGAAATTTTAAAAGATTTTGAATAAAAATTATATATTCAAAGTCTGAGTCAGTTTTAAGAAATATTTGCCTTAAAATAAGTGGATAATCTAGTATGTTTATTACTTTGATGAATTACATAATACTTAAATTTCAGCAACAAATATGTTTTTTAGTGTCATACTGGGAAAAATATGGTTTTGAAATGTTTAGAGATGTTTTGGCAGAATTCTCCTCTTTCAAGGTGAAAATTGTGAAATCTAGTCTGTGATCCCAAGAAATATATATTTGAGTAATTCATTTGACTAATGTGTTAATGCTTTTTTGATCCTGTACATGGAATTATATGCATATCAGCCTGGTCGGCTCTACAAAGCCAATTTGGAGATAGAATGAGGATGCTCAATAGTTGACCATAAACTCCTTTCTCAGTGTTTCTTTTTATGTACAATCTGTAGATAGCATCCAATACACTTGAATCTTATATGCAAGAACTGCCTTTTGGGGAGTTTATTTAGACAAAGTCCAAAACGGCAAATTAAAAGTAAATAAATAAGACAGTTTATTTTCTAGAGCAAGAATAATCATAGTATTCATTGTTCACTATGTACTACTGGAGAGATAAAGTTATTAGCAAATGCTGTTATCATGTTATCACTCTCACAGTTTAATAAAGAAATGAATATTTTGCAAACAATATCTAATTTTGAATCCAGCTGTCTAATTGCCTTCATATCAGTTATAATTTCTGAATGATAATCATCTATGTCACTTTTACTGACTATTGCCATAATTGAGTCAACAGCCACATGTATTTTACTTAATTTCAAATTAATCTCAGATGTCACTTAGCTTTGATATACTTGACACATTTCTTATAGGAATTGATGAAACAGAATAGTCAATCCTTTTCCTGTTATTGAGGAAAAGTGAAAAGTGATCTGTAGAAAGTTCAGTCATATGAATTACTGTGGAGATGTGCTAAAAAGAAGGTCAAACAAAAGAATATTCTTTTGATTATTAGAATTTTAAAGTAGTGATGGGATCAAGGGAATAGCCTCCAAACTGAAATCAAGTGACTAAATTCTGCGAGTAACAGAAAGGCCCTAAAGGAAATAAATTAACCCCAGGATTGACCTTTCAATCAATTCTCAATCAGGAATAACATCTATCTTTTTTAAGTGGGAAAAATAATTTTTTAAAGAGGAAAAAGAGGAAATGGAATCGGCAATTAAGAGGTAATAATGCTACATCAGATATTTTGGTCAAATTATTTATCCTATGGATAAAAATAAAGCTTAGTATTAAAAATGAAATGTATAGGGCCACATTTTGATTATATATATGATTATAACTGTATATATTATATAAATATTATATATAAATACATATATATAGTTGTTTACCCTCATGATCGTGTGGCTGACTAAGAGTTGCAGCTCCCTGCTGTTGCCCAGCACCATGAGAGTTTCGTACTGCATATAGCTAGCCCAGGAAAAGATCAGTAAGTTGGGCCCATCTGAACTTCCATGCTATTTGATAAGCAACCATCATCCTGCTCACTTCAGATACTCACCTCCCAAACATTCCAGTTGCCCAGAATGCTGTGTCCCCTAGCCTAGGAATTTCTGAATATTTTTATTTTTATCTTAACACCTCTCATCAGAGACAGATTTTCAGTGAAGCAAATGAAATTTGTTTCATAGTCCTTTACTTTCAGTGGCCTCTTCCTGCGAGTACCACTTTGTGCTTACATTGAGAGAGATTCTCCTTCTCCCCACCAGCTGCATCCCAAATTGTAATAGCTCAGTCCCAGTAATATTTGAATGCACTCATGCCTGGCACAAATGGGGTCTCCAGGACCCTATTCCAATGCTACTCAGCAACATCTATTCTGGTTATTTAGTGCTTGATTTTGAATATTTTGAGGTCGTCCATTTGTCACACAAAAAATAAAAGCAAAGTAATAACACCACCAAATTCAACATAATAAGTACCTCTAGGGACAAGGGAGGAGGATTGAATTCAGGAGGGATTGTGGGTTCTTCAGAAGTTCAGATAATATTATCTGTCTTTATATAAATTGTTGGCACCTTAGCATTTGTTTCATTACTCTTGAAATTATGTTTGTCTATTACATATTATCTTTTGTATAATATATTTCATGATTAAACATACATAAAAATATAAGGTAAGGTTGGAATCCTCTGATAAGAATTAAGCGGTCCAAACAAGAAGTGTCTAGAGATACGTCTGTGCATGAATATATGAATTTGAACTGCTTATGATTCAAGTATCAAAGCATCAAATTATCTGCAAAAGATATACAAATTATAACAAATTTTTGTTATGAATAAGGTTCCTATTTTCTCTGAGTATGGTCACCTATCCTCTTATAAATGAGGCATTTTTAAGCTGTTGCAACTTAGTTTTGCTTTGAGAAGAGGCAAATTTCCATAAGCAAGATCATGGATCACTTTCTTAAAAATACAAATTCTAAGCTAGTTCCAAGGCCAAATATATAAGAATATCTTAACTGGCCATGTAGGAATCAATATTTGACAAGATTTTTACTTGATTCTGATGGACACTCAGGTTTTAGAGTCAGTCTATGTTATTTTTGTGAAAGATTACATTTTTCTTCCTTATTACATCGTTATAATACTTTCAGTTTATTTACATAATAGTACGTCCTGGCTCTTATAGAGTTGTATGTTAATCCAAAGGACTGACAGTTAAGATGTCTGTTATATAAACTCTGTTATATAAGCCATTATATTAAACTCTGAAAAGGCTTAAACATTTTATACTGGTCATAGTATAATGCAACTATATTTTAGATTTCTGAACTGTTTAGAGACTATTAAGATTGCAGTGAAACATTTAACAGTAGTCATATTATTCTAGCTTTTTAAAAATTTTACACCATATTGTGCTACATATTATTTACACAACAGCATTGAAATTGATGATGTGCTTGTTTTATTTCAACAAAATCTCCTAAATGAAAATAATTTATAATAAAAATATTATGTGAAGTAATTGCCTCCAAAATTACTCATTATTGCCTTTATCACATTACATGCATCAGAAGCCATAATCATTATCTCCATTTTCATTACAGAAATATATTCAGTTTATACCTTGGCATTATTCTGATTACACAAAGTCCCATTAAAATTGGTAATGAGTAAAACTGAAAAGGTACAAATATTCAAGCTGTATGCATGTGGTAGCTTTCTTTAATGGAAGTGTGTTCAAAATGTGTAGCTCTTGGGCCTGGGATGTTTGTACATGTGTTCTGATTTGAGAGCTAGTGTTTTTGTGTTTCCATTTGGCTTGAGACTTGGCTGATATTTTATATGAAATTAGATTATTGATAAATAAGAAATTACTGTAGATGTTAAGGGAAGAGACATACATTGATTTCCCTCATTTTCCCCCCAAAATTGTAAACCACCAGACCTATAGGTAATACAGATAGATAGGTTTAAGAATCATTAAGAAGACACTCTGCCTTCTGAGAACTCCAGAAATTTCTGAGAAAATGGATTTGCATTCAGAAATGTTAGAGCTACATATACCATGTCAAATACGAAGAGAAGTTTAAAAAGATGGCTTTAGTTCTTTATATAATTTATGTTTAAGGAAAAATGATGATGATTTTATACCAGCATAAAATATACGAACTTTACCTTTGAATTTAAAAATATCTTGAATATACATATTTGTAGTTTTTATCATTTACAGTTTTTTAGGTAAAGAGAGTGAATAGTTTAGTGTATATTTTACCGGAGTTCCACAGTATTGGACTAAACACATTTCCTCTGAAATACAATAAATACTGAACAATAGCTTGCAAAATGAATAGACAAGTTCATGCACTCTAACTCTCGAAAATATTTTAGGGTAGTTCTCCAAGATCTATTATATTGACTGTTTACAAGTTTATCTTCGAGCAATCAATTAACTTGCAAATGAGCTAGGTGATTTATGCCAGTTACACTGCATAGATAACTTCTAATTGAATCAGACATCAAACATGTGGTTTAATATGTGAATATTATGATAGATGAGCTAACCAGTTTGACATGCAGACTGTCCAACCAACACCCATATCATGACTATGTAGTTATCTAGGTACATAGCTCTATGTTTATATAGTTTACAAAATGCTCACATCTATTTCCTGACTTTTTCAAAATAAGGGACCCAAAGTTAAGCAGTTTTGACTTAGACTACATCAAGTTCATAAGAATTAGCAGACTTAGAACTAGGAACTGGGATTTTTGTCTTTAAATCCAATGTCCTTTTTACCATATGGGAACTGATTAAATATAATTTTAGATATGGATAATGAAGCCATATACACATATAAATATGCACACAGATACATGTCAATAGAATTACATTCAAATACTATGATGATACTAAATTTATCATATTTAAAATTATAATAATAGAAGTGTAAGTGAATGCTAACACTGCTATTTTCTACATTTTACTTTTTAAATATAAATTAGTTACACAGTCCATATGTTTGAAGATATTTTAATTGATTGAATTATGGTTTCCAATAGCTATGTTTTCTTCCACAGATCAAATAGAAGAATATCATTCCATTCAATATTGATAATACTGACTTCATTTCTGGATAGTCTACATTGAGAAATGTCACAGGTTTTGGTTTGTCAGAATATAATGCTAACATCAAAGAGGAAATGACAAATGCAAGGAAAGTTCCAAAAAAATTGCAATACCTTACTTAATAGGGAAGATTTAGGAAACTGTGATAGCTGATTTCAACCATTTTAAGAACATTCATATGAAAGAATAGGATTTTTTTTCTATATGTCATCAGATTGTGGCATTGAGATAAGTAGTTAGACTTCATGAGATGCCATCTTTTTGGCCTTAAAAAGTCCATCTAGAGTTTTGGATGCTAAAGTACTCAGGCTGTATAAGCAGATGCTCACACCCAAAGGGAAGTTGAGTCTTCATTTCTGCCGTTACACTTGATGCACATGCTAGAATGCTATACTTTGTCCTCTGTATAGATTAGATCTAAGTGGGAGGATTCTATTTCCTAGAAAGATTAACAGAACAAATTTCCTCTGACAGGCTGTTTCCTTACAACCTGAGAAGTCTTTCAGAAACTGAGTTTGGAATGCAAAGACTTGTCAAAGGTTAACACCTGTGTAAGAGTTAAAACGAGCAAAGATGACCCAGTAGGAGGAAGCTGACCTGACAGTTTCTACCAGCTCAGTGTGAAGCTTCAAAGCAAAGATTGCCCTTTTTAGAAGTGTCTCATGTTGGATGGAAATGGTTATTTCCCTAAATGACTTTCTCACTCCTTCTCTGGGAGCTACTCTAAGAAAAATGTGTCATTGGCACCATCATTTTCCTTAAGTATTCTGGTGTAGCCACCCTGAAAAAAGTGGAATGCAAACCTTTGGAATGATCTTGGCTTGACAGCTAGAGCAAACCCAGAAGGAACCAGCAGCTGACAGCCATCAGCTAGCCGTATTCCTCTAGGCTAGGCCAGCTTGCTTTCTTCAGGGCATCCTAAGAGCACATGTCTGTGTCTGCCACACCATACCCCCAACCTGCTCCTAAAACAGCCTTCCACTTTGCAGAAACTGGCAGTTGCACTGGGTAAAAATCTTGAAGTCCTTATTCACTCCTCTCTTTAATGTCCCGTATGCCATTTATCAGTAAATCGTGCTGGTTCTGCCTTTAGATTCTGTTCCTGTCTCACCACCTCCATACCTACTGCCCCAGCTCAAACCATCATCATTTCTTTTGGATCATCGTGATAGCCTCCTTACTGGTCTTACTGATTACTACAGTTTGTTCTTTACACAGTGTTTTTTCCCTTTTGTTCTCAAATCTCTCCATATCCTTAAGACATATCTTTCATATACTCAGACTCTTCAATCGTTTTCCTTCTTAAGCTAAGTGAAACAAAACCCTACATTATCTAGTCCTCTCATCGTTGTTATTATTATTAACCTTTATTCTGATCTCTAATCCTCCACTTATTCTGTTCCAGCCTTAGTATTCCTTACATATACCAGGCACTCTTCTGCTTCAGGGCCTTGAACTTGCTCCTTCTTCTTTCAGACTTACTTAGGTCTTTGACAGAGTGCCTCTCTTTCAGAAAGTGTTTCCCTGAAAATTCTATTGAAAGTGCAATCCAGACCATAACTCCGCATGGCACTACCATTTCTCCATTCCTCTTATTTTTCTTCATAGAATTTAATAATTTTCAGTTACTGCATCTCCAGGACCTAGATAGACCCTGGCAATTGGTATGTTTTCAAAGGAATATTTGTTGAATGAATGAACTATTAAAAAGTATCCTTTTCCTACTTTAGTCTCTCATAGTAATAGGAACTGAGTATTTACACATTATTTTATATGGTTATCAGTAAAAGACTGGGTAGGCCTGGACCCCAAAGTAGCCAGAAGATTATTAGGAACAAAAACAACATAAAAGAGGTCCATAACATAAGAAATGTAGCTCAAACTAATATTTATTAAATGCCTATTCTATAACAGGCACTTGTCAGTTATTGAATTTCTGAAACTCTTACTGCCCTTAAATAGGAGTTTAATATCACCTGATTTACTGATAGAGCTAGGTTTAGAAAAGTAAAGAACCTAATCAAGTTTCTGTTTACCTGGTGAATGAGGATTATCTTTCCCAAGCCCTTACTATTTCGACCACATTATAAGAATTAAATACAGCAATCCTTTGTCAGGAATTATGCAACAACTTCATAAATTTTACCAAAAAAGTTAAATCAGTTTTCTAGTCTTATAGACCTTCTATAAATGTGCATGGTTTTTAATCCAAGCCTTGATTTAAAGACATAATTCAGTCTTTAACATAGATTTTTAAAATTTAACTCTTTACCTCAGATTTTTCACAGAACAGCACCATTAATTCATTCATTTTCAAATCTATCACCCATCCATCTATCAATTAATTCATTCATGCATTCAGTCATTTATTGTGCAATTCCCTGATGGTTCATTTGCAAGTAACAGAGACAGAGTTTCTCCCTTCATGGATATAAATATGTATAAGCATTTTATATAAACTAAATGACATCAGTATTAAAAATAACATTTTAGGATCAATGGGTACCCACATCATGAAGATGCAATTCAGTTTAGAAATTAAAACATGTACATAAACCCCCACAAAAACCCATATACACACAAGCAAAACAATGATAACATCTTTGAAGAATCTGTTGTTTTGATGAGGCAAATAAAGAACTCTAGGCTACTCCAACATGAATAATATGATGAGGAGCTAGAGTCAAGGAAAAACGGGGCATATTTGAAGGAATATATTATGTTTAGCTTAGGTTTTCAAGCTAGTGTATTTTATCTTGAGAGAATTTGGAAGCCATTAAAATATTAAGTAGAGAACTGAGTTATCAGAATTGTATTGCTGAGAAATTTACTCTTCTGGTAATGTGGAAGAAGGACTGAAAGGGAGAATATGCTGATGGGTTCCACATGCCCTGATAGCTGAGTGAAACTGTTCTCACTAGGGTTATCAATGATCTACGTACTGCTAAATATAGTGGTTTATATTTCTCATCCCTTCTCTTTCTTGACTTCTCATTATCACCTAATACTTACATAGTGGTGGAAAGTAACCAGCAGGACAGAAAGGTTAAAAACTGATGTGAGAAACAGAATAAAAAATAAGTAAGGCCCTAAATGAGGCATACTGGGATGGATTCAGAACCCAGTTAGCAAGATTTTTTTTTTTTGATAAAATAGGAATGACAGTGTCATGGGAGAAAAACAGCTTTAAAAATGTGTATTTGATTTGAATGGGTCATTTTGAAGAATGGCATTGGACATTGATTTTTGAACCATATGTAGGTAAAACTAATTGGATTGCCAGGCAGTACTGGACCTTGAATTTATACTGACACAAATTTTGGTTATCATGTCATTTCTTTCTCTAGATTCCAACCAACGGGTGCAAGAGCCGAGTCCTGAACGTTGGAGTTCATACCCCATTCTGGTTTTGACAGATAGGTGCAGAGAAGGGAAGACAAGGTAAGAGTTTGTTTTGTCGACAGAAGGGTGACTGAAGTTTGGGCCACGGCTTCTCATAAAGTGAAGAGGGATTGATTAGAGTTAAATGGGTAATTGTTAAATCCTAAGTGTTGTCCTAAGTTGCCATGTTTACATACAATGAAGTGAAGTTGATATTTCATCAAGTATCTAAGTTTCAACTTTCTTTTTGAAAGCAAGTTTATGTAATTAAATTGGTGGAATTGTCCAGATTAAGCATGTGTTCAACCTATGTCATTCTAGAATTTTTCAGGCCTCCTGGGCTGCATTTAGTACTGGTTTTTGTTGGGTTAGCAGAATGTTAAAAAATTTTTTTTAAGTTTCAAAGTCTTTAGTTCCAAAACCTCAGCACAACTATTGCTTTTGCACTAGTCTTTTTATTTATAAATGAAAATTGTCTAATCTAATGACATTTGAGTTTAAAATGCAAAAGGAAAACAAGCATACATTTTAAAACATGATATAAAAACTCAGAAATATCAAGATAAAGTATCATTAATTAAATATGCCTCGTTACTCATATTGCACATTTTCTCATGACATATATTTTTAGGAGAATATAAAATATCTTTTAACAGAGCATTTTCTAAAGTTTTTCCATAAACTTAAGAAATAATGCAAATGTAACTATTCCTTGGGCAACTGTAACCGATCCTTAGCGTGTGCTCATAAGGATTCTGTGATCTTTCAATGACAAAGAAGTGAGAAATCTAAATATCTTAACTGCTCAGTGTTAAGTATGCCTCTATGTTATATATTTGTCTTCCTCACCCACTCCAAATTTCACACCTCATTTCACATTACGCTATACACTGGAATAGCGTCCTGATTAATGTTCACTCTTTCCCTCTGTCTGAAGTTATTTTTTTCCCCCTTTTTTCTTCCCTCTTTCCCAGGCCCATCTGTTAAGTGGCAAACCCACCTGCTTTCAACTTCTTTGTCTTTTTATTCTCCTTAGCAATTTCTATAGCTGCTAATAAAAACTCTCTCTGTCAGAATTGGAATGGTGAGCTCAACTGAGTGAGAATTCTAATGTGTTTGACCTGTCCTTTGTATTTCCATATGAAAGCCAGAGACTCCTAAATAATGTTAGGAGTAATAAGATAATTGAGAATATCAAACATAGGATTTATCTTCTCAAATCAGTAGAGATGAATAGAACTCTGAGATGTGCATTTCTGATTTACAACTTAGTGTGGAAGAATATATGAAGACATAGCACTGAGCATATATATTACATACTGTTTTTACATAGCTCAGCTAAAGGATAAGGATAGAATTTCACTTTCCTTTAATGACAACAGCCCAGCCTTAAACGTATTTTGGAGGATAATTCTTAAAAATCAATATTTGCAGTGTACATTGTTGACATACATTTTGTGTTATAGATTGCAAAGTATTGAATTACAGTATTTCCATTTTCTGTTTGCTTGACGTATGCTTTTTCTGTTAAAACCATGAAAAAGTGACCATCAATTTAAGAACTGTCATTTTTTTCCCCAACATCATTTATAAAAGTTTAAAGATAGTAACTCTACCTTCCTGAACACATACACATATGCTCTATTGAATACCATAAGAAAGGTGTCCATAGATTTTATTTTTAAAATTATAAAATTGCCAAGGTCATTTTTTGTTGCGCTATATCCATTTAGAAGACTGATGCTTCTCAATAATGACTTTGTAGTTGATTATAAGGTACTAGTTCCATTTAAAAGTGACCATTATACTGTCCTGTTGTTTTGTGTTTTTCATATAGTAGGTCTCATGTATACCCTAAAATACGTCTTAAAGCTATCTGAAATAAGATATTTTCTTTTGTTAGCTCCATGTAATTGTGTTCTGAAGATGACCAGATATAAAACATATTTATTAATTCACAATAAATTTAATACATTGATAGTTTACATTTTTTTAATATGTAACCTGCAAAAGGAGGCTTCAGTGACAAATCCTTCCCATATAGATATTATTATTTCCCTCCTCTGTGTTCAAATAGACTTCTGTGCTTCTATGATAGCATTTATTCTATTTCTTGTATTAGGGATATATGTACAATGGCCTGCATTTCAAAGTATATTTTAACAACTTAGATTTAAGGGATAGATTTGTTTTCACCTTTACCTATGCTATAACACTGAAACAGACTATTAATACATAATGATATATTATATCATTACATATTTATTGAAGTAAATACTTAAGAATACATTAGTCAGTTTTTTAAAATTCTAACGTGGATTTAAGAATTAAATTTTAACTTATTTTATGTTGAGTTTTTTTTCATGTAGGAGCTGTGATAGTATAGTACATTAGTTTTCAAATGTAAAACAGGTATAATTATTATAGAAAATATATTAATCACTATGGTAAGCATAACAGAAAATCATATTTTAAATGTATATCATATATTAAAATAACATATAAGTTACGATTTTGGTTTAAGAATTATTTAGTGAACTAACTCTCAGCCACTCAGGAGTTTTTCCATTAAAAGAATCATTTCACGTTTGATAGGTCAAAGCTACCATTTAGAGAAACATGCATTTAGCTTACAGCAAAATTCTGAAGCTCTCCCGGTGAGAAGTACTGAGACATAAGCTGTGAAATGAAAAGAAAACTGCACTCATTTGCTTTAGCCCATAACGTGAGAGTTCAAAAGGAAGGAAGCACTTCTCACTATGAATAAATGAAATGCGTTGGGTTGTTGGAGGCAGTGCCAGGGGATTTGTAAAAGCAAGTACACAGAACCTCACAACTATTAGTGGTTAATCCAAAGGTGTTTAAATCAGCAGTGACTAAATGGCATTATCATTACATCAGCAAAGTGAGCTGCAAGGATAAACACCCTCGATTCTTCTGTGGCAAATGATTTCTGTTTAATGACTCAAGTGTATAAAAGTCCTCAACATAGTAGTTGTTGCTCTAGAAATAAGTTAAAAGAAGCCCTTTTTTTTTTCCTGCTAAGAGTACTGTGTCTACCGCAAAGTCATCAGTTCGAAAGACAGCGTAAGGTCTGAGTTTTCAATTAAGAAAACTAGATACTGAGGCAACGTAGGGTTTGCACCTTGCTCAAACTCTCAATCAAGCATAAGAACCTAATAACCATGGAGTATATAGACATATTTGACTCAATTATTGAAGCTGAAAATATGGATCAAATTAAATTTCATGAATTCACAACAATAATCCTAAGACTTAGAAGCAGTCCTTTAAGTTTATTGCCACAGATATCAGAGAAAACATTTGAAATTTTTTTTAATGTCATAATGGTTATATATATATGCAGTTCCATGTGGTTCACTCTAAGTATGTATTTAGAGTTTATGGAATTTCAGCTGCAACCATTCAAGTAAGTGTGAGGAAAAATATCCCATTTTGAAGCATACTGATGTATGAAAATATTAATCACAAAATAAACTACAAATAAATGCAAGAATGAAATACTGTAAATATTTTTAGATCTCTTCAGTGAAATAAGTGGGTTATATATTAAAGTTGAATAAAATAGTATAACTCTTGTCAGTAGAGTGGTATATGTGACTGCTACCCTTAATAAAATTTGTCACTCTGTCTAATTCAGTGTGGTGCTTTCTAGGATATTCTTTGCTCACTTATAAATTTGAAAATCCACATCATTTAATTACTCTCAGGGGATCATATGTCATTTTTTTTCAGAACTTTATCTCAAATGTTAATTAATTCTCAACATCAGTGCATCTTCCCTTTGGAAGATTTTACTACTTCAGCATTACTCAGAACCTTGCAATTTTTACTTTCTTCTTCCTTTTTTAAATGATCATTAGTGAGTTTAGTACATTTTATTAGTAAATCCAAAAAGAAAGAAAAGATGTAAAAAAGAAAAGTGGATGTTTCTCATTGTATTCAGGAGTCTTGTATAGTGTCTGTGTAATTTATTCAATTATTGAGTGCCTAACATAGGGCTAGTCTTTGCAAGTTGCTGAGGATACAGGAGAGAAAGATAAAGTCCTTTTCTCCATGGATTGTGTAATATAATTAAAACAAGAGCTAAAATTTTCCGTTGTTACACTTACCAGAATTTCCTTAGCTTCATTATTAAGAAGGAAATTTTAAAGTCCTCTTAAAACAAAATAGAAGTCAGTAATATCTTTTACCTATTGACAGTCCCCTTAGGTTAATTTACAAATGGAAATTGTAGATATGCTCTCGTAAGGCAGCACTTTGGGATATACAATATGATATTTTATTTGATTTGATATTTGTCAAATCTGAGGAAGAAAAATATATTCTACAGTTGTTTTTTAAACTTGCATTTTTAAGTTAATACTTTAAATGAATGTTAACTCTACCACAACATTAGATTTATGCCAAGAGTGTTTATTTATCTCTGTCCTAAAGTGCACCCTTAGTCTAGTAAACCATCCTTAGTCTAGAAACTGAATGAATCAAAGATGATCATGTTACCTCTAGATACAGAATCAGGAGCTACTCTTTATTTTAGGTTTTTCATTGGCTTTCTGTGGTAAGCAATGTACGGCTTAATTCTGCACAGTCTGGAAAATCCCTAGAGATGGTTACGTGTAAATTGCTTGTTTTCATCTGAGAAGCAAAATAATGCCAGTGAAGAAATGTTACCATTTATGTTCAGGGAAAAGAATGGGCAGACCTCTAAATTGCAGAACTTTAATGCTAGCTAAATATTTAAATTAAGCAAAAGAGGTGCTGCAATTTAGTTTCAAACCTGTGTGCAGTAATTTACATGATGCTGATTGATGGTAAATATATGCAGTGGAAACTTGCTAAAAATCACCATGTGCTTAGAACAGTGCTATTAACTTTCCATCTGCTGCCAATAGTTTTGAGCAAGAGAGAGGAAGTCTTCGTATCTGTTTATGCACATTATCATCATAAACATTGTGGTTATCTTCATCACTGTCATCATCCTCATCCTTATTCTTATTTTTATCATCCACAAAGCTCATTACCAAGCATTATTTTGATAATCATAACTGTATTAACTCAGATTTCACAAGTGAGAAAACAGATTTTTTATGGAAGAGTGACACTTTAAATAACTTACCTAAGTTGTTGCATGGCAGTTGGGATTCGAAACTGTGTCATCTGACTTCATAGTTCACGTCTCATGTTGCAAAAATCATCTCATTATGACTTTAAACATAACTTTTAAAGGAACAAATTTCCTAGGTTTCTCATACATTGTAGAATTATTACAAAGAAACTCAGAAGACTAAGTTTTCACCTAGTTGGGTTGCATTGCAGGTGATATTTTAGAAGAAATGTTTCAGAGAGAAAGATGCTCTTAAACGTGAAAACACAGTTAATTGGATTTTGATTGTTTATCTGAGTGAGTCGTACCACAGCAAAACCGTTATATCTGTTCCACTGCTGGTTCCCCAGGGAACCACCCCCTGCATTTATGCCTTGTAGTGTAGTTCTCGCACACACTGATGCTAAGCTTAGCCACGTGACCTTCTTTAGCCAGTTTAACAATCATAAGCACTACACAAACAGAAGCTTGATAAACACCTGCAAATTTGGCTTATTCTCTTGTATTACAGTCACAGGTAAAGAAGTCCAAGCTATCTACATGCAGGGAGCACATGTAGAGAGAGATGTGAATGATTATCTGTTTGGATTTTTTAGCCTAGCCAAACCCACCATCTGAATGCAGCCCAGTGAGTCTTATCTACCTTCACGTGGAGCAGAACTGTTCAGCTGAACACAGCCAACCAATAAAATAATGGGAAATAATTAATTGTTGCTATTATAAGTCATTAATAAATGGGCTAGTTTGTTGCATAGCAATAGTCAATCAAAACACAGAGAATCTTATTGACTAACTTTGTCAGGAATCTTATCTCAGTGGGGGAAGAAAATTTATATGAACATAGTAATATCCCATCTGACCTTATGAATATTCCATTCATATAATTAGTAGAAGCTGGGACAAAATGTATAAACAAGGGCTTTTTAATTCTAAGCTGTTTTATTAATAGAAATATCATTTATTACATTATTACCGCCAGTTTTTTGAGGCCACAATCAAAGAAAGGATGGTTTCTTTCCAAATATCTTTCATATATATGTTTTATGTATTAACATATGTATGTATATTTTATATATATACACCTATATGTATTGCCTAGGATATATATAAATGTCATTTTAATTAGTTTAGTTAATTAATAATGATTTAATGTAATTAATATAGAGGAATTTATATTTTTTCATTTTTAATTCCATTCTGATGGCTTTATGTTTTAGTTCAACTCATTTATATTAATTATAACTAAAGTAAAATTCAATCTTGTTTTCTATTTTTAATTTATTTTTTAATTTTTTTCTTTTTTCTTCTATCCATTTTTAACTGAATTTCTTCTGTTGCTTTTATTCTTTGTGTCATAATTATTCTTAACTGAAAACCTGAGCACAAGTTTCACACCTCTGTTGATTCCTTTACAAAGATATATAATTAATATTTTTTACCCTTTGAACTCCGTTTATTTCCTCCTCTTCATTTTGATATTTTTTAAGATTTTAATTATGTATTGTTATGAACACACTTCTTTTTCTTTGACCTTCGGTTTTCGCTCTTTAGACGTCAATAACATTTTCTAAGGTTTTTGGTTACACTTACATCCCCCATTTCTTAAGCTCATCTCTGGTGTTTGTGTTTCTCCTTATTTAAGGTGTAGCACTCTAACAGTATTGTCTACATGAATTATTTGTTGACTGTTTTGCTGTGTACAAAATTCAAGGTTAAATATTCATTTCACTCATTATTTAAAAAATTAATTCTCTGTTTACTTTTTGCTTCCAGTGTTGTTTTTAAGAGCACTGATACATTTTTTCTTTGTAAGTTACATATTTTTCCTCTTTAGAAAAATAGCCTTTAGAATTTTTTCCTTTCCTTTGATAATTTTGAATTTTTTTGCAACATGTCAAGATACGAGTTTATTCATTTGTTTCTTATTTGACTCTGTATTCCCTGGTCTTTCACTTTTCTTTAATTCTGGGAAATCTGCTGCTATTGTACCATCAAATGCTTATTACTGTCCATTTTAAATTCTTTGTCATTCTGGTAAACTATTGTCTTATTTTATTCCTCATAAAATTTGTCTTTCATATTTTCTGTAATTTTATGCTTTTCCTGTCAACTTCTGGAGTTCCTCAATCTGATCTCTAAGTGACTAATTTGCTAAAATGAAGCTTGTTGATGGTGGTATTATTCTTGTTTCATATTCCTCATGTCTTTCTTGTCTCAAGAATAGTTTCAATTTGAGGCCTGCTTCTTCCAATAATTTTTTTTTTCAGACTGTACATGTTTTCCAGTGGCTTCGGTTATGAGGGGTGTGATTTTTTATCATAGTCATGCTCCTTGAATTCATGTATTTTGCCTACTGATCCCATGCTTCTTCTCAGTCTGGGATGTGCATTGTGGAGGGGAAAAGACCAGGGCTTGGTGTGTCAGTCAGCTTACTTCAATGAGAGGGGAGTGAGTAAGTCTCAGGATAGTATGCAAACCTCTTGGAGACTCGATAAGTAAGACTACATGAGATCGGACATTCTCTGTTTGCAAATCCAAAGCAAACTGTCTTCCCACAATCTAACTTGAACCTACACACTCACAATATGCCCCAGTTTTCTCTTGTCCCTTTTGAATAATTAAAGAAAGATAAGCTCACACACAACCACATTATATTTTCCTTTCTTTTCTATATTGGGTCACATAAATGCAATTTCTTTATTCCCATGTTATCTCTACAGTGGCTTAATAAAAGTTGTTATTTTTAAAATCAGATGACTTCTTGTTTAACATATGGTACATCTTAGTTATTTCCCTCCCTGAGGAAGAAGAAAAATAATTTATTCAGGCTGATCTTTAATATGACTTGCAAATTCTCTGAAGTAGCTAACTATTGGCATTCTAGTTCTGTAAACTAACTATGCAACCTTATTGGGAAGTTTTGATTTTCTATTATCTCTAGGATTTCAATTGTTTTTATTTAGTCAATTTCTCAGAATAGCTTTGCAGATAGTATTGGTGTCCATTATCATTTTCACAAGGCAGAAGTTTCTAGAACATATGGCACATTTCAATGACATTAAAAACTAAAGTGTATGGGTTAGCAAAAGTTTCTGTATGAAATTTAAGATTTAAGCTTATTGAGTCTACATTCTCCCTTATTGCTAATATTGTACAAGAATCAGAACGGATTATATCCTATACATGTATGAGGGGGTACTTAAGCTGTGACTATTTTGCAATTTAATGCATAGAAGAACATTTAGATTGGTTCACAATACTAATTACAGCATTTCCGTAGCTTATAAAAATAGGGCAGTCAAAAAAAGAAAACCTTAAACAAAAAACATAAATAAATAATACCAAGTTAAGCCCTAAATTCTTTTGTTTAAAAATGTTGCTTTAGGCTGAGAAAACAGTAAGATCTGTACTATTTCTGTAGCCAGTGAGCTCCTCATATATATTAACTCCTGATAATTTACGATGAGATATAAAATATATGTTTTTCTCAAGGGATTTTTAGTATATTTTAATTTGTAAAATTTATGTATTTTGAAGCTGGAAATGACCCTGAATATTACATGGTCTTGAATTCTAAAATATTGAGGTTCAGTGAGGCCAACTATGTTTCTCAGCTGAAAAAGAGAATTTGGTGGTACAACCAGAACTAATACCTTGGACTCCTGACCCCCAGCCAACTGTAGTTGCTATGTGTCTGCCATCTCCCCTACCCCGCCATCACCAGATGAGGACGTTCTACTGATAACTAAACCTTTGTCTCAGTGTTTTTTTTTTTTTTTTTCCAAGTCAGAATATACAATAGGCTGGCATGTAGGAACGAATCTATCAAATAGTTTATAAATAGCTGAGAATCAAGATTAATTTATATCCTTCAAAATTAAAACAAAGAACAGCATGAAGTAGAGTGAAATTAATTAAGATTTAAAATGCGTACTTACAAAGGAAATTTCCAAACTCTGATAAGGAGAATTTGCTTCAGTCTTAGATTTCTTTATAACCACAAAATAGAAATCTCTAATGATAATGACCACAAATGCTCATCCTCTGTGACTCTGCCCCTGTTTCTGAGTTCTAGGAGGGCTCATGGCTTCTTCTATCCTTCCTATGTAATGATGAAGTTTCAAATTTTGCACCACTTGCAAAGTTAATTTGTGTGCTTGTTTACCACTTCTGCCAGATATTTAATGAATATCTTTCATAAGACAAGATCTAAAACCATTCTGTTTCTCACAGCTCAATTAATTTTATCATACTTAAATTTTAGTTTTAAATGTAGTTGATAATCGAGGTATATATACAAACTTTATTTTTTACTGAAGATTGCAAGGTGCCTGTTAACATAATCCCCATATTTTAAACCTTATGTGTTTTTTCCTAATTAAAAAAAAAAAAACTTTTCTGCCAAACTAAGGGAATAAAGACATTAATAGGAAACTGGGAAGTTAGTGGACTTTGAGGATTTGATGTGCAAACATTGTGTATAATAAAATCATGGAGTAGTAACTTTGGAGAAAAATAAGACAATGAAAAGTCTGCTGCTAATAGCTGTACCCAAGGTAGCTGGGATACATGTTTTTTTCCCAAAATTCATTTAGTCCATATCACTCTCCCTAATCTCACTTGATTCCTTCTTTGATACCTGATCACCTTTAAGCATAATGTTTAAAAATGCAAATTCTGAATTTAATTTTGCCTGGGTTCATATCCTAGCTTTGTCATTTACTAGCTGAATATTAGGGAAAATTATTTGTGCCTCAGTTTCTTTATCTCTGAAATGGGAGGAACATTAAGTGAGGATATCCTCTAGAAAAGTTCCTAATATGTTGGAAACACTCTTTTAAGTGTTTATTGTTGTAATTATTTGTTTTTATTTTGTCTTCTTGGATACGGTGGCTTCTTTGAACAGACATTAATATTTTCCAATCAAAACAACCCAGCCAGGTATCCTGATCTTCAGCAGCCTCCAGAGGGCACAGGCTAATAAGGTTCCTCCTCATTATTTCAGTAATGATCCATTGAATTTCTAACACATATTGTCAATCAGCCAATAAAAGATCAGTAAAATAGATACTTAATTAAATGACTATTCATTTTAGCTAGGATGTTACTGTTCATTCTTCAATTTGATTCTTAGTTTTATGATCCATCACATGGCTAAAGGTGAACTTCCAAATTGTTTAGTAATAATTACTTCAGATTCTCTATTTTTTTGAGAAATGATTAGCTTTCTTTTTAAAAGAGCTGCTTTTTTATTGGGTTTCTTCAATAAACTCTGATTTACCTATAGAGATAAAGCATCAGTTGAAGTTTCCGTTAACTTTTACAAAAAGATGATACTAATAGGAACATCTAATTTAAGAGCATAATCCTTCCTAGGATTATTCATTGCCTTTTCTATCTTGGAAACACTTATTAGAACCTAATCCTTGGGTCATAAGTGGAGATGGGAGGTGTAGTTACACAAAATATTTTAACAAATCCTACATTATAGATGAGAAATTAAAAGAGATGGTTATTCAGATATTTGAATTTGTGTATATATACATATATATATAATGTGTATATATATATATATCTATCTTAGAATTTATATATGTTCAGAAATATGGTATAAATAATCAGAAAGCTCTAATGATTTAGAAACATAAAGTATTTTTTCAACAGTCCCACAACTGGATCCACTGTTGCAAAAATGTGGCAATAGTATTACAGGATGAGTTGAATCAGTGGACAGTATATGACCAGAACAGGTACTAGTTCTTTCTGAGATTTGCTGATTTGTGAAACAGGTTTTCATTCAAGTAGAACTGATTCATATTGAATTCCATGGGCATTTGAACAAGTACTCGGTTTCAGTAGGAAGTCCTTTTAAAATTGCCTGAATAGTTGTTGAAAAACAGAAAAGGTGTTTTACAAGTTTGGTGAACTAAACAATACAATGAAACCATTGACCAGTTATTTCTGTAGAGCATATATCTTATAATTAAAAATCTAAGCTGAAATTTTGATATAATTATTTTCTACAGGAAGTGACACTAAAGGCTGTAGCTTTTTTCTTAGAATATATATGATAAAATAAAATGAATACTTATAAATGAATGAACACTAAACAAAAAAAACGAAAAAGAAAAGAAAAGAAAACCCTGAATTTTGGCCAGTTGGAACAAAAAGCGTTCTAAAATACATTCACAGAACCATCAGAATGATTATGACTCGAGGGAGGAGGGGATCGTGGTGGTAGAATGCTCACCTAGAAAGCACAAAGTCCTGGGTTCAATCCCCAGTACCACCATTAAAAAAATGAATGAAAACCTAATTACCTACTCCCCAGAAGTACACAGCACTGTATGTTAATTATATCTCAATAAAACTGGAAGGGAAAAAAGGAATGTTAAAAAACAAGAATGATTATGATTCATGGGAAATTCATTAGCATGCTACTCTGTCATTGGATGGGAGATGAGCCTTGATCATTGGAAATTTCCATACTTGTTCTCTTGGAAATTTTCAAAAAGCCACTTTTTTTTTTCTTTTAAGGTGGAGAAGCTATTAACAAAAATAGTGATGGATATGTTTTTTTTTCCTAGTTTTTGTAAAATCTTAAGAAAATTTAGCACATTAAGATTTATTCATAAAACAAACCCCGTAAGAATGAAGGGTGTATTCTTTAGAACTGAATTAAACAACGCTTATATTAAGCATCTTTGGATTGATTACCTGTACATTGTCTTTATCCTCTACCTATTTTCAAACATCCCTCTTCACCTCCACCATCTCCCCTGTAACTGAGTAGTTCACCCTTCTCTACTTAAACCATTCCACTCTGACCTTGACATTCCTACCCGTCTGATTTTATATATTGCCCAAGGCTGTATGTTAGAAAACACATGCATCTAATTTCCTACAAGTCATTTCTACCCATGAAGGAAACTTTCAGTCTTGTATTTTATCTTTTTTCAGACAGGGTTATTGGTTTTCCCTATAACAGGGAAGACAAAGAAAACTCAACTTACCTTGAGTTTGAAGCCATGATAGTTTTTTAAAAAATAACATTTATAACTGCCACAGGCTAAACATCTACATAATAAATCCTCAGGAAGGATGAATTCTTTTAACATAAGTTGAAATATATGATAAAGTAAAAATTGAACAAGCAACCAAATAATGAAGGAAAACAGACTGAAACTATTTTCAAACACAATGAAATACAAAGTAAAGTAGTTTTGGTAGTTATTTTATAATAATTTCATAGATTTTAAAATCCCTTTACATTATAAAATTAATTGTTCCCCTAATTCTATATTGAAACATAGGGTAAACTGGAAAGAAAATCATACTTCCATTTTTAAAACTAGATTTTGCTCCTAATTTTACTAAACAAAGCATATATTTATTTGTTTATTCACATAATAGTAATTTGATGATCACCTAATGTACATTAGTCAGCAAATTGTTTACACATCTATGCTTATTTTCTCATCTGTTAAAAGCAGCAATTTTTATATAGCAGTTAATGTGTTATATGACATATGTCATGTAATAACATCATATTACTTGCCAAGTAGTAATTTGTATATTACAAATATTTAATGTTGATATAACTTATAGTCATAATTTAACTTACTGTTTTTCATCATTGAGCCAAAACTCATGCTATTTTTTGTTCTTCCACCTCCTATTTGTTAATCAACCAAATATAAAATTCTCAGGTGGTGCTGAGTGCATACAACCATTGCCAGAGGCTGAGAGGCTATTGATTTGTTGGTTGTTGTTTTTGGATCAGTGTGAGTCTGGCACTTCTAAGGACTTTTTGCAGCCAACCCATCTTGGCTCACTGGGCAAAGTAAACTCCCAGGCCAATAAGAGAGACCTACTGAGTAAAATAAATCACTTGAAATGGCACAAAAGCAAGAGTTCTTTTCATTTTTCGGTCCCAGATTGTGTAGGTCTTCTTCCATCAAACACATATGCTATCGTGGGACCACAGGTGACAGAAGGATCTTTAAAAGCTGCAGTGAAAGAATAAACAACCATTCACTTTCTTAGGTGAGACTATAATGTCAAACAAAGAGGATAAAAAAAATAAAAAGGGAGAAAAAAAGAAGTGGACTGTTTTAGGCCTACTGATAACCTTTCTAATTTAATTAATCTTCCATCTCATGAATCTAGATAGGAACAGCATATACACTCTCAGATTGTTTATTTAAATTACATTAAAATATGCTTTAGAATTATTAATATGTCAAACTATGTTTTTCTGTATATAGAAATACATATATATACATATATATACACACACACATCTGGACTGTGCCATTGCTTAACTTAAAGTCATTTCATACTTTTATCTGTTCTCAGTGTGACTAGGGAATAAATGCTTAGAGATATGTTTCTTTAAAAATTTGCCTGATTTTAACATGCTTATTGATTTCTTTTCTGAAATTTCATTGGCATACAGAAAGCTTATGCTTCTGAAATGGTAGAAATTCTTTATTAAAATAGTTAGGTGTGGTTTACTTAAGAATTTGCCCCTGCCCTAAAAGATCACCAGTTATATCAAAAATGCAACTGTATGCAACTTATTTCCTGGGACAGACTTAGGTTTAGGACATAAGCTCATTAAAACTCTGTTGAACTGAATGAATTTACTATTTTTAAATTAATGAACACATTTTCTTTGAATTCTGTCCATTTTGTTTATAATTTGAAATATTTGCCAACCTTCCAAACTGACCAGATGAGTGTAACAACTGGCTGTGTGATTACAATTTGAGTAAAGAAGAGCTCGGTATTTAAAAGCAGAAAATTCTCCTCCACCATAGCTCTGTGACCTTGTGTAAGCCAGCTCCCCTGAACCTCAGTTGTTTTTTCTTTATCCACGTAATTGGAATGATGATATCATCTCCATAGTTCATCAGGATTATAATGGTTATTCTCCTGGCTGGGATTTTGAACTATTGGAATAAACTTTGACGCAAGAATAATGTAAGTCTATTGGAAAACTCTTGTAAAATACCCTTTATGCTTCTCTAGCACTTGATCTCCTCAGCATAGATATTGTTTTTTCACCTCTTACTCATTATCACTGACCTCTTTTGGAGCCTCTCCAGACATCCACATGTCTCTTAAATACTTTGGTTGAGAAGTGGAGGTAATACTATTCTGAAATAGATGGAAAAATTTGGCTCTTCTATATAGAAAGGCAATTACCTCAGCACAATATTTTTAATATTGCCATTAGTGATTTTTTAATATCTTAATATCATAACAAAAAACTTTTTAAGAGTGTTATATTAAAGTTCATATCATTATTCTGGTACAGTGGCAGTTATACATAAATTTTCACTATGAAAGCAACACCAGAATGCTGGTTATTTTCAAAAAGAAAGGGCTCACAACCGTACAATTTTGTGGAATCACATTAATTTTTATGAGAAAGTTTTGTGCGAGAAATCATAAACTCTGAGGGTAGAATTGAAAGCATCAGTGAAAGTCATCATTGTGATGACCAGAATGAGGAATCACAAATAAGCACAATTGCAAGAATACCCATGTGCTACACAGTGGCTTAAATGGATAGATTGTCCTGCCATTCCGTGAAACAGAAAACACCTGAAGAGGATTGATTCTGGTAGGAAGAACATGAGTTCAGACTTAGATACACTGAGTGTGAACTAGGTCTGTGGCTTCAGAAGGGAGGTGTCAGTTAGACTTCAAGTACTGACAGCATGGAGCTCAATGACTTGGCCTGGAGATTAGTACACCTGCAGTTAGAGGGAACCCACTGAAGTCAGGCTTGTGAATGAAGTTCCCCAGAGAAAGAGTTATCAAATGAGAAAAGAAGAGGATCTGAGACCAAATCTTTAGGAAACCTCAACATATAAAAGACAGATATGGGAGAATGAGCCAGCTAAACAGGTACAAAGTAACAGGAGTAGCTAGGCAAAAATCATGAGTGTATTCAGTTAGTAGTTTGAAAAACTGATCACGAAGAAGAGGGATAAAATGAACAAATGCCCTGTTACAAATTCAATCAAACACCTACATTTAATTTAAACAGTAGAAGGATTTCGGGGGCCAAAGCACTATGGGCTAGGGAATTGAGAGATGCAAGGTACATTTTAAATGAATGAGCAGGGAAACTTCTGGAATGGTTGGATGAGGAACAAAACCCTCACACAACCATCAAAGTTAAGAGGAGTTAAAACCTCTTCTTACAAAGCAATGATAAAAATGGACACAATTGTCAAAAACAACTACTTTAGAATTCTTGAAATTGACCAAAGACATACAAAATTGAGAAATGCTTATTCAAGTCCTGAATTTCTATAAAATAGTGGGGATTTCTGATGTTTTAGCATGAGAAGGGTCTTCCACTTCTTCCAGTACCACTCCTTTCATGGAGTACAGGGCAGGGCATGAGGACCTGCCTCTCTGCTGCCAAAGAGCCTGATTTGATTTGGTATGGGAACTTGGAATAATCTAGGCCAGGGCACACTGTTGAAAATAATAGAGAAACAATCCAGGAACAATAGCAAATAATGTAGGGTGGCCAACTTCACACCGAGTTCAATGCCATACTACAGTCTGGGGGAAGCAACAGACCAGTGGACCAGCCGTACATTTAACAGACATTCTGGGGAACTTGTTGTGGTAAGACAAGTAGACTCGACTTTCACATAACCATGATGGTCTTGATAAGCTTTCACATAATGAGGTGGTCTGGAATGTTGTGGGCTTACGCAGGATCCCTGCAAACTCAGGAAAGATCAGAGAAAGCCCTGGTTTTCTCTTTGTCTTTGCTGACTATTAGGCCTTGAGCATAAAGAAATTAAATGCTGGGAAAGGTTTGTAAAGACCTGTAACTTTGAATATGTTTCCACAGATCTGTCAGCAAAGAGTAAAGGCTATTGGTTTAATGATTTTAAGTACAACTGCTTACCAATCATTGGCTGACAACTAAACTGTGTTGACCAAAGAGGGACCCCTAGGAAGCCTGGCTTAAAAATGAAAATAAAGAAAAATAATAATAAAAATTGAGCAGAGACTTTAGTGGCCATTCATTTAAGGGAAGACATGCTCTTTTGAATTATCCCAAGTGAACAAACAAAAGAAGGGTTAATTACAATCTAGGGCTGAAATAATATATTACCTACAATGTTCATTTTTTTAGAAAAGAAAAAAAAGTGAGACTAGCAAAGAAACAGGAAATTGAAATTTATGCACTTGAAAAAAATGTAACTGGAAGTGTCACTGATGAGGGATTTACAGAGAAAGAATTTAAAGAAGCTATTATAAATATGTTTCGTGAACTCTATCTAAATATGCTTAGGAAACTCGATCTCTATCTCTCCATGGCATATAGTGTCATTTTAATTTTACTCTCTTGGTTGAAGCAGCAATCGTAAGCCCACCCAGAGTCAAGGGGAAGCAACATAGACTCACCTGTCCATGAGAAGAATGCCAGAGAGAGAGATTTAGCAGCCATGTTTTACAGCCACCGCAGCCTGCCCTCTAATTGCAATTTATTTACTCTCCTTCTACATGTAAATACAAGTTTCTCCTTCCAACACCCAAAACGCACTTCAAGTTTCATTCCATTATAACATCAGACTTAAGGTTATGCCAAGGATCTTATCATCTAAATGAAGTCCAGGTGCAGAAGAGGTTCTTTGAGTTTGGTTGCTCAAGTGTGATTTTCAGTGTGAAAAACTGAGAATTAAAGAGATAAGTCATTTATCCCCATGCTCCCAACAAGCAATGGTAAGACAGATGTAGGAGAAGCGTAGTGGACAAGCCCATACACAAAGGGAGGATTTGGGAGACACAGCCACCACTGGTCAGTATCAATTCTGAAGACAGCCAGGCAGGCCTGCCAGTTTCTTGATTAAGCTTAGTGCTGTTCCCTGAGACTGTTTTCAATGTGTCTACTATTTGGGTGTGAAGAAAGGCTTAGAAAAACTGTAGACCCAAGCTGGATTTTAATGAGTTTTTTAATAGACCAGCTTAATTACATGTGAAACGAAATAGGCTGTTACAAAATACAGGCTTATATGTAAAATGAAAATGATTTATCAGATGATAGACTGGGTGGTGGTCAGAGCTAGTGTGGTTGCTCAGTAACACTGAGTACTCCGCTTGTTCCAGCTTCTCTAACACCATCCTTAGAGTGTGTACATCCCAAGAAGGACCAAAAACACTTATAAAAACATAGAAAACACAAAACTCACATACATAATAAATAACAACCTTTTCTCAGACCCATTGAAGATGACTCACTGATGATATAAAATAAAATTGTGTTTTCAAATAATATTTAGTTGTATGGAAAACTGACCCTATTAAGTTAAGTGGGAAATGAATATAAATTTGCATTTAGAATATAATCTTTACTAAGCACACAAGTATACACATACCTCTTCACATATGGAAAAGAAAGGAAATTCAAGTCTCTAAAATTTGCAGCTGTTGTTCAATGAGCTAGGAAATTACATGGATTTAATTTTTTTGAAATAAAAATAATTCTAATTTTACAAGCCCTTTAGGCATATACAGATACTAGTTTTAAGAGACATTATATCCTTTTGCTTAATTGATACTTTGGTAGTAATATAACTGATTAGAAAAAAATAACTGACAGGTGTAATTTCAAATTATTCTTGGGCGTTTTCTTCCTCAGATGGATTCCTGGAATGCTTTAATGGTGGATGACTGGAAGCAAAGTCTTAGTCCTGGTCATGGACATCATTTACATCATTGCTTTCTTGCCCTCCTGGTTTGGTCACTCCTAACTTAAATTACTACATTGGTGGGTTGAATAGTGACCCACAAAATTCATGTCTACCCGGACTCTCAGAATATGACCTTAGTTGCAAATAAGATTTTTACAGATATAATTAGTTAAGAAGAAATCTCATTTGATTAAGGAGGACCTTAAATCATTGGTGCCTTTATAAGAAGAGGAAAGGACATATGTGCACAGAGGGTCATTTGACAATACAGGCAGGAGTTGGAGTGATGCAGCTGCAAGTCAAGGCAAGTAGTATATGGAGACACCAGAGCTAAGATGAGTCAAGGAAGGATTCTTTCCTTGAGCTTTTAAAGGAAGTGTGGCCCTGCTGATACTTTATTTCAAAGGTCTAGACTGCAGAACTGTGGGAGAAAAAAGTTTTCTGTTATTTTAAGCCATCCAGTTTGTGGCAATTTGTTATGGCAGCCCTAGAAAACTAATATAATTACCTTCCAGAGAAAGGAACGTATTGTATTAAAGTAATCTGAGATAAATAATATATAAGAAGTATTATATATATAATATTTACAATATTACTCACATAATGTTTAAGAAAAACATACACTTTGTGATGCAAAAATACAGATTCCTTTAAAAAAAGGTACTAAAACTGCTGATCAAAGAGGTAATATTTAGGAAAGTGTTTTGTTACTTACCAGTTGCTACACAAATGTTAGTTATACAGAAGTTTATTCATTTTAGCTTCTGACTCTCTGATATAAATAAGAATGATTTAATTTTCCCAACCCACATTTTAAAACTGTCATTAGTAGAGATATAAATTATTTCACATACTTTACACAATTCATCTCAATGAAGGATGAAACCTAAAAATTTGAACTCATAAATCAGGGGCAAGGCAGAAAACATGCCACTGACTAAATATATGAGAGTTCCTCTTAGCTACATTTTTTTCCAGGGATGCAGACTTAATTACTAAATTAAATAAATCCCAATTACTTTTGAATGTTTATAATGTAAATAATTACAATCACAATTTGGGTACCAATACACTATTGTACAAAAATTTATGTTTTCTTTCATTTATTTAGTTACTAGTTCTTATTAGAAAAGAACAGTGGGTTATTTGGAATCTAAATTATGTTTCTAACATGTTCTGAAACATAAGAGAAAACTAATAAATATTGAAATAGTACTATACGTCAAGTCAACAGTGTTGAAATAATAAATATTTATTGAATTTTAATTTAATATATGCAGGATCCCAGAACATGCAGTGAGAAAAAAAAATATGACAGCTTGCTCAGCCTTCCTTTCTAATAAAATAGAAATAATATCTTCCTCATGAGATTGCAGTAGGATTAAATGAGATACCATAAGAGTATCTGTCATTTGCTTATTGATTCATTCCCTTCCTCCTCTGTTCTGTTCATTATCTCATGGGCTACACCTCTGCAACCTGTGTGCTTCTCAGCTTCCAAGACTCTTTGCTTCTAGCTAGGCTTGGCCGGTAGCAGCCCTGGTGGGAGACTAGAAGCTGAGAGTAGAATAAACTAGGATATGCCTCCATCTTTTCCTCTTCAGTCAGTAGCTTCAGAAGTGCCTCTGTCTCCTGGGTGGTTTCAGCCTCCACTGGGCAGCAGCAAGTTCTGTGGATCCTGATCAAAGAAATCAAGTTTAGGAAAATGTCATTATAGTTACAAATTGCTATGCAAAATATTAGTTATACACCAATATATGAATTTTAACTTTGAATTTCATCCATCATGTAACTTGGGAGCATTTATTTCTCCCTTCACCACACATTCTAAAACCAATCATTACTAATGTGTGATTTTTCCAGGCCATTTATAATTCTCATCACCCTCTCCTTATCTGCTAATGTTCTTTATATATATATAAATTATTATTGATAGAATTAATTCTAAAACTTCAGAACTAATGTCAAAAATTTAGCATCTTAATCAATTCTCAATATGAGTAGAAATAATGTCATTAATATTTAAGCAACATGTTTACCCTCCTGTTCCATGATTGTATCCTATCCTGTTTCCACTTCCTATTCATTTCCATTTTTGCTGTTCTTTCTCTTGCCTGTAAACTTTCATTCCTTGCTTATAAACAAGAACTACTGCCATCTGTCCTGCCAACTTAGCAGGGTTTCTGTAAAGGCAAAATAAGCATCTGCATCTATTAGTGTTTTGTAAACTGTAAAGAATTATTCACATATTAGTGTATCATTTTACACCAGCTCTTCTTTTTCCTTTCCTCATGTATACCACTGACTTTTCTCAAGATTTATTCTTACTGGTTTTTGTTTTGTCCTACCAAGTATCTTAGATTGCACATTAATTTTATGTGGATGAATCTTGATTCTCTTTCGAATTCCGGCATGGTTGGCAACTATCTACTCACAATTCTTACCTGAAATTACTACCACTACCTCATTTTCATAAGGTCCAAAAGCAAACTGCAGTATTGCTCAAAAATTGATATATTGGGTTCCATTTCTGGCTAAAATACTGGCAACTTTTTACTCCATTTTTCTTATAAACTTTAGCCTTACCTTCAAATACCCAGATTTGTTGATTCTTCTTTCAGAATGTTTCATTTGTGCTTTCTTCCTTTTGCTGTTTTCAGAGTTTCGCTATCACTACTGTTGATTTTTCCTTTTAACATTTATTTTAAGGACTTACTGAATGTGTCCAATTGTGTTGCACTTAAATCAGTCAAGATCAGTCAGGAAATCATGACAGATGTTCGTTAGTTCCATGTGGAAATTTAAAATGGGATAACAGGTGTGGGAAAGCTGAAAAGACAACAGAAATTGTTGACACAGTCCGGGAACTAGCAACAGCAGGATGCTGTCACCACTCTGAAGGCTGGAGGGAAAAAAGGGAACAGAGTTCAGTCCTGTTTTATTAATATTGTGACTGAAAGTACTGAATTCAGTTGTGGGCATCACATTATAAGAAGGTTGTTAAAAGGTAAGAAGAGAGCTATTATGATAGTGAAATGGCTGGACAATGTCAAGTGAATAATCGTTCAGAGAACTATAATCATTTTGCGTAAAGGATAGATGGAATGGTGGCAACGGGAAAGAATTATCAGTCGTTAGCGCCAAATACTTGAGCAATCTTAATGGAAATGCATACTGTATTTTTGTATTATACCTAAGAGAGTTGAGAAGCTTATGACATTAATTTTGGTAAATGTGAAGCCCGATTTTAGAGTAACTGATGCTGTCCCAAAATATGCTTTGCCCTGAAAATAATGAATACACTATCACAAACTTGATATTAGAGTATTCCCACAAAAGTTGACTTTGAAGCTAAAGAAAAATGTTAAGATTGTGAAGGAGTAAAAGCAATTAACTTAATAAGTTGTTGCCAAATTTTAAAGTTTAAAATTGATGGGGAAGAATATCAAATGTCAGGGCAAATTGAGTCAAGATTTTCACATGAAGAAAATTAAAAATTAAGATGATTCTGGGGTTTTTTTTCCGACTAATAATAACTTCACCAATGACTTCCATGAATGCATTTATTTATGCATTTATGTGTACAAAACCAAGTTGGCAAATAGCCATCGGTATAGATCACGAAAGTTAAGGAGAAAAATCAGTACAGGGAAGGAACATCAGTGTCAAATGAACTTTCGCAAGCTCAAGAAGTAGCCAAATATGCTTACATGCTGTAGTGACAGAGTTTTGCACTAAAGAGAGAAACAAAGATTTTACTGTAAATTGGGATAATTAGGTGATAGAATTGATGCAAAAATGAGTGTAGAGACCTAATCATCCAGTCAAAAGAGAGTCAATAAGGACGAAGGATGTGGCTGGAGTAGCAAGATTCAGGTCTCATGGGTCTTAAATTTTCCCTCCATAAACAGGGCAAAGAAGGCAAAGTTCTTCCAATTTGCCATAAATAATATGACTTTCATTTGGCTTCACTTCAGAGTTTTCCAGGGCTTTTCAGCTTCATTTCACATCTTGTCCTGACCACTTACATTCCTCAGGGACAGAACGCAAGGAACTTCATGGAAAAGGCATGTTGAGGAGGATTAGACATGCTTTCTGTAGACGTATGAAGAAAGGATGGGAAAAAATATCTGTATATTCACACCCTGAGAATGTTAGGAGGAGAAGAGTAAAACTGACTTCAGCCTTCAGTAAATAAAGTTCTTATTTCTGAGAATGGCAAAGGTGGATATGATTTTGAGTTTGAAGAGAGCATGGCTGTTGGAAATAAGCACTATAAGAAGTGCATATAGTTGAGTAAGAGGATTAGTGAGCATCACTCAGGAAATGACTGAAGATAGAATGTGTAACATTGTATCAGGTCAAAATTTCATGTTTTGCCACTTCCCCCTGTTAAGATTTTTCATGTCTGTATAAGTGATAAAGAATGCAAATAAAACTGATAATTGAAAAGCAGTCAAGCTTTATTTATCAATACTAAAACTATTTCCTCACAGAATTTATTTTAGGAAAGAGTTGGGAATAAGGGAGTTTTGAGAGGTTTGGATAAAGAAGGACTAGAGAAGGAAAAATACACAATATAAAGATGAATTGTGATTTTAAAAAGGGACAGTTCATGTTAAATAGATTGTCAATTCTAACATGCAATAAGTTACATAAACACACATATTATAAACTAAAAACACAAGGTCATATTCTAAGGCAAATATGAAAATATTCTGATTGCTTCATGTTCCTCCCCTTCAATTCAGGGAGTTTATTACAACAATTTAACAGTAAGTTTGTAGATTGCTTCAAGCAAGCTTTGGTTCTGATAGACTGTAGCAGGGTTGACAGAGAGGAGGTTGGAGATATTCCTATCAAACTGTGTGAACAAAAATTAACTTGATAACTTAGTTTGCATAGACTTTATCATCCCCAAGAACATTTCCAGTGCATATAGGCGCATCTATTAGACTCATTTAGATTAATTAAACTTCCTTTTAAAATATAATTGCCCAGTAGTACATCTTGAAGCTTTTTCTGTATGCTCTGGGGAAAAAAAATACTCTATTATCAAAAGTAAAAATGTTAATTGTTATTATACTTTTGTGGTCAGATTTGGAATTTTGAAAAAAAAACTTTATTGTGCAGTATATATTTTCCAAATGATTCTTTGAATATAATACTTTTTAGAAAAATATTAATATTTAAATGTGTGTATATGGCATATTCTCTCTATATGTATATGGGTTTGTGTGTGTTTAGAAATAGTAATGTGACTCATAAAAGGTATTCTATATTGGAGACTAATTCAGAAAAACATAACAAAAATGTCAAGCATTTCCAAAGTTTTAATGTACAATGATGTGGCTGCAATCTGGATGAATATAAAGTGTAATCAAAAGTGGACTATAAATACAAAACAGAAACAGACTTATAGACATAGAATACAAACTTGTGGTTGCCAACAGGGCAGGGAGTGGGAAGAGATAGACTGGAATTTCAAAATTGTAGAATAGATAAACAAGATTATACTGTATAGCACAAGGAAATATACACAAGATCTTATGGTAGCTCACAGAGAAAAAAATGTGACAATGAATATATATATGTTCATATATAACTGAAACATTGTGCTGTACACTAGAATTTGACACAACATTGTAAAATGATTATAAATCAATAAAAAATTTTAAAAGTGGACTAATGGACAAAACAGCAGAGGGTGTTCAGTAACTATTTCAATAAGCATGGAGGAGCCAGAAGAAAAGAAGTCTGTGATTCTGGGAGAAGAATACCTATTCAAACTTTTGCAGGGCAAGGAGACTGAAATAATGATCAGGTTGATGTTATCCTGGTCAGCAGCTGGTGCAGAGTTGAGAAAAACAATGAAACGGAAGACAAGGCAAAACTAACCCACTCTAGAAATATTATCTATCATGAGCAAAAGCACAGTGATTAGAAATAGGAAAAATAATAAGAATCATGTTTAACAATAGTAATGTTTGCTTTTCTTACATTTCTGAGTCTATCTATAAAGATAAAGCGATTTTAACTAATTTAATTTAGAGTCAACTAATTTAGATTGATATAAAAGATGTATCAGTTTCCAGAAGTCTGAAAATCGCTTTATCTTTGTAGATAGACTCAGAAATGTAAGAAAAGCAAAAACAGTTAAATTAGAGGAAATGGCACAGTAATTTTTGTGTTCAAGTGATACCTGCTTATGCTCCAAAACTGTGTGATTACCTAGAACCATGGTCATGCACCAAAAGTAAGAAGTTCAGTGTTTTAAACTTGACAATAGTTGTTATGTCTTTAAATGGGCTGTTTTCTAAAAGAGCAGACTAAAGTAGGAGGAAGCCCTTTCAAAACTTATTAAAAGAAAAACACAATTATAGCAACTTCTGTTTAGACTAGAAAGGCTAATTCCAGAGATCCAAAACTGCCCTGTTGGCATTTATCTTGAAAATGTCAGACAGTCTGTTATGAAACAATATGGTTGCCTGTGTGAAGAACTATGTTCATGCCAAAGCAGCTAGTAGGCAGATCATTAACAAACTGTATAAACAGAGAAGCAAAATGATGGCTCCCCTAAGGAGATAAAGTATTTATGTATCTTGGCTCAGAATTCACTTGTTTTCAGCCCAAAAGGTAGTCCCATACAAAGATACCATCTGTCCAGTAAAGTAAAACAAACTTTGGGTTTCAAATGATATAGACTACAACAATCCAAATTCATGTGAATGTAAATGAACATCGTCTCTTACTCTAAAGAAAGGAAAGCTGTTTTACTTGTGGCAATTTGTTATGTTTTTAGGCTCACCCAGAATGAACAGACTACTACAACATGTTAAAATCTGTGAATATAAGGGAGATTGCTGAATCAGAAATTAATTAAATATTCCTGCCTTTCCATCCTAACTGTCCAATCCAATTAGACCTCAGTGCAGAAGATTAAATTAATCTTAGTCCTCTGTTCTTGGCACAATATCATCATAAGCACCCACCTGGACCCTCTAATTGACTATTAATTTGATTTTATTCATGTGCAGTTCTCCCATCCATCTCTCATACTACTGAGAGCCATTCAAGTAGACTTCATTCGTTCATGTAAAATGTGTTTAGTAATATATGTTTTATTAATACACATCAAGATAATTTGTACTATATCTCATTTTTTTCTTTCTTATTTCCTTGAGACATATTTTTTAAGTTCAATCCCTGTGACTAAACTTTTGTCTAGTTGATTACTTTTAACTTTATTGTATACTATGATATTTATCCTCTACATTTTACCTACTGTCCTTCCCAGTTACCTAGATTCCTACCATACACATAATACCTGTCACAAACATTATCATAAAAAGTATTTTTGTACACAGTCCGTAATTGATCTATGCGAGAGAAAAAACATTATATATGATGGAATTTCTTATTCATAGGATAGTGTATGAGATCATTTTATTTTTAGCTTGCCTGTTGTCATATTGCTTACTAAAATGACTGCAACTTCTGAAATTCCTGATAGGTAAATAAATATTTGTACATATCAACATTCCCACAGACAAATAGCATTATCCAGTTGTCTAAGTTTAGCAAATAAGTGTAAAAACTGTCAAGTGTGTGCTTAATCTCTCTTTTTCTATCAATTCACTTTTTTCCCTAATTAGTAATAAATATGGTCATCCCTTCATATACCAGTTAATCTTGTGGTTTTATTTTTTAGCAAATTACCTAATTGCCAAATTGTACATGTCTTGGTATTATGAAGCTTTAATGATAATTCTAAGGGAATGTTGATTGTACGTGAATACCAAAGACAGCATCATTATTTAAAGTGATGCAGAGCCAAAGGGGATGCCTTGCCTGGTAGTTAGGAGTCACATTTCCTGAGTCAGTACCCCTATCCTCAGCGCCTTACTGCTTGTATCATCTTTAAATATTGTGACAGTGTTTTCTCTTTCAAAAAGTGGGCATCCTATTAGTACCCACTCCGTAGAGTTTTGGGGAGATTAAATTAAATAATATACAAGAAGAGACTAAAAACAAAGCCGAATTCTTGTAAGCACTGAATAAATGAATATTTTAAGAACAATTCCCCCTCTATTTTCCATTAATAATTTTAGATTATTCTTATTCTGTACAATTTTACTACATAATGTTATTAAGTAAATTAAATATTAATGAAGGGACATAAATTACATTCAGACGAGCTTCAGATATTCACATCAGCCTCCTTTGGCCATTTTGCTATGTAGTAAATATTCTGTCTTTCTTTCATAGCTGAGTTGAACAGCTCATATCAGGATATAAACTGAGAAGCCTAAAACACATTTGCTCAGCATCCTCCCTACATGTGTTAGATGTTCTGATTAGATGTTTTTATTTAAAAGGTTACCAGGGCAACAGATGCTATCTTAAAATTTAACTAAATAATGCTTTCTACAAAGGCAAACATTTGTAGATTCATGCATCTCATTCTCCTTCCACCCTTGCTTCATTTATCTTCAGCTGTTTTTTAACCTATAAGCAAAATCTTAGTTGCAAAGGTTAATGTCTCTCTTGTTCCTAATTAGATGAAATTTGCCACCTCTAGCTATGAATTTAGTTCAAATATCTCCACATCTTATGATGCTCATAAAGTAAATGAGTTTAGGAAAACAGTATAAAATTATGAACCACCCTACAAAAATCTGTTTACATAATTTTATGAGCAGCTGTTGAAATTCTAAAAAAATAAAATAAAGAGTGCACTTTTAATCAGGGTGAAGACTTTTCCCTCAGCATTAGTAAAAAAAAAAAAAAAAAGAAAGAATAACTGAGAAAACTTCGTCAAAGAAACATATTTTAAGGCCAAATGCTTAACAGAAATCCAATTAGGCTGTTGTCTCAATGGCAAGGGTTTGTTTTAGAGTTTTCATTTCAATAGAGGTACAATTTGTTACACATTTAATGTACTCACTCCTAATTAATTACATATTAATGACTATTTTGAAAATTGAAATATTTTTTCCTGACAAAACTAAGATGGAAGCTAGAATATGAAATTCTGAAAATTGAAGTCCTGTGACCGGCCAAATCTCATGAGTTAGCTGACCAGGAAATATCCTAATGATCATACAAATACTTTGCTGGATTTCAATATCTGATCATTTTGGTACTGGTTTACTAACTTCAGTAAATCGTTTGGAAACATAGTCCTGCAATTTAAATTGCATTTGACTTGTTCTGGATAGCAAGGGATATTTTGAAGATGTATATTTGCTTGTCATTAGTTTTACTTTTTCTTTAATTTTATTTATTTACTTACTTACTGGTTTGTTGCTCTTCTGTAACCAGCACCCCCCCCATTAATCACTTCCTAAATATTATTGACATATTTCTTATGTATTAATGATTTATGTTCTCCTTGAGTCCCCTTTTATTTAGTGCTGTTTAATACATATGTATAAGCATATGGATTTATGCATATATGGGTAGAGAAAAATATAACTCAGTAAGGTAAAATATTTGAACTAGGTGATAAATAGAATAAAGTTAAAAATGGAAGAGAAAAGTATGAGTGAATTTACTAGGAAAAACTGTATGCATGGCAGGGTTATATAATATTGTAGGTAAGAGCATAGATTTGGAGTTAGACAATGTTAGGTTTAAATTTCTTTTTGCATATATACCTGACTTTGGACAGATTAGTTCTCTAAGCTTTGTTAGTCTCAAATATACATTTATATATCAGTACTTGCCTCACAGAGGTGATGTAAAAAAAAACAAAACAAGTTATGAAGTGCCTAAAAGCATTTATATCTGTATCTAGAGAGTAGTAAGTGTTCAAATAAATATGATCATGATGATAATGCCTTATGCAGTTCATATAGCTTTCAATTTTATTGTGACAAACACTTGAAAATAGTTATGAGACCTTCTTTTTTTTCCATGAAATTAAATGCAGCCATAGCCCTGGTAAAATACAACTATGTTCAATAAAAATATCAACATTCTCTAATGCATTCTTACAAATAACTCATTGACAAGTATTAGAAGACTTAGTACAATTAACATCCTTTGCTATAGGCTGATGGCTAAAAGACATATTGCAATTTTGTAAAAGAAAATGGGAGTGGGTTTGGAGGGAAGGTTTGGAAGAATAGAATGTCTTCTAAATAGTCCAAATAACAAATTGAATAAATCCAGAAAGTCATCATAACTATGTAAAGGAGCGGATAAACTAGTTTTGCCTCTTTTTGAGATTTGGTATATGCAAGTGGCTGAATATTTTTGAGATTACAGTTTTCTGGTAATCATTGAAACCATGTTACAATATTTTATAATGCCAAAGCATAGGATTTAGTGTTAATCAGAAAGGATAAAGTAGGCCTAATGATCTCCTAATATTTACAAAAATGCCAGTTTGTGTGAATTTAAAACTAAAGTGTCACATCTGTTTGTCTCTGCCTCCCTCTCTCCCACTATCACTTTTCCCATTCTCTCCTTGTCCTTTATTTTCCTATGCATGGAGAAAAAACAAACAAATAAACAAATCCAATAATGGGTAAACGGATACTCCCAGAATTATAGAATGTTCTAAGAGGCTCAAGTGAAGCCTATTAGACCTCTGGGCCTCATAAGTTCTGGGAACCACTGAAACCCATTCAAAGAGAGGTTAATGGGTTTTGATCCAGTCAGTTCTTCCAAGATCCTTTATGGTTGTTCTGAAATGGCATAACTGGTTCACAAGTACCTCATGTCAAATTGAAGCTGTTTTCAGTGCCAGAGGGAAAAAATCTTAGGGTCACTTGGAGCACTATTAAACTGCGTAAGCCGTTCTAGAGAAGGAGGAGAGAAAATCAGAATTCCACGGGAGTTATGAATTGTTGTAGAAAATTTTAAGGTAGTAGTAGCTAAGTGTTCATGGTTTATTGTGAATTTTATATGAGGACTATGACATGAACAGAAATCTTTTGTTCCTGTCAAGAGGAGGAATGGGTCCAAAGGGATAGACAAGAGTCACACATTACTGAATGTAGAGGTCAAGGGTGTAAATTCAGGATTTGAATCACAATATCCCATTCATTACCTTTGAGAACTTAGTTACCTAAACTGTCTCCCAATGTTCTCATCTGTAAAATGAGAGTAATATAGATAAAACACATAGAACAGTGTCTGGCACAAATAAATTACATGTATGTGTTTGTTCAATGTGCATATGCTATGGTCTGTATTCTCATGTATTATCTTGATGAAATTATTCTAAAAGTCATTCTCAAGTAGGTGATTCATTTTCTATAATTCAAACTGAAGGTTTGGACTTTGAGGTTTAGAAAATTGCCTAAACTCACAGTAAACTAGGGTTTAAACTCCAGGTTATTTTGATTCTCGTTCGAATGCACTTGGTTATTGCTGTTGTTTTGTTTTGTTTAAGCTGGAATATACAGGCCCTGTGAGCCGATTTTTTTTTTTTTAACATAAGAATAAGCATCCGTATTTTTCCTCCAGTGATACACAAAGGCTGCTAAACTAGTTGGCCAAGTTATCTCCAGAGGGGGCCTGGAGGAGTCACGACGGGGCAGAGAGTAAGCGTGCTTGTGTAGGTAAAAGTGAATGTTACGGCTTTATTCTTGCATGCACTTTAGAACTCTTGGCTAATACTTGCCTCATGTGGTTGTGGCATTGGAAACATACAACCCAGTTCCAAGTGCTAGCCCATAATGACTTTGTTTAGTAGTCCTATGTTGGAATCATGTCGGTGACAATTTCACAATGGCTTTGTAGCATTTAAAATGCTAGGAGTTCATGTGTCTGTAAAAGGAGTTTCTGAAAAAAACCACTGTGAGCAGAACGTACAGAAATAATTGTCTTTCAGTGCCTCAGGCGTGCTCTCACCAATCCAATTTTAGAGTAGAAACAAAACACAGAGCAGAGCGGTAATAACAGCTATGTTTTAGAAGATGAGGCAGAAATGTTAGATGATTTGGGGAATGTCTATAGATTGAGGTGTTTTTTTTTTTTTCCCCAGCTAGCCCCAAGGGAAGAAAAACATGAAAAGAAAAAACAAAATGAGATGAATATGAGTAACTGTCATCTCAATAGGCTGAAGCCTGACACCAAAAAAAAAAAAAAAAGTATAGCATTAAAATCATAAAAAGTAAATAAAATGAATGACTGTCTAAATGGAGATATACAAGAAGCATCACTATATACATGGCATACTTCTGATTCATAAAGTATAAGGAGTACTCATATAGTATTAGTTATTTTTTAATACAAATTTATTTTTTCTTGAGTGGAGCTTTATCAATTCATAATTTTTTCATGAAGCATTGGTAAAACAGTCAGAAAGCAAGTAAAATATGAAATTGATTGATATACTAAGTTTATGATATGATATCCATTGTGAAAAGTCAAGGTTATATACTTTTTAAATTTAATTTAAATATAATATTGAACATTGAGGTTTCTATTCAGATGCTTTTTATTGAGAAAATTCAATTTGCAATCAAATCCAAGCCTACTAAAATTTTTAAGAGTTAATCTGTTTAGATTTTTAAAGCCTTGTGTCAATAAATAACAGATTTGACTTTTTTCCCATTAATGGTTGCAAATTATTTCTCAAAAATAATCAAGTTGTTTTGGATTTTATGGCAAACTCAAAGGTAAATGCTAGGAAACTGCACCTATAGCATACAATATTAAGTAAAATATATATTAATGGTGAATATTTGTATAGTAGATTTTACTTCTGAAATGTTTTTGAACCATTTATTTGTTGGTATATCAGTAAATGTTCCTCCTTTAATCAGCTTTATCTCTCCACAACATCACTTGATACATTTTACTTAAAGAAGATTTTACTGAGGTGTGAGTTTTATCCTGTTTGATTCATTTAATACTCCTTTGAATGTTTTCTCCTTAAGAAACTGGTAACTGTAATTATGTTGATGTATTTGGTCTTAGATAAGCGATAGGTCTTTTGCATTCTAATGCTACAAAACAATAAGCTACTGGAATGAAATGAAAAATTTTTTAAAATGTCAATCAGTGCAAAGCTAAATATTTATAGATATATTTGATACAATAAGTCATTCCTTCCCATGTAAAATGCTTATTATTTAATACCTACCCAAAGGTGTCTAGATATGCAAGTGTTGCAGAGTAGACAAAGATACCATACTCCACTGCCTAGCTAGGCGAGTTCGGATGTGTTTATAGTGTTTGGCACCTCACTGTCTGCATTGCTGATATGCATGGAGACTTCTTCTTGTGTCTTATTTTATTTTGGAGGAGGGGTGGAGGCCGGAAGCCTGGTGATTCTGTGGCTGACCCAGACACAAGGGATGTGAGTTTTAAAAATTTGTTCTCTTCACATGGGTTTGAACCCTTCTGTTTAGAAGCACCGGGCGCAGAAGCTGAGAGAGCTATTTATTTTTATGCAATATTGGTAAGTGTGGGAAGGGGTTTTGGCTAAGAAAGACTTGGAGAGGTGCTAAATGTAGGGAGAGAGATTTTGGAATCAGATGAAAAGGAATGCTGCAAAGCTGGGAGTAAGGGGTGAATCTACCAATCTCTATACGTTGCACAAAAGTGTTCTGGTGCTGGAAGTAAAATTTTTCATTGTTGTTACTGAATTCTAGAAATCTCAATGTCCTCAGTCCCCTTAACTATCTAAAGGATATAAAGGGAGTAATAGAACTTTGTTTAAGTGTTGTTCCACGCATTACAGTGGAGCGTGTTAGGTAAAATGCCCAGAAGAGTGTGTCCACTCAGGAATGTCAGGCATTATTTTATTACGAAATTCTGTTTTATTCATGTTAGACTTGTGAACATGCTGAGACTTCACCAAAAGTATTTGTATTGTTCTCCGTCTACACAAAGAAGTTGAAGAAAAAAATCTATTAGAAATGTCATAGTCCTGTGTGGGCAACAGCGACCTACTGATGAAGATTAAGAATAATTAGTAGAGAAGAGATAGTTACATGTTTGCTTATTGTCTAATTAGTGCATAGGAAGATTTTTTTGCCATGTCCAGAAAATATCTCTTCACGTTCTTTATTTTCAAATGTGGCTGTCCCTGGCTAATGTCATCTGCTCCTGTGTCAACATGAGGATAAGTGGAAGTGCTACTGTTCCAATGCCATGTGTCTTTGGAACATGTTTATATTGCACCAATATAGATCTTCTTTCCTCCCAGTTTTCCAATACTAAGTATTGAATTCCATTCATGTAATTTTGCATGATGCTGTGTTATCCACCAGACCACCCGTGGACCCTGGTTTCCAGTGACTTTCAAAGGGCATCACTGTGCTTCATTGATAATAAACACATATGAAAGTTTTATTTTGAGTTCATAGAAAATGTGGACAGTAATTTGTTTTTTGTTTATGTTGCACATGAGTAGGGTTTTTGCTGTTTAGAAATTGGATTATCTCCCACTTCCAGCTTATACTCACTGCCTCTATTTAGCATTCCTTACAAGCCCAGTGATGATTTTTTCCTACTTCTTATAAATTCTAATAACAATTTTGAACCACATTTAAGGTATCTGTTATATACTATATTTAGTACTTTTAAGATACTTTCCCTGATTAGGATTTTTTTTAGTGTATTGTATGTCCTATATATTTTCCTCTAACATATATTCAACATGCATCGCTTATTCAATAAATGTTTACTGAATTTCAAAACATAGTTTATTTGTTCCCGATGTTAGGTAATGTCATACAACAATGAAATAATAGCATATTCTGTTTTCACTTATACTTACTAACTGCTGAAATAGATCACCATCGCGTTTCATCTGCATCATCAAGAAAGATGTCTCTTTAGTCTAGCAGATGCCTCAGTACTTTTCCCTGGGACTCTCAATGTCTGTTTTCCCTAAACAATTGCATGATTAGAACTTTATCCGATTAATTTAATGTTTTAGTTTATGTTAAACTATAATTAATTTCCCCTTAAACTCTTATTAGCACTTAAGACATTGCCAAGAATACATTTGAGATCATTTCTGAAAGCAAAGTTCAATAGGAAAAGTAAGAAAAAATGTTAGGGAATCAGTTATCCAGAGGAATGTAGAAAAACTTTAAATGAAGTGGATAGTGAAGGTGCTCAGGCTAACCTTTGGCCTCACTCTCAAAGATTACCCTTTTAATCTAAGTGTTTAGAGAGTTTGTTTTGCCTTCTCTGTACAGCCCCAAATCTTGAATCCTAAATATTTAACATGAGTCTAAATAGGGGAGAAAAAATTATAAAGACTTGGCAATTTTATGGTAAACATTTTCTAAGAAGGTTTTCTTTCTTTTTTTTTTTTTTTTTTGTTGAAAGGGGAAATAATTTTTACACCTTATATAATGAAGTACAAACTGTAAATTCATTAATGAAATACATTGTAAATCACTTCTCTTTCAACATAAACTCTGTTCTCTTTAGTTATAAATCAGATTGTTTGTCACATATATTAACTTACTGACCCCCTAGGTCACTTGGAATAGTTGACTAATTATTTCCTTCTAATAAAGAAATTGTATTCATATTTAGTCCTTCTGACATATAACAAAATATCTTACTTTGATATGTTTGGCACAGAGATAAATCTATCTCCTTTTTCTCTCTTTGTCATTTTAGCAGTTGCCTTTAAAAATGTACTACAAAAACCAGTCATGTATCCTAATAAATCTGTAATATGTTATGTCTCTGGGATCTGGGTTATACAGAGTTGATGTCACCATCTCAGTCATGTATAACTAGCCTTGAGATAAAATTTATAAAGTCTTCTCCGGCCCACTATTATTTATGTAGATCTGTTGGCCTAGTCTGTCCAACTATTGAAAGAAGAAGAAAATATATTATACCTGCAAAGTTTAAAACTATATTATGGCTATAGGGAAAGAAAACTGATTAGTGGATTATCACTAGGAACTGAGGGTAGGAGGAAATGGACAATAAATGCATAATGGATACAGGGTTTTATGTTAGGGTAATAAAAATATTTTGGAAACATAAATTTGGAACTAGGTAAAGGTGATGTTTGCAAAGCATTGTAAATGTACTAAGGGCCACTGACTCATATAGTTTAACGTGGTTAATTTTATGTTATGTGAATTTTACCTCAATAAAAAGAAAAAAAAAACTATATTATGGGACTCTCAGCCCAAAACTTTCAAAGGTTTTCTGACAAAAAATAGTGATTCGCCTATGTGTGGACGTGAGAGGATCCATTGTTAGAGTTCTATTTCAGTGTTTTCTTGTCCAAATCTGATCTCAATCCAATTACTAGTATTACCATCATCAGCCACCAGTGCATTCCTATCTCGTAATCTGCATATTCTTTTTGTTTTTTCACCCCATTACTTTAGTCATAATGTCCTATTGCTCCTAATTCTCCTTATCTATCTCAGTGAATGAATTTTTCTGCAGTCTTCACTTCTGAATTTCGCAGATCAGAAATGAGTGTTTCACCTTTGACCTTTCCCGTTCGTTGATATGCAGAATAATCGTCCTCAAAAATATCCATGTCCTAATCTCCAGAACCTGTGAATATGTTAGTTTAAGTGGCAAAAGAGACAGTGAAGATGTGGTTAAGTTAAGGACCTTGGGAGGAGGCAATTTTCCTACACTATTTGGGTGAACCCAGTCTAACCCAGTCCTTAAGATCCAGTCATCTTTCCCAGCTGTGGTACGAGAGGGAGATATGGCTATGGAAGAGGGTTCAGGAAGTTGCAACTACTAGCTTCAAAGGTGGAGGAAGGGGTTATGAGCCAAAACTCTCTATAAGATAGGAAAAGTGAAGAAGTGAATTATCCCCAAAACCATCCAGAAAAGAACACAGTGCTGCCAACACCTTAATTTTAGTTCCGCAAGACCTGTGTAGCCTCTGATCTACAGAACTGTAAAATAATAGTTTTATGTTATTTTAAGCAACTACATTTCTGATCATTTATTATAGCAGCAAGAGTAAACTAATACATCTTTTGCTCTCATAAGATCTGTGATAAATGTCTCCTTATTTTTCAGATATATTTACTTTTTCCCACTTATACCTTTACTGCCTTGTTTCATGATTCATTACGTTTTTGGACCATAGCAATAAATTCATAAATACTTCTCTTTTATTTCTAAAGTCACTTTAATTCATTTTCCACACTACAGTCAGAATTGCCACGCTAAGAGACAAATCTGAGCATAAATTACTAATAAATCCCATCAATCATTTCTATTACCCTCAGGATAAAGTCCAATCTCCTCATATGTTTCACCAGGCCCTTTATGATCTAGTTCCTGATCTGTTGCTTTACCTTCCAATGATTTATGGTCCAAATATACAAGAAGTTCCCACAAAACACCCTATTTTCTCCTGCCTTTGGGTATGTAAGAATATTCCCTCATTTACACTACCATCTCTGCCTAGTTGACATGTATTTATTCTTTACCCATCAATATACATGTTGCCTTTTTTAGGAGGTCTTTTCTGAACTCGCAAAATTAGGTTTCCTATTACTATTTGCTCCTGCCCTCATTGCATCCGTGATAAGCTCAATCATAGTATTTATCAGTCTACTGAATGGTGTCATTTAGTTTTAACTTGTAAGTATTTTTCGCTAGACTATAACTTTCTTGATTTTTGAATCAGCACTAGGTATCCAAATATAATACATAAATTAATGAATAAATGTAGCTATTTACCTTTTGCCAAGAAGGATGCATATATGTGCATGTACACCAGCACTTTACCATTTACCTAAGGTAATATCTACCTTACTGTAACTTTACATTGACAGTTGTATGTTATAGTATGAATTTAATCAAAATATTACTATTAAGAAATAATGCCTACTGAATGATGTGGAGAAGGCCCTCAGAGTATTACCTGGTGTACGTTTAACTTATTCATTTATGTTTACCCCATTGCATCCAAAATAATGAATCTGGTGGCCTCTGTCTAAATTGTAGGCATACTGCCTAGGAAGAATGAACCAGATTTTAGAAGTTTGCCTTGCAAATCCAAACCTATTAAGACACAGAATGTCTCAGCGTGTCATACAGTAATGCAATTATCACTGTCATTAATTATTGCATTCTAAATTGCCCTTTTAATCATGTTTTAAAAGAGGAAATTATGATTACTTTCTGCTCTTTATCATTTATCTCTTCTCACTGTACTTGAACAAGCAATATATGAGTCTGAAAGAATAGTTATAATGAAGCCATCAATGAATATTTTAGTTAATACATTTAAAGTTCTCCAGAAAAACCATATGAATATTGAAAATGTTAGGTATATTAGCCAATTCTTGAGCCTGCTAGTTGCTATTATTATGTTAACAATTCAAAGGCCATTATATAATGTTATCTTAACTTAGAAAAGTTTAAAAGAATTGTTATAGTGACTTTTAGGGTATATATCATTTATACAATTATGTATTATGGGAAAATAAATAGAAATGCAAACTCAACTTTTGCTTCTGAAGAGAAACATAAGTACTCAGTGACTTACTTACATATAGTATATTTTTCAGATGTAGTAGACTAAAAGTCCAAATAAACTTCTAATTTAGATTATTCATGCATTAGTTATTTGCCCATGAGTGTATCTTACTTTAAATGGGATATAGTTTATTAATTTATAAAATGAATTTAATATTTCTTCCACCTCCCTCTGTCATAGAATTAAGAGAGTATATTAAACAAGATAGGATATTATACAACCCTAAAATTATAACAATTTGGCATTATTATTAAAATGAAAAATATTCAACTATGACCAGGGTGAACACTTATTAACGTAAATAGGTAATATAAATTATTTGAAAATAAACAATGTTTCAATTTAAACATTTTCTCTAACAGTCACCAAGTTAAAACATTTCATATCCCAATTAAACTATCTTATATGATAAATTCATTATGTTATCAGTTGTTGCTTTTGCATCATCTTAAAATACTAAAACCAGATTGCATTGATTATATGTTGGATGGTGATGGGGATAGAGATTATCCACAGCATTGTTGTCCATGTAGTTTGTATTAAATAAACAGCAACAACTTGCATCAAAGACAAATGAAAACAAGAATCTTGCCCTCAAAGATATGACAGTCAAGAGAGAAAAATCAGCGCTTTCTTAAATTCAAAATATCTGGTGCATTATAAAGTTATAATTATTGTATTATAAAGTTTGCTATGACATATGAAAGACTAACAAATGAAATTCAATATGTATACAGTGGGCATCGTGAACTTTCATATGTCCCAAGTTCACTAATGAAATAATTGTTAGGATTACATAAATTAAATAATCATCTTTCATACATAAAAAGGATTAAGGATCAGGGAAATTAAGTAATCAGTTTGTACAAATTAAAAAGATTGAAGCTTATGGGAAAGGATTTAAATCAAGAGGTGACAGACTCTTGCACCACTCAAAAGACGTGAAACAGAGCTGTGGTCCAATGAGAAAGCTCGTTTGCCCAAGGAACAAGATATGAGTTTAAGTCCTATTTCTCAAATATTACTTATATGACTGGGTAATTGAGGGAATTGCCTTGAGTTTTAGGTTCCTGTGAAATGAAAAATTAAACATCTACTCTACTGGGTTACAAAACTTAACTAAAACTTACAATTTAGTGTATCAACTATTAAAAAGCTGTATGTCTTCTTCAAGAAAGAAAAAATGTAATAGTAAAGAGAAAGCATTTATTGAATTTAATAGGAGATTGAAAATTATGTATTACAAATACATAATGATTTATAAATATGAAAAATACAGATGACTAAATTGAGAATTTTTAAATAAAATAATATAGTCTTTAAAAAGAATGATAAAATATCAAGAATAAGAAAAATTACAGGATGTTACATTAAGAGAAAAAATATAATAATTAAAAAAATTTAATGGAGTAAATCTTACAGCTATTTCTGTCCCTTCCAGACTGAAGAGACAGAAAATTCAAGGTCACAAAGTGGGCTTATATCTGGTGTGTTCAAAGAAAAATAGCAAGAAGGCAAGTGTGGCCTTGTTAGGGAGAAGGAGAGAATTGTAGGAGATGAAATCAAAGTTAGCCTGTGGTCATATTAAGGTAGATTTCCAAGGTCATTGTAAGGATCTGGGTTTTTGTTTAGAAAGAAATGAGATGCTATTGAGGGATCTGAATAGAGTAAGGACAGAATCTTTCTAAAATATCTCTTTTCCTGCCAAATAGAGTGAAAGGAGTCATTCAGCAGGTATTACAATGATTCACCTGCAGAAGATCAAAGCAGCACATGTCAGGAAGGGAGGCTGTTGCAAAAGCTGCAAGAGATGAGAATTTTGACAAAAGCAGTGGCTAATTAGGTCTTAATGGTCAAATACTGAACGCATATTTTGTTTAGAATGAATAGAAATTGCTTTTAGCAATCACCCCAAGCCTTTCTCTCTTTTTCTTTTTCTTTCTTTCTTCTTCTTCTTCTTTTTTTTCTTCCACAACTGGGAGACAAATGGCATTTATTGAGATGAAGATTTGGGAACAGTAGGTTTAGGATATGAAGATACTGAGGCTAAGTTTGGATGTTACTCTTGAGCTAGTCAACTATGGCCAAAGAGTTGGAGTCGGGTGAAAACATAGCAGTTTCTAGGGAAAACAAGTAGATGAGGTGGAGAAAATACAAGTTGTCAAAAGCAAATGAAAGAGGGAGTGTGATTCTCTCAGAAAGCATAGCAAGTGACAAGGCAGGGGGAAGAATAGTTTCCACCAAACCCTGAGCCCTGTTCTCATCTGTGTTCCAGCCTCATGTGTGAACAGACCTTTCTCTTTCAGATGTTGTTTTTCTCTGACTAATTTTTGTAAGTGTCAATGAGTCTAAAACATTAATGACAAAGTAGGTATAAATTGTTGGGGGACACTTGGCGGGGCCAGTGACGCGGGTTTGTGAGAAGAATTTACCGGAAAGGGAGAAGTTTATGGACAAAGGAAAGCTTAATATCTGTGCTGCGGCAGGCAGCAGTGGGCCACACAGGCAAGAGGCGCCCACGTGTCCACCGAGTGTCAACGTGCATGGTCTTTACTGAGGAGGGGGCTGTGGACACAAAGAGATAGGGGAACAGATTGCTGATTGGCTGTAAATGAGGTAAGGGGCTTTGGTATATGGGAGGATAGAGGATTTATGACTCCAGTAAGGTGGAGACATGGGCAGACACAAGCAAGAGTGGAATTTATGACCCCAATAAGGAGGAGTCATGGGCTGAGAAAAGTCAGGCTGAACGACGTGAGGCTAGTCATTTCCCATGGCTGTTAATTCTGCTAAGACAAACACATTAGGAAAGGGTGCACTTTGTTTTTGTTTTTGGTTTTTGGTTTTGAGGGATTGCAGGCAGACATCTGAGAGCCCAGGAAAGAAAGTCACAGGGCCTCGGCAGGCACCAGTTGGCACTGCGTCAATTATCAATGGACTATATCAAATTATGACTAAATTGATTGAATTCAGGCTTATCAGAGTCACAATTGGTTAATTTCTTCAACTTATGTGCATTTTTTAATTCGAAGTACTGCAGACAATAACAGAAGATTATTCAGTTTGCACTATTATTGGTATTAGTCTTTTGAGATTCTTTTTAAGATCCACCATGTACACACAGTTCCTCAGCAACTTGTTGTTTCTAGAGGATTCCAGAGAGGGAATTATCTCTGAATTACTACAATTTTACCTGGATTTTTATAAAGATAAGTTGTTATCAAGCTGGTTTTAAGTTTTAGACGAGGGTTCTATTAAAATGCAACACGCTCCCTCAAAACATACATTTATCATGTATATTTAAGTTTTTAGAACAAATTATCTTACATAATACTCATTTATGTAATGAGGTAAAAATTTGATTCTGAGCTAAAAATTGCATTCATAACTTGTACATGATAATTGAAATAAATAAAATTCTATATTCTTTAGATTTTATGAAATATTCATGTTCATATTCAAAACAAAAACAGATAATTTACTCTTTAGAACAATCTCTTTGTGATGTCGGTGCCATTTGATTGCTTTTTTTCCTTTCAGCTTTATTTCAGATTTTACAGATAATAAATGAATACAATTTTTCCATTCATTTAATGTGTCTTGATTCTGTTTTCTAAGTTTTCTCTGGAACTTAGTTTTGTATTATAGCAACTAAGTCTCACATGGGCACACATCTGGTGTTTAAAATCTGATCTACAATGACCTCACATCATTTTTCAAGATTTATTAATCTCAGATTAGAGTGCTTAAGCCATATACTTAAATGTCATATACATTCTCAGCCAGACACTCTTGTCTACTCTTAACAAACTAAAATATTTAAGAATTAATTCAGGACATTTCACAAATTAAAATTTGAACTATTTGGAAGTCCCGAAACACATCTTGAATTGGCTGATTTCCAGGTACTCTTCTAGCATGGATGTTTCTGATCAAAATGCATATATCTCTTTCCCAATATTTTTAACTGTATTTTTTTTCTTTTGATTTATCTGAATTTCATGTTAATCAACAAGAAAAGTAGAAAAATAAAATTTTGTCTCTCAAATGTTCTCATTTTCTTTTAATCTGTTACATCACAACTTCAAGCATTCAGTAAATAATTTCTGTTAAAAAAAGACTAACTTTGAAAGTCTTCAAGAAAAAATAGGAATAATTTACTTGATTTTTTTGACAATGATTTACTTTTTTTCACAAAATATAATAAGAATGAGAATTGTTATTAAATTTATGTAATGTAGTATTAGAATTCATCTATGGCTATACATTCCAGTAGTTAATTAGATACATAAAATAGTTAATAAACATAAGTGTATTGCTGATGATAACATATAGAGGTATCACTTCAGTATTTCACTGAAGTGTTATTAGTGTAACGAAGTGAATTTTTCATAGACGCTAGGAAATAAAAAAAATACTACCTATAATGCTAGAATATAAATATGATTTATTATTTATATAAAGGTATAGGCTATTGTGGTGAAAGAAATAACCTTTGTGACTGACAATATTCAAGGTATATGCTACCTAAAATAGAGTATTTCCTCTTTTCCTTCTAAAGCTTAATTAGATACTGTAACTGCTAATATGTATCCAGTGCTCTGTCCCAGGTAATCAACATGACAAGTTTTCTTTCTCCTCTCACTTAATTATACAGAAATGAGATTTTCTGTCTTCGAAGTTTCAGACTTAGGTTTCTACTTCCACAGAAAGATCTTTTCAAAGTATAGCCTGTTCACAGTCATCTCGAACTGTATTTGCACAGTTCCAAATTCTGGAAAATAAGAAAGCAGCAGAGCACATTTAAAAGATTACTAGAAAATAGTAAACCAGAGGCTTTTATCCCACTTTTCACTAGTTATGTTTGTGACCTTGGATAAACCCCATAATCTGCTTGAGTCTCATATTTCTAAGCTGTAACATAATGAATTATCATAAAATTATCTCTACTACCTCTCATATTTTAATATTTGGGGATTTCTAGCTCATAAATATGCTGATTACTGAGTATAAACTTTTTCTGAATGTCATTTCTGATATATAGGAAAAAATTAGAATTTAATAAAGTCTTCTTCGGAGGCCCCTTCACAAAATTGCCCTTCCAGTTGGTGTTCTTCTTACTAATCCTGTGTATGGTGAAACAAATTAAATATTGGCCTGGTGTCCTCTTTCTTAGTTAACTTCTCCAGTGGTCATGAATCAGTGGTGGCATGAGAATTCACGCGATGGGCATGCCTGCCTAAGGACCCAGGCAATGTTACTGATTTTTCTGGATTTGCTGTTTTACACAGCATAATTTCTCCGAACAATGATGGAATCTTCTCTTTGGTTTGTGTTGTAATGACTGGGGTACGAAATCTCTGATTAATTAATCTTGGGGCATGCCAAGTTTTTACCAAGGGAGCATAAATCCTGTCACACAGTTTCTGATTATAAAAAAAAAAAAGACAGCATGACATGAGGAATGCATATAAATATATCCGTTGATTTGACTTGATGGTCCCAGACACTGGAAACTGTTTCTCTAGGTTAAAGCAAAAAGCATTTACTCTATTACACTTCTGTTTCTGTTTTCTCTCAGATAGATGTTTACCCTTGGATAGGCATAATCCTGGGAAGCCTGCTCACAGGATGCAGTCCAACAGAGTTAGATGCATCCCAATGAAATGACACTGAGGCGCTCAATCACCAGGTGCTAGAAGCTCCTGACTAATCCACTCCTTTTCCTGCCTTCACATGCTCTTCTGACGGTGATATGGACCACAGAGCATAGAAGAGCACAAAACACATTCCCAGAAAAAAAAAAAAAAAAGTAGGTCTTCATCAATAACAGACTTTTTTCATAAGTAAAACCAAAAAGGAAATTTTTAAAACTCACTTTATATTCCTTAGCTTTTCCCTAAAATGTTATGTTAAGATAAAGGCATTTTAGAGCAGTGGTTCTCAACTGGGGACATCACTTAGAAATCACATCTCTAACTAGTTAATGATTCTAAATTCCTGAATGTAGAGATTCTTTTCCAGTGGGTCTTTGTGAAGCCCCGGATTCTGTCCTTTAATCAGTATCAGTAGGTGATGTTGTTGCAAATTTTGTGTGAACAAAAGCTTGAGAAACAAAGCCTTAGACAAGTTCACTGTATATGGACTACCATAACCATGCTGTTTGTAGACAATTCAAAATGACATATCTTGCAAATATTCTGTGGAAGAAGTTGCCCAGTAATACGATCGATAAATTTACACAATTTATGTCCACTTAAGAAATGCTTCTTAGGATTGCAGTCACACCTTTATGGTGTTTGCCAAGCTCATAAGAATTGAAATTTATTACCTAGATATTTTAATTTTAAGCTAAATAATGAGTTAGTTTTCCTGTGATTGAATTATGTAGGGAGTTGAACTTATACATAATTCAATTATAAGGACATATTTCTCATTTTATTTCAATCTAAAGAACCAGAGTCTCCTGCTCTCTTATTAAAACCATTTTACTTCTTTTATCTTGGGCACTAACTTCTTCTGTGGCCCCCTTTTCTGTTTTGACTGTTATGGACCAAATGTTTTGTGTTCCCCCAAAATGCATAGGTTGAAGCCCTAATCCCCAGTGTCACTATATTTGGAGATGGAGCCTCTGAAGAAGTAATTAAGGTTAAATGAGGTCAATAGGCTTAATGTCCTTATAAGAAGAGTTAGTCACTCTGTCTGTCAGTCTCTTTCTCTCTCTCTCTCTCTCTAACATATGCACAAAGAAAACATCGTGTGAACACATGGAGAGATGGCAGCTGCCTATAAGCAAACAGACCTTAGAATGAAACCTACCTTGATGGCACCTTGATCTTAGCCTTCCCTGCTTCCAGAACTGTGAGAAATAAATTCCTGTTGTTTAAGCCACCCCGTCTGTGGTGTTTTGTTATGGCAGCCCTGGCTGACTAATATAGACTTTGGTACTGAAGAATGGGGTGCTGCTGTAACAAATTCCTAAAAATGTTTAAGCAAATTTGGAGATGGATAGTGAGTAGAGGCTGGGGAAAGTTTTAAGCTGCATGCTAGATTGCCATGAAAGGACTGTTGGTAGAAATATGGAAATTAAAGGTGATTCTGGTAAGGGCTCAGAAAGGAAAAGAAAGCTAGAGAGAAAGCCTCCATCTTCTTAGGGAATATGTTAATAGTTAGGAACAAAAGGTTGTTAGAAATATGGATATTAAAGGACATTCTTGTAAAGTCTCAGATGGAAATGAGGAACAAGTAATGGAAAACTAGAGGATAAGCAGTATTTATTGAAAAATGGCAAAGACAGTGGCTGAATTGTTTTCTAGTGTTTTTTACAGAAGATAGGAATCTTTAATGATGAAATTTGGCATTAGCAGAGGAGATATCTAAGCAAAATATTGAAGGTGCCACTTGGATCTTCTTGACTGCCTGTATGAAATTTTGAAAGTAGAAATAAGTTGAAGAAGAAGTTGTTAAACAAAAAGCAACTGAAACTTAAATATCTGGAAAATTCACAGCCTGTCCATATTTCAAAAAAAGTGAAAGCATGTTCTGAAGACAATACCAAAGATGTTACTGGACTATCACTAGATAAAGAGATTATGTGACTGTGTGAGCAGACACACTGCCAGTTTGAACTGAAAGGGACTGTACAAAATGAAGGAAGGCTGTCCGATATTTTGGATTTTACACAAGGGGACTATAGAATTATCTGGCTGCAAACACATGCTATTCTTCAAGAAAAGGGAAGAATGATCTAGAAGGTAATTCAGAGATCATCAGGGACAATGACTCAGTTTCTGCCTCTGTTCACCCTCTGCCCAGAGCCTTGGGGCCGAGACCCACACCCAGTGTATCCAGAAGTTAGGGCACTGAGACAGGAGGATTGTGCTCAAGCTTTGCAATCTAATGGGTTTTGCCTTGCTAGGTTTTGGACCTCCTGGGACCTGTCACCTCTTTCTTCCTTTCTGATTTCTTCCTTTAGGAACAAAAATGTGTATCCTATGTCTCTCTTATCATTGTACTTTGGGAGCACGTAACGTGTCTGATTTCAGAGATTTGCAGATGAAGAATTTTGTTTCAGGAAGATTTATCCCTCTGGTCTCGCCCATGTGTGACTTAGATGATGTACACATGAAGCTTTGGACTTCAGAGTTAGGAATGAGTTAAGACTCTGGGGACTACTGGAACACAATGAATGTATTTTGCAAACAAGAAGGACATGAATCCTGGAACAGAATACTTATGTCTCCCCCTAAATTTGTATGGTGAAGCCCTAACTCCTAGTGTGCTGTATTTGGATACGGGATCTCGGAGGAAGTAATTAAGGTTAAATGAGGTCATAAGTGTAGACCCCTGATCTGATAGGATTATTGTCCTTAAAAGAAGAGATACTAGAGGACATTTTTTTCCTCTCTCTTTCTGTGTACAAAGAAGAGGTCATGAGAGCACACAAAGATGGCTGCTGCCTAGGAACCAAGAGAAGAGACCTCAGAATGAATCCAGGTCTGCCAGTGCCTTGGTCTTATACTTGCTTCCCAGCCTCCAGAAATGTGAAAAATAAGCTCAAGTGTTTAAGCAACCCAGTCTGTGACATTTTGTTACGGCAGCCCAAGCAGACTGATACACATGCCCTTCTGTTTGATGTATGAAGGCCGCAAGTTGTATTGGAGCTAAAAGAGTTGGAATTTTAACTGCAAGATATAAGTCTTCAGGAAAATCTTCCGATAACCATCTGCAAAATTTATGGTGGCTTTTTATTTTTTTTAATGGAGAAATGTAACTTATTCTGATGATATGGTGGCTGCTTTCCCCAGGAAATGAATATATGCACATAATTACAATGATTTGCCGTAGTTGTGTGGGGGAGGAGAATTCCTGCACTAAGATTGACTTACCTTGAGTCAGTCCTTACACACTGTAAAGATCCTTACACTGCATGTTCCGAATGCTTGATCAAATAATTTGCATAAGATGGCTTCCCTGCCAGGTGGGCTTCGTTTAGTACCTCAGAGTCTGATGTTACTGCGCTGTTTTACTGAAGAAAGCACCATGCCAGTGAATGTGTTGGATACAAAGATGAGAGAGACAGAGTCCTGCCTTCAGGAAGTTTATACTCTATTTGAATAAATAAATAAGATCCTTTTGGATTTGCCTATTTATTTATTTATAGTGTACCTTCTAAAATCTAGCTAAGAACTATAACAAGCAACTTTAGAAGTAAAAAAGAAATGATGTGAAATATAAAGGTAATTTTCCTCTTACAAAAATGAAAGAGAGAACCAATCTCTAAAGATTCCGTGTCCATGTAGATAGGGAATAAAAGTGAGGTCATATAACACTGCAAATCAGAATATGTACCTCTTCTATGAGACAGTGTGCTTACCTGGGAACTGAACACCCAGGTTTTGCTGCCTTCAAACTGCTCAGAGTCACAGAACACTGCATAGGTGATCATATTATGATCATGTACCTAGTTTGCTCTCGTGTTAGCTCTAATTCTGTAATCTAATACCAATCACTCTTAATTGGTAAATCAGTACAACTCCAGCAGACTGATCTCACAACTATCCCTCTGCAGTGAGGTTCCTTCTCTTCTAACTGACTGATTGATATCTGAATTTGTTATATGTAGATCAAAAATCAGTTTTACTAAGTATTTGCAAAATAGTGATGGGTTTGTACCACTTAGAATGGCATTCCTAGTGTATTTAAGATATGACACAGTACATGAAGCCAGCAAACCTTATTTATTTGTATGGCTTAAGGTTAAATTTTTAATTAATATTTTGATTTTTTTAAATTTAATTCTTATTTTTTATTGAAGTGTAGTTGATTTACAATGTTAGTTTCAGATGTACAGCAAAGTGATTCAGCCATACATATATATATATATATTAGATTCAATTAATTGATTTTTTTAGAATACATGTCTTTGACATCTCATGTTATGGACTGAATAGTGTCCTCCAAAAATTCATACGTTGAAGTGCTAACCCGCAGTACCTCAGAATGCAACTGTATTGAGAGACAGTGTCTTTAAAGTAGTAACTTAAAGTAAGGGTATAAGGTGAGCCCTAAGCAGTATGATTGGTCTTCTTATAAGAAGAGAACTGGACACAGACACACACAAGAGAAAGTCATCTAAAGACACAGGGGTCAGGTGGCCATCTACAAGCCAAGGAGAGAGACCTTCAGAAAAAAACTAATGCTGTGGACACCTTGTTTGCAGACTGTTAGCCCTCAGAACTGGGAGGAAATAGATTTCTGTTGTTAAGGCATCAGGTCTGAGGTGCTTTGTTATGGCAACCCTAGCAAATTAACACATCTGGTAAAACGAGCTGAAATAAGTCTGGGACAAAAGCTTAACAAGTTGTAAGAAATACATCAAATTAATGACTACTTTTAGTTCCAGTTAAGTTTAACTAGAACTTCTTATAAATTGACCTCTCAAAGGCCATGCTTTCAAAGGTAGTAAACTAGAAATAAACTGAAGTGCCAAAGTGGAATTCCTAATGACTAAATGGAATAATTGTGGGGATATCTAGTGATATTAGATTTCATTTAAATTAGACAAGACAGCAGATAAAAGATTAAATATATCACATTTAATGATGTTTATCATTCTGTATTTAATTCTAAACTTACTAAAATCTTCACTGAAGCTGCTCATTCTTTGATGGGGAAGATTACTTTTCATTAGAGATCATTACATAACTTTTCAGATGTTAAGTGACTAAATTGTTACTATTGTGGAAAATTCTATGCTAATATGATAGAGAAAATATTTAAAATTATTTTTCCCCAAGTAGCTTCCAAAATAGTGGTTATCACAGTTTCTAAATGCTAAAATCAGGTTTGGGGAAGGATGGTGAACACATAGAAAGGGGACAAAGATAACAACCAAAATGACCTTGTTGATCCAGGATAATCTTATGTAGATCTGGGCAAGAGTATTTAGAAAAGAACTTACTTGAGGGCTATGTGTGTGTGTGTAAAGAAATATTAGTTTTGTTTAACCAGTTTTTACAACTGAATATTTACTCTATAAAAATTTTACAGATTGTATAGTTTATGTATAGTTCAAACTACTGAACCAATCTATATATTGGTTACACAGATGTAAAAATACCTTTTATGAAAATGTATATAGGTATGTATATGCATGACCAGGACATTGTGCCATACACCAGAAACTGACACATTGTGACTGACTGTACTTAAATTTAAATAAATTTAAAAAATTTTTTTAAAGGTTTAAAAGCTCAGGTAGGTGGAAAAAAAAAACTACATCAATCGATCCAAGGTAAAAATGGATTTACACACTGAACATCTATCTCTAAGTACAAACTTCTAAACTGTACAAAAATAAGGTTTGGATTTTACTTTATTCTTCATATATTCAATATGATTACAAGCTCAAGCTTTGATATCTATCTATGTATCTATATATATAGTACTGAGAAATTATATTTTATAACATGAATTATGGTCTAGGTTGAGGTAGAAAAAAGCTGATATTCCCACTTCTATATTGAAAATTGACTTGTAAATTTTAGGAAAATCATCTTGCCTGCTTGAGACACATGCACTAAACCTACAACTTAGAGGAAGGATCTTAATGTGGTTCTTTGAAAAATGCTTCTAGAGGTAGAGAAAATTCATATTATTTGAAAAACAAATACATCCTATACCCAAGAAACATTTATAATATGAATTTAAAATTTAAAGTCAGGCAAATAAACAGTAATTTTAGAAGTAATACAACTTTTTTTTTTAATTGTAGATACTGCATGATTAAATATTCAGCAGGATAGATTTCTGATGTTAGCTACTCAGGATTATAATGAGAATATTATCAATAACTATGAGACATTTTAAGGAATGAAGTTTTTATGTTTATCATGGAGCATGTGAGAGTTTGTGCATATTTTATCACTAATATATTCTAATACTCAGTCTGTTTGGCCCCTCACCATTAATGAAGGAGACCTAATAGAATTTAAGTGGTAGAGTAATAATATTACTGAGTTTTCAGTAGCAAATCTCATAAGTGGAGACTCCAAAATATTCTTTATAGTATCTAGTTTTCTTATATGATTTTTTCTGATATTCTCTTTTGGGATAAAAACATTTCCTTCATAATCTGTCAGGTAACTATTTTGGGAAATTAGATCGAAATCATCCCAGACATTTCAATTATGTATTCTAATGTTAAATTTATGGTGAGTGTAGGAATACCTCAAAACAACTGTTCATCAAAACTTTACGCTTGTACACGCAGCAACTTTACATGGCATGTAAGGCAATACTGCTGCTACAAGACTCAGATACATTGAAGCCCTCTGTCTTTTATAGGACGTATTACTGAGAATATACACAGAGAATAAACAGAATGCTTAGACTGAATATACTATTTATTTTAAGGAATACTGAAAGATTTAATAGTACTTTAAAACATATTTAAGTTACTGTTTTCTGATATTGGTGAGGTAGAATGGACAATTAGGGTCACCAAATAGTCAAAGGTCCAAATTAAAGAATTTTATCCTGTTTTTTCCTTACAAAAACATTTTGGTGGACATTTTTCTAATGCATACATAATTGTGTGATAGAACAAGCATCAGATTTGCCATCATACTATTAATACAAATGAAAGCAATAAGACATATGGACCATTTTAATTATGTATGGGCTAACTTGGGTATTGTGAAAGCTATTAGATGAGTGAAGAGAAAAAAATCTTTGAGGAATAGTAAAAATTATTAAGTTAATGTCAAATCTCATCATTACTAATGTACATGCCAAGTCAGTTGTTAGAAGGAAGTTTGAAACTTGAAACCTTTGATTCTATCCTGATATTTTTTCCATTGTAACTAAAAATACAGTGAAGATCTACAAACAGCTATAAGAATTGATATCCATTTCCAGCAAATTGGCTTCATGATGGTCTGTTAACCCTTCTCATGACTTAACTCTTTTCTTCCATGTGTATGAGTCTTACACACTGCATTTCTGAGTAACTCACCCTTGCCTTTAATCTATTGTTGAGTAGAGAAAACTTCTATGGAAATAAATAAGATATATAAATCACACAGTATACTATACTGACAGCTTCTCCACAAACACATATTTAGAGACTACTGAGTTGAAAAATCCTCTGGAAAATAGACTACATGATGCTAGATTTGCTATTTCACAGTGGTAGAATGAGTTAATGTTTCCATAAGCATATGAGTGAATAAATGAATCTATCAATAAAAATATGAAAGTAATATATTTTATTTATGTGACAGAGGAAATTACTCGAAATCCTACACTTAAATTCTAACTAAAGAAATAATTTAAAAATTAAGATGAATTTATTTTCATCTGATTTACTGTTTTCCATTTCTTCAGGGTGAAAATGTTTAACAAAAGATAAATCCGCATTTTTTTTCCAAATAAAAAAGCACAAATGTCAAACTTTATCCACCTGGAGACAAGATTTTACAATTTCAATTTTATATGTACAGTATTAGTTTTCCTTTGAGATCATCCTGAGGAAAAACTAACCTATTTTCTAAATATAGTAACATGATTAGAACCACACTTTCCAGTTTCTATGCATTTTTTTAAGTTATAAATACTTTGCCTCAAGTTAAGCAAAGCATACAGAATGTGTTGGATTACTTCTGAATATCCATCAAAAATAGCCACTAAAATGACACTGTACACAGAAATCTGGCTATTGATCTATATTTTATATGTCATAAATTATAAAATCCATCTCCCATGTAACTGAAGATTTAAAGCTAGATTTCTGTTATCTGAATATAATTATTCCTCAAGATTTAAATGACCTGAAATTTTAGTTATAAAAATAATCTGATAAGTTAGTCTTAATAACATTGTATATGAGGAATAAATTGCTGCAACATGCTGTTTACAAAATAGGAGAAATCCTTATAAAACTGAGTTAGAATAACTGGATTATTCTAAAGTACACAATGCAAAAGACAAAGCCCCGCTATTACATGCCGAGGGTTCTAGTTGTAAGATGGTATTTTCATTAAACATAGGCTACCAAACCAAGAAAAATGACCAAATTTGGCTACTTTTTCTCTTTATAAAGCACCTCATCCCAAACTATGCTTAAAAATCAGAATGTGTTATCACTGATGTTCTTTTAAAAATTTTCCTCATTTAAGTATTTTAAAAGTATGTGAGTTTAATTGGACAATAGCTTAATGTGGTCATGTGTGTATGCTCTTAGAAAATGCTCTTATTATTTCCTGGGCACTCAAATTTCCATTAGCAAACACCAAATTTTCATTCCCTACTCCACAATGTGGTAACTAAAGAATTATATTCAACAGCCCAACAAATCAGATATTTTAACTAAACATGTACAAATGTCTAGAGACTACCTGATTTTATACATTTACTCTTTGAATTGATTAATTTTATCCACTGTAACAATGACCCTTTCACATTCATGAAGTTAGTATGAGCACGGACTCATCTGCTTTACTTTCAATTATGAAACACTAAGTTTGCTCCATCTGCCTCTTCTGCCTTTCTATAAATGCTGGTTATATACTATTTAGGGGGACGTGAGTGTGCTTTGCATCATTTAGACACTCTGAGCATGCTTCCTTTGCTACATTGAACTCCTTCTTAAATTCTTTTTAAAAGTCAAATTCAGAAGAAAATTCACTTTTGTCTTTAACCAAATTATTCCACTGCTGAAAAATTTCATGGGCTGTTTCTATGTACACATAGAAGAGATGAAAGGCATCAAGATGAATAGTCATCTTTACTCAGAGATTCACTATTTACTCTTCCAAGTCGACAAGCATGTCTGTCAGTGGCCTGGCCAAACCTGTTCATGTTATAAATGGGTTATTATAGCACCATACCATGTCCTTCTAGTTCCAGGAGCTGTAAACAGTGTCATGATTAGAAGCTGGTTAAATTGCCTGCCATCAGTGAGGCAAGCTTTATAACTAACTATCTTTTGTCCAATGGACTTTTCTCTAGCTGTTCATACACTTTGTGTTTTCATTTTTCCAATGTGTTCTCATTAAAATAGTGTTCTCTTTGATTTTTGCTTCTTAATTCTTGCATCAAAGTTTTGGAAGGGTTTACATGCAGTATAAAGCTTGTTTCTCTTATAATATTTTTCTAACTCCTTCATATGTTTATTTTATAAAAAATCCAAGGTATATTTTACTAACCCTTATGTCCCCTCTTCATTTTGGACCTCAGAGTCACAAAATTGGATTGTAGTATTAAGATAGTGGTATAATTCCTTCATTGTTCTATACTATGTCTGGCTTTTGTTTTTATCGTATAGCATTGTTCATTATGTTTTATCTACAATCTCACTGTCCTCTGTCACCAGTCATTTATTCTTTTCTATTATTTGCATACATGATATCCTGTGTCTTACATTTTTTCATAGATATATATATATATTTTTTTTTCATAATATATATTTCACAATATATATTAAATATTTAAATATTGGTACAGGCTTATCTAATTTCTTTCTTGTAACTGCTAACAGCATCGCTTGATTCACAGTGCATAATGCCAAATTCTCTTAAAACTCAACTCTTTCTTTTCACACTAAAAATTCAGATAAAACTGACCAAATCAATTTACCAGATATCTAACTCAAGAGCACAGCATCATTCTTCACACAAAGTGCAAGCAAACAGTTTTATTCCTGTTTGTGGAGCTCAACCTTCTGCAAAAGTAATTAGGTCTATAATTAAAAAGCTATTTGGAATGATTAAAACTCTGTTATCTTGTGACATTTAAAGACAAATGCAAATGTCAGAAAGGATGAATTCATTAAAATTTCTATTTAAGAGAAAAAAATTGTGGATAGAGGCTGTTATTTATTAAAATGTTACAGTTTCAGGGAAGGTTTGATCTGCAAAGAAAACACTGAAGGTGGAAGGTATCTTTCTGTTGCATTGGATACAGCAATCTGCTGCTATTCACAGATAGTTATTTCGGGGGTTATTGTAACCTAACAACTCTAATGTCACAGTGTTATTTCAAAAGTGATATTCTTCTGAGACACTTTTTCTCTTGCAGTGACTTAGAACTTGTTAACCTACCTAGTTCTGATTAGCCATGTATACACGTTTGTTAAACTATCTAGCAAGTCATAGTATGTTATCAATCTAGATTTTCAAGCTGTGAATTCAAAGGCTAATTACTTTGAATGAGGTGGTCATTTCTTCTTGCCCCCCAGAATTGATAAAATTAGGGGAAATGTTTTTGAGGGAGTAGAGGACTGCTGGGCAACATGCTATTTAATGATCATTTTTCAAATAAATGTGATTTAGGAGCAGTCTGTTGATGATCCCTAGCCACTTGTTTTGCATTATTTTAAAGAAAAACAACTATTCATGAACAGGTGAAATTAACTTCTAGTGGTAGAAGTTATTGAATATTATGTTGTTCTGTGTATGACATTTTTAAATCATATCTTTCTATATCTTTAGAATTTCTATTCTCAACACATTGATATATATAGAATAATGAATCAAATTCATTCAGCATATCTTTTTTAAATTGCAGATAAAATTACAAGTGGATATGTGGGGTGATATTTGAAAATTTTGATAGAATATAAACTCTGGTAGTAGTTGGAATTGAGATTGACTAAATCATTGTTCACCTGTGAATGTCAGTTTCCTCATTAGTAAAAATAAAGAGATTAAGAAATATGATTTCTATATAAGATCTAAGGCTGAAGATCTATTGTATTATTGAATCCATAGTTGGCATAACTTTATGTAACTACACTCAAATAATTCTTAGATATCTCATTATTTTGAAGATTTTTCTGATAATTTCTTCAGAGTAAAAGGATTTCAGAAATATGATGCATTGCTACTGAGCTTTTTTAAAAAAATTGTAATTTGAGAGTCAATTTTTAAAGATATAAAGCACAATATTTATTTAAAAAGTGAAATTATCTGCAAATACAACATAATTTGATGCATTATACTGTATTTGAGAACTATTTCCACATTTAACCCAGTAAAAATAACTTAAAAAAAATTTTTTTTAGCCTTTCTTATTGGTGTGTGTTGTTTATGAACCTTAACTACTCAGCACATTCTATTTGGTTTATTAGTCAGTGATGTCTTTCAGTCTGTTTTAATATTACCAGAGTGATCAAAGAAGCACATGCTTTGGATGCTGTGGTTCTGCTTAGTAACCAAGCTAATCCTAAATCAGCTGGCTCAGCACAATCCCAACCTGGCATTTTTCATCATTTTTTGCATCCTTGATGTTCAAGGTGACTGACAGCTTCTGTATGTCTTTGACTTCACAATATCATGGCCACTGAAATTAAAAAAATAAAAGAGTTCCTTATTTCTATATCAAGTAATTTCTAAGACTGAATGATAGAGTTATAGACCTCACAAAGAGATATGATCATCATTAGAACATGGTCTGAATAAATTTATATAACATTCTATTTTTACACAGTGACTTAAATACAATTTATCCTCAATTTTTGTAAAAGAAGAAAAACCTCACATTCTTTTCCAGCACTCAGTAGAATCAGTGAAACACAAACATCAGTTTTCAGAAATTATTTTCTACTAGCATATTCTCAGCATACGATACATATAGTTGTTGATTAATAACTGATTTGTACATGCAACTCAAATGAACTTTTTTCTAAAGAAGCATACGCAGTTAAAGTCTTTTTTTTCCCCTGATCACATAAACCAGTAGGCAGTACGATATACCATTTGCTGGTAATGGCAGTTCTTAGGGGAAGCTGTTAGCTCACAATATGGAATTGCAGGACATATGTTGTACTTTGTACTTAGGCAGGGAGACCTCAGATGGTGAACGGAAAGTGCCTGTGGGAGATCACTGTTGTACATTATAGTAACTCAAAATCTTTAAGACTTGGCGTGAAATAACTTCTACGCACACTGCAGTTGTGAGCTAACACACTGAAATCCCTGTCATATCCAGGTAAAATCAAGGCAATCATGTGGTTAGGAGAGCATGAGATTCATCCTCTCTATTCAGGATCAGCCACAAAGAAAGAAAGACGTGACTTTTTAGAAGATTTTGCTTTGATACAAGATAGAGTCTTACAGTCAGTAACTCAGTTTAAAGAGGAGTCAGTAATTACAAAAGGAGTATCCCATCTGTCTGTTATTAAAATGTGACAGATATTATGATTCCTGGAAATGGCCTGTTTAGAGAAAGATACTCAATTTTCTGGCTGGAATATGTTCATCTTTGAAGATTGTGTGTCTAAGATATCAACTCAGTGTACTCTGGCTTTTGACCAAGACGCATCCATTAAATGTTTTGTCATTTTAGTGTCCAAACTCTTTGGTTCCTAAAATCAATATTATAAGAGGCCAGAGTGTATTAAAGAAATGTGCGTTTTCTCTTAGCTCACAGATGGAGTACCCAAACACCTTCTCTAAGTGTCCTGAAGGCAGTCACACAGAGTCGCCTCTTTTCAGTTTGGCATATCACCCAGTTATCTTTGGCGAGGAAAGGCTAATGCTTTTCTATGCTAGAGTGGAACTTATTTAACATGATATAAACAGTGGGAGCAAACTCTCTTCAGTGAGCAAGGGCTGAGTTGATAAAACCTTGGCATCATTTCAAAGAAAATTTAAAAATCTTGAATTTGTTGATTTTTGAATGTTGAATGGCAAAGGACAAAGATGAGATTCACTTGGTATGAAGGATGAAGGATGAAGGATAAAGACCTCAAATGTGAGTGTAACAGTTTTCTGTCATTAAAGACTATCCTGTCCATTCCATCTGTACTTTAATTATAGCCAGAGACTGAAAACTTGCCTAGTAATAGGTAAAAAATATATAATGTGTATTTTTGCCAGGCTTTATTCTAAGTATGCTACATGTATAATTTCTTTTCAATTTTTGTCTCTGTGAATAAGATATTAATAATATCTATATTGTATTGGTGATAAAATTTGGAGAGATTATTTGACTTGCTTAAGGTCATGCATGCATCTAGTACATAGCAGGATTGGGATTTGAACACAGGCAGCCCATATTCCTAATACCATGTCACTAACCCTCTAATAAAATTAGAATTGGTCAAACATTTTGCAATCTCAGTACTCCTATGTTATGCCAATATTGAGGCAATTTAGTTCAGTATATAAAAGCAGTAATATCACAAATAAGGAAATTGTTTCAGTATTACCCTGATGCTACAATAAGCTGAGACAAGATCAAGGAATATAATCAGGAGAGTGAACATTAGACAACAATGAAGTCTGAGGTTCAGTGCAAAAAGGAACACCCCTACCTGAGCCCATATCAAGATATGTCCTTTTATCAGAATCCTCACAGGATTCTGGATTTTGCCTTCATGGCACTATTCACAATTGAAATTATTTATAAAATTATTTGTATAATAATGTTCTTACCAAACCAAACTTGGATCCACTCACCCATGCACTGACACCAGGTTGTGAAGGAACGTAGTGTTTATTACAGATGCCAAGCAAAGAGTACTAGGTCATTCTGAGCTAATGCTCAAAAGATCTGAACTCCCCTGGTGAGTTTCAGGAAAGAGATGTTAAAGGCAAGGTAAGGGAGAGAGTTGCAGGGTATGTGATCAGCTCATGCACAATTCTCTGATTGGTTGATGATGAGGAACAGGGTCGTGTCACAGAAGTTAAACCTCATCAACCCTCAGGCTCCAGCCCATCTGGGAACTACGGTCATCATGCAGTTAACTTCTTCCATCTGGTAGAAGTTTTAGTACCTGTGAAATGACTCAGGAATGTGCATCAGACACTGGTATCTGTATACTTCAGAGAGGACCTAAAAATTCTGGTGGATGGCTGGTTTATTGTTCAAAGCGTTACCCGTTCTCCTGGCTCAGTTGTTGTTTTGTTGTTTTGTTGTTCCTACATGTTTGTTCGCATTCTTTCAATCATTAATTCTTAAGCCAGCCTTTTGTGACTCAAGGGAGACCTGGGAGACTAAAGCTTTTCTACAAACAAGAAGCAGGTAGAGGGCAAGTGGGGGTTCTGTCCTGGGAAGGCCTCACAGGGTTCTGCTCAGTTACAATGTCTATCTCTCTGCTAAATTGTATCCCCAGGTATAACACCATGCCTCAAACATTATAAGTATTTGACAAGTCTTTTCAAAGAAATTGCAAGTTGAATGCTCAGGAAGAGAGTCTAAACAGAAAGAAAACTCAATTACAAATGATTCCTAAAAGAAGTTTTGAATTGTAGTGATGTCACTTGTCTGCTGATCTTTCACCGTGCTTTGCAACCTAGCAGGCTATAAGAGAGGCTTCTAAAGGCATCAGTCTCTTTGGAAAATATATGCTTTCCTAGGTTTTCCAGGTACTTTGATTAGAAACTAATGACTGTCTTTTATATAACAAATTAACTGTGAACACATAGACCAGGTAAGAAATGTACTGTTAAACCGATAGCATGAAATTCTCTACGTATATACGTATTGGGGGAAATTCCATTTTATCTTATGAATTTCAATTGTTCCATCAGTAGATAAATAGATAACATACATTGTGGTATGTACATACAACACAATATTAATCAGCCTTAAAAAGGGAAGAATTTCTGACACGTACTACAACATGAATGAAACTTGACATTATGCAAAGTGAAATAAACCAGACACAAGAGAACAAATGGTGTGTGACTACACTTACATACTTATATCAGGTACATAGAGTAGTTAGATACATAAGTATGGAAAATAGAATGGTGGTTACCAGGATCGCAAAGGAGGAAATGGGGACTTGTTTTTTAATAGGTACAGAGTTCCAGTTTGGGATGATGAAAAAGTTATAGAGATGTATGGAGATGATTGTACAACAATGTTAATGTAATGAATGCCAAAGAACTGTTTTATCAATCAGTTATGAAATTATATTTTGTTTTGAAACATCAGTATGAGAAGTCAATAATAACTTTTTTTTTACTAAAGAGCTGTACAAATTTGGCAAGTAATGTTCTTGACCTTTGTCTAACTTTGTATTTATTTAAAATAGAATATGAAATTTTTAAAATAATCAAAAGTATGTAAAACATTTGAACACAAGTGGACATACACACAATAGAATATTATGTTGATTATATCAATCATATCAATGTTAATATTTTCAATACTCATATTATTGTTATAATAATTTTACTGAGAATGCTATTTTAGATCTTTCCTATAATATGCATTTGTACACTGGCAAATGGAGGAATTAAGAGTCTAAGTCCAGTCATGAGTTTCCTAGGAACAACTGTCCATTCCACTAATATAATTGTGAGAACTTAACAAGTATTTCAATATTCTGTGCTTCAGTTTTCTCATTTATAATATAGAAAAAGAACACTTACTACCTCATAAAGATGATTGAGTTACATATATTAAACCTATAAACTTGTGTGGCATATATTTTGCTCAAAAATCAATGTCAGGTATATTACTCTTGCCCAAATACATAATATTTGACATCATACTGAGTTTGCAGACATCAATTTCAAAGTATTTTAAAATAGGTGGTTATTATGTAGTTATGTAGCAGTCTTCACAAGTGTTCAGAGGTTACCTTGTACAACTATTTTCAAACCATTTACATGGTTAAGATGATAACAACAATTTCAGAGCAGAACTTTTAAATCTATTCAAAATCACTATGGTGCCAAAGAGAAGTACAATTTTTATAATAATAACATTCTTTGTAAACCACTGTTATGAACAAATTGATCTAGATTTGTAATACTATTCTGAAGTATAAGATAAAAAAGGACCGTATAAAAATTGACTCAAAATATTCCACATTTAGTGTTTCCCTGAGAGCAAGAAGAGAATTGTTAACTAACATTACATCTCATGTTTACCTCATACATTTATGAATGTTAATGTTAACCATGAAATAAAGAAGTCATTAATAATTATAAGTATGAATTTCTAAACTATATGCTTATGTTCACACACAACAAAAATATTCTGTTTTGTGAGTCAATATTCCAGACATGTCAGAAAAATAAAGTATGCATATGGTTCAGAATTGAACTTTATTTTAAACTGAGATGGTATCCCATAAATAAAGAGAAAATAAAATGTCAGTAAGACAATACTGAGTATTCAAATGTGAGTGAATTTCTCCAAGATAACATAGATCATGGTACATTGATAGGCTTGTGCTAATAGCCATTCACAGTAGATGTACCTCTGAATTCATGATAAATAGAACTGGAGCTACTTGATAATTTATATTTAAATACTAGGAAATGTAAACTAAGTCCTTAAACAGATTTCTAAATAATGTTCAAGTATTTTAATTCTCGAGTTAGTAAATATGCTACATTGATGACTTAATTTTTAAAAAGAACATTCTAAGAAAAAGTGTATTTATAATGTCAAAATTCTTCTTTTTAGGGCAACTGTCTCTTGTTAAGCAATATTCTTGATATGGTGTGCACTGTGTGAAAATAAGCCACTTTTAAGGTAGCTATAACTTTGTTTTATGTGTCAGTGTTACTGGTAACTTTGACTCAGATTTGAAAAAGTATTTCAATTGTAACCATGGAGTTATTATATTTTTGTATTATGTCAGAGTAAAAGGAAGAGAACAATGCACAATTCACCAATAATATTAAGCCATAAATGTATTGCTACAAAATACTATTTGATGTCGGTTCGTGCATAGCAATTATAAAGAACTCTAAAGAAAAAAATGTAGAATGCAAAGAAATCAAATGGCTCTGATAATAATGCTTTCTGGAAGAGTGGAAAGACTTTTCTCATTTATATGAACCAAACAAATAATATTAGTTTAATTTCAAAGTCTGAATTCAAAGCATGATTGGTACATTTTAATCTAAATAAGACTCTGATAAAATATACTGTGGCAAAAACATTTATCTTCTTATTTACTTGTTACTTCTATATTGTTCTTTTTTAGAATTTCTTTAATTTATTTTTTCCCAAACAACTATTTGTTAGTTCACGAAGGTGAACATACAACTGAACAAAAGAAAATAAGTATAAAGTATAGATTTTGTTTTAAAAATATTACAGGGAACATTAGAAAATACTTCTCTAAAGATATAGAGAAAACTCTTCTTTATGAAGACCCACAAGGAAAATTCCTTTCTGATTGAAGTGTTAACCAGTTGTGACAACAATCTTGTTATTGTGGTTTACAGATTGCCCTGGAAAACCTAAATCTAAATGTGCATTATGTCTAGCACATGCACAGAACTTGTGACATGGTACTTGCATTCTATTCTTACACTTGCTACAATCTTGTTACCTTATTTCCCTACAATTATTTTCCATTTAACTAAGATTTTGATCCCTAAATCAGAAGAACTTTTTTTTTTTCTTTTTGCTAAGCCATATTCTTCCTTTGTGGGATTTAAATATCTAATGGTCTAGCAAAGTTAATGCAAAGACAAAAATAAGAAAGTAAGCCAAAAGGTAAGAAAGGTGTGAATACAAAAAGTTGGTTAATGACTAAAAACATCTCTTTGGCACAAGTAGAATGCATTTTGGATGTGCTGCTTGAGTGCATAACCAACAATAATTAATTTAGTTATAGCAATTTTTTATAACGACTTTTTTTAATGTGGAATTGACATTTAATTTTTTAACATTTTTTATTGGTTTATAATCATTTTACAGTGTTGTATCAAATTCCAGTGTAGAGCACAATTTTTTAGTTATACATGAACATATACATATTTATTGTCACATTTTTTTCTCTGTGAGATACCATAAGATCTTGTATATATTTCCCTGTGCTATACAGTATATAACGTCCTTTTAGGTATGCTTGTGTCATCAAGTCAGCTTATGAACCAACAAGTCAGGAATGTCATCTGACCTTACCGACTTCTGTTATAGAGAATTTAAGAGCAGATGGACTTTTGAGGGTGGCTAAAGGCATAGAGGGAGAGTGTATCTTCCAGACACTGTTTCATATTAAGAAATAAACAACCTGAGGCAACTATCAAAATATAAGTATGGTTCTATTATATTCAGTTTGTTTTATGTGTTGAATTATGCTTATTTAATCTACTTACATCCTTGATTGGTCCGATTTTCACAGAGAAGGAAGTTGATGTGGGTACTATAAAAAGTATCAATCTTTCTAAATCCTGTCTAGCCTTTATATTCATAAAAGCAAAAGAACTGACTGATGTAGAATTCCTAAGGTTCAACTGCTGAGATTTGATCACACATCTTAAAAATTGCATGAAAATGTATAAATATTTTCCAGTTATAAAATTCTTCAAATTAAGCCATTTGTTAAGTAGAAATTAAAAAAAAAGCTTGTGTAATTTAAAAGAAAAGAAAATACCATTTATGAGAAATGAAGAAACTGCTTACTACCTTTTGAAGTGTCTCTAAGGAAGGAAAAAGATCAGATTTTCTCTCCCCACCATACTGGATTAAGTTAATTTAAAGGATTGATCCTATTTTTCTAGTACCGTAATAGCTATAAACTCTCATAGGTTAAAAAAAAATGTAGTTTTAGATATGTGTCATAAACTCTTGTTAAATCTTTTTTTTTTTTTCAAAATTAGAAACCTGCTAAACATTGTAATAAATGCTGTCATTAAGAGTACTTGCCTCCTCTTACATTTCATATAACACTTCATATATATTTTCTCACCTAGAACTTTCTTCATTTTGGGGGGAGGGTAGTTAATTGGAGTCACCTGGAACTTAATGTTTTATTGCTGACCAAATAAAAGATAAAGACTGAATAAATAACATACATGGAGATAAATCTATAATGTATCTGATGAGTCAGGTACAGTAAATTATAAGGCAAAGGAGAGGTCAAGAATTAGGGGAGAGTACATACATGTGGGGAAAGTGATAATCACTGAGGAATGAGAAAGATGACAGTAGTGGTTGATGTCGGTGTTCATGACGGCTGAGCATGCTCTCTGCAGTGCAGAAAACACGTAAAGAAGTGACTGAAATCACTTGAGAAGAACTTAGTGACATTTCTCTTAGGAAACCTATTGCAGTTCTCTGATAATACAGAAAAGGTTCAATTGCCTAAATTTGTTCTAATCTAGAATAGTCTCAGAGCTGTTAACTAATCAGAATATAACATTTCCATAATGACACTTTATAAGACCCATTTTCTACCTTGCTCCTCCTAAAAATTAAATTACAGACATTTGGCAATTTTCTGAGTGCTTTAAAAAATCCTTACTCTCTTGTCTGGCTATTTTAAGTTTTATTTTTTGGACTAGCACTTCCTGCCAAAGAGAAAAAAAGAAATTAATGAGAAAGGCAAAGGACACCTAAAAATAAGATCTTATTTTCTTTTTAAGATTATTGACACCAAAGGAAAGGCTGTTTTAGTTTAAATTTGCTTTAAGTTGTTTTTGTTACTTTTTATTTTTTTAATGTAGTAGAAATACTGACTTGTCTCAAATTCAATTCAGTGAAGGACTTGGGGAAGTCCTACCATAAAAGTGGAAACTTTATTTTGTTTCTCTATGTGGGTGGATTTTAGACACTGACTAGCATTGTTGAGCCCTCAGAATTTCCAGCTGTGTAATTCTAAAAGCCTGCAGTAGGCTTAATGTGTGAAGCAGTTGATTACATTTGATTTTAGTTCCCATTTTATAAAGATTTATATGCATTTTATTACAAATAAATTTACCTTGGCCGTATTGTATTTAGCAGTTACTTTGTCTATAAGAACAAAATAAAGTTCATAATCAATTAAATTCAAAATAATATATATACTGAATGATAGGTAATGGAAATCCTTAGTACCAGCAGCTCTCTATTTTAATCCTGTGCTCTTCTGGCAAGTTACTCTTTGTCTAAACAATGTATTCTATTTCTTGTATGTTATCTTCTGAAAGCTGCGTATTTGACAATTTATATTTTTAAATATATATATTTTTAAATATATATATATTTTTTAAAATTCTAACTTAGGTTGAAAGGACATGACGATGTTTGTATGCATAGGTAGCATACCATGCATAATATGGGGTTTACTTCCTGCTCATGACTAAATAAATGTAGGAAATCTTATGTAAAATAGGGCATATGATGAGATAGAAAACATTTTGAAGTCACAATGGTCCTGGTTTCAAATCCAGTATCTAACTGAAAAAAGGCTGAGTATAAATGGTTTCCACCAATTTCAAAAAGTTGAATATTTCAAACTCAAGTTTATTATTTAATGAATAAAGTATTATTTGATGGGTACAGAGCTGAGGTTTTACAACTTGACAAATGGTCTGGAGATTGGTTGCACAACAGTGCTACCGAATTGTGCACTAAAATGGTTAAAAAGGTAAATTTGATGCTATTTATATTTTGCCAAACTAAATATATATATATAGATATATAGATATATGTATAGATGTATATACATATCTACGTGAAAGAAATCATGAAAAATAAAATGATTTGAAGATTTCTTTAAAAGTTGTAAGATGTACTAACTAGTTCAACCCATTGTTCAGTATATGACCAAAAGTAACTTTCCAATGTATTATTATTTTTAAACACTTAGAATATTACTTTGGCACTGGGTCCTCATCCCTTAGACATTAAAGCAATCCTAAATCAACTGTTACATTGTTTGTATTTCCATCTCTGTGCTGGGGAAGGGAGCTAGTAAAGGCTGAGGTGGAGGTCGGGGACAGAAACTTGACTTTCACTTTCCATATACTAACATTTTCATAGTAAAGTTTTCAGTAAATATTTGTTGAATGTAATGTAGATTCAAAATGACTTCAAGTGATGTTATTTATATGTAAAAATTTTGATATTTCTGATTTATTTTTGGATTCTCCCTCTTTTCCTCTCCCTGCATCCTTCCTTTCTTCCTCTTTCTCTCTGACTGTAATTTTTGCTACTGTATAGCAGAAAGAGTTAAAGGATATATCTGCTTTCCAAAGTTAATTCAACCTCTTGTTTATAAATAAAAGAAACATGAACATGAAAAGAGGGATAATTATGAAACAAATAATTTCAGTTATTTTCTCTTTAAACAATAATCTCCCACCTAAGAAAGAGACCTGTATGTGACCTTAAAAGTGGATGATAATGAAGTTTTATTTGCTATATTACCTCCTAAGTCTCAACTGTTATTAGTGCAAAACTATGCCAACTTTTCCTAGGTAGTATATGGCTACTAATTCATTTTCAATAGAATATTGTATATTATGACTTCCAGCATGGAGTTTAATATCATGTTGCTTGTTCTCTCACAGTGAATTAGAAACGAGAAATGCTTCAAGAAAACTGAACCTAGATTAGCATTTCAGGCTTCAGATAATCCTTAGTTTCTCTTTTAAGGCAGCATGTAGAAATAGTCTTCCCTTCCACTTCCCTCTATGTGTTCTTTCTCTATCAAGGTTTATCTTTTTGCCTTGCTGTGTCCTTTTGCTTCTGAACCTCAATTCATAGAAAAAAGAAATATTACTTTTTTCACCTTCCTGCTCTTGTGTACATCATGCTTCTGAAGTTACTTACCACTCAAGCAGCATGAAGAAAAATATCATTTTTAGTGAAGAAGAAAAGTAGGTTTCAGAGCAACTCCAAGATACCAATGCAAATTGAATGAAAATTGAAAGAGTTAGATTTTTTTCACATGAATAGATATTTTCTTACAGAATAAACACAGGACTGCTTGAGTGGAAAAACCACTGTTTGGCAAAGGACAGGAGAAAAGCTGTCCTATTTTACATATAAATGAAACAGTGATTTTTAAAAATATGTGTATTGAAGTTACAGAAGCAATTGGATATCGGAAAGAAATCCCGAGCCCCTCCCACCAAAAAACCTACCTATCTAATTAATGACTACATTTTTCTACTTATTGGTGAAAATTTTTTAAGAATAAATTTGATATATCCTTTTTGCAAAAATTAACAAGATCTAAAGTATAAGTTGAATTTTTGCCTTGCAAAAAGGGATAATTGAGAAAATAAGTAATACTAATATGAGTAATATTTTCAGTATCTAAATTATATAAAATTTAATACATCAGGGGGATGTATTTCATTGTATTTCTGTAGAAGTGTTCTTTTTGAGAAATATTTCACATATTTAATAGAAATAATATTAGCATTCTGAAAATATATTACATTCAAGGACACACATGCGAATTCCTCACCTTACAGGCTGTATTGATACATCTCAAATAGATATTTTATTTAAATACATATAACTTAATGATCTAGATTTCATAGTCATAGTCCATTTTTAAGATTTTTGAAATTTTGTCATTTATTACTGAAAACTAAAAAATTTCTGAGTTCTACTAGCTGTGTTTTATTAATTTAACTTTGCACATGTGTTTAATGAGAAGCCTGCTAGGTCTTGTTTATTTTAATTAGAGATTGTCCCCAAGTAAAATGTTTATGATTTGGGGGTTGTATCTAAAATTAAGGAACTCCTTTCTCCTGTGTTTTACCCGAGAAGTTTTATAGTTTGAAATTTTGTATTGAGTACCATCACGTATTTTGAGTTCATTTTTATATAAGGTATGAGGTATGTATCCACATTGCCTTTTCATTTTACTTTAGTTTATTTTGCATACGGATATCCAGTTGTTCCAGCAGCACCACGTATTGAGAAAAATCATTCTTTTCCATTGGATTGATTTCCATGTTGTCAGAAATCAATCGACTACATTTATGTGGGCTTATTTCTGGGCTCTTTATTCCAACTGTTGTTTCTATTTCTAATACCGTATTGTTTTGATTACTGTAGCTTATGGTGAAAAAGAATAAGAAAATAAATATATGTATATTTATGTATACCTTAAATACATACTATTTTATTTGTCAATTATACATTAATAAAACTGGGGAAAATAAAGTTTAAAAAAAGAATAGCAATGCAGAAAATATAATGTTGAGGACATCCTTCTCTAATCCTTTTGAGCACTTTAGTCATAGCAGTTTCAAACTTTACTCCATTTTCAAAGCTAGCCCATTCATGTCAACAAAAGTGTTGGAGCCACATCTGGAGAAAATGAATATAATATGTATGATTTCTCTTGTTTCATCTCTCCCATCTTCAACTCTGTTTTACTCATCCTTACATTTGTTACATTTGCTTTAAATTCAAAAGACTCAGTCCTTAGGTCCAAAGTTAATATCTCCTCTCGCACTCTTGTCACCCCTACTCCCTTGTTTTTCCTTGAATTCTTTAAAAAAAAAAATCATATTAGGTTAGAATTTGTGTGCTTTTTTAACTCTGCTTCATTCCCAGTGCCTAAGTCAGCATTGATGTCTATATCAGTACCTACACTACATTTATTATGTGCTCTATACATATGTCCCTCTTTCCCTCTCTCCTATTTTTAATAAAGGACTTCACAGTTTTGTTTACTTTTCTTCAGAGAGTCTCAACTTTAACTCATGCTTCTCTTCTGCAGTATCATCTCTTCATCCCTCTTTCTTATCACCCTCTTCTTGTTCCCTTCATTCCACTAAAATGTTTTTAAAATTATCAGTTACCTATCTCCAAATCAATGGTCTCTTCACATTTCCCCTGACTTTTTTGTTATCTCTGCATAAAAAGTAAACAGTTTGCTTTTTAATTTTTTTAATCCTTGACCTACAAAATTTTCTCTCTCTATTCTTCTTCTACCTCTTGTATTGTTCTATCTCAGTATCCTTGTTGACTTCCATCCTCCTGTTGTTAATCAGATGCTCCCCAGCATTCTCCCAGAGTTTATTTTATTCTATTTATGCATTTTTCTTATGACATTCCATCTACTTTCATAGCTTCACATGTTTTAGAAATGACTGTTAATTAACATCTATTACACTGTAGCCTGTACTAGGATGGTGTGTTTATCATTTCATACAAGGCCCACACAATCTTACATCAGGAGGTGCTGATTTTCACATTTTAAAATAAAGGATATATGAATGCCAAATGGCTAGGTAAAAATGGGCTAAAAATCAAAGTAAGTGTATCTGATCCCAAAACACTTCAGTTACATCGCACTATCTCCCTTCTTGTATGTAACAGTTTATTCTGTTTTGATTGTTTGTTTTGTGTATGTGTGTGTAAATACATGTGGATTTAAAGTGCTAGAAATGGGAACACTGGAGCCCCCAGGGAGAATTTCTATCAGGTGAGATAAGTCAGGAACCTTGTAGGAAAGTTTCCCATTCTGACACTCCTGTGTTTTGACCCTGGAATCTAATTGCGAAAGAGGCATAGAGATCAAAGATATTTATGTATGTTGACGTCATCTTCTAAAATGGCCTTCTTTAGATGATATCTGTGATAATTACGTTCAGAACTCCCCAAAATGCCACACAGGGTTAACTGTGTTGAATGTTCTGGGTAGTTGTTTCACGTTCCATAATCATTCTAGAAAGAAATTTGCCATACACCCATGTCACATTTTCTATCATGAATGAATTTAGGTCTAGAGTTTTTAATAAAAATTTAGACATCGTATAAAGTCAAAACTAGACCCAAAGGGCTGATGACAATCTCTCCTTGAGTCAGGAGAGCAAAATTACTGAATTATAAATCTAAGCATTTTTCAGTGGAAAGTGTTATCTGATTCCCTTTATTAAATAGTTTCTTTGGGGGAAGTGATTGATGCGCTTTCTTGGACAACAAATACATCAGAGCATTTAGCAGAGTAAATTGAATGGGGATGGACTGAGAAAATAAGTCACCTTCAAGCACTGTTGTTCTCCAAATGGTTCATACTATTTATAATTGACTCTGAAAACATACATTTGTGTAAGATAAAATGCAGCCATGAATTAAGATAAACATGGTTTATCCCCTCCTATTGTGTCTTATAATAATCAATACTGATACTGAGATTTGAAAAAAAAAATACTCACAAAAAATAGCAAAAGAAAACATGACCTTGAAGATGAAATTTTGTTTTTCTTTTTAATGCCATCATTAAAAAAGGATATTTCAAACACTCATTTTGAATGTAGTATGGGTATAAATTTAATGTGTTTGCAAAGAGAAAAGGCAGTTCAATGTAATAAAAAAAAGTACACCAGAAATCAATCATCTAATTATTATGAAGTCTTCTGATATCTCAAAACCCTTGCGAATCTCGCAGCTGAGCTACCATGCTGAAATGCTAATGTGTGAGTTTTCCTATCAAGTGCAGAAGGAAAAGGTGCAAGATTATTTTGGTCCTCTCAGAAACCAAGGCTTCACACATCTGACAACACTTTAATCAGGACACCAAAGCAAATGTAGAACTGTTTCCATTTTTAGTTTCACAACTCATTTGTTAGTGTTGTAAAAGAACAGCGTGTTATATGATAACCACTTGATGTTTATTTTAGGTGTGTGTTATTCTTTATGCGGAAGTTTCCTGATGCAAAAGCGTAGTTACTCTTTATACAACCATCTGGTTGGTGATGCCTCAGTGGAAACTTCCTATAATCTGGCTTGAAGTCAGAAATATTGTTTCAAAAAGTTTCCTGTAGTTTAACATCTAAAGATGTTGTTCTAAATGTTTATTTTAGATACCTATATATCTACTAAATTCAGGAACACTGTCACCTTTAAAATTCAGAACAAAAAGAGAAAAGGATAATGTTTCCTCTTCTTTTAAGCTTTGGACTAAGAATATATAATAGCCAAATATTGGACTAGATGCCTTAGAGAACTAAAAGATGAGTATAGTCCAGATGGTGATCCACACTCTGTCTCCTGCCAGTAACATCCATTACCAACCTTCTAAATGTTAATCACATCTCTCTTCTCTTCTGGCCACTAAATCTCATTTACTGTATTTTTACATACAAATTGTATCTATTCAGGGTGTACCACGTGATGTTTTGATATACATATACATAGTGAAATGATTATTACAGTCAAGCTAATTAATTATCTATCTCCTCACATACTTACCATTGTGTGTGTGTGTGTGTGTGTGTTTGTGTGTGTGTGTGTGTGTGTGTGTGTGTGTGTGTGTGATGAGAGCCCCTGAGGTCTACTCTTGGCAGATTTGTAAGATACAATACAGTATCACTAACTGTAAGCACAGGCTTATCTTACATCTCTAAAACTCATTCATCCTGACTAACTGAAACTTTATGCACTTCGACCAACTCTTCCCTATTTTCCCCACCTCCTCGTTCCTAGTAACCACCATTCTATTCTCTGCTTCTATGAATTCATTTTCTTTTCCACATATAAGTGAGATCATGTAGTATTTTTCTTTCTGTGTCTGGCTTCTTACATTTAGCATAATTCAGGAAGCAAGAAAGAAAAAAAAATGGTGAGTAATTCCTATTTTATTAGTCTAAAAGATCATTTGAAATCTTTTTGAATTGTACAATTATTTGCAAAGCTGCTATATGTGGAGAAAATAATATTGACACCTTACTTCTAACTTGTAAAGTGAATTACCCCTATGCTAAAGGTGTCATATTTTACCCAGTAAAATCAGTAGATTCCTAAAACTAGAATCTTTTGATTACAAGCTAGAATATTGACCATATCTTAAGAGATTTTCATTTAACTTGAAATTCACTTTTGAAGCAAGATGGATCATTTGCATAAATTAAGTTCTTTCCTTCTGTGGTTCACATAGTTAATGTTTCTGTTGATTTTCATTCTGTGATTCTGCAGTATTAAATTCTTTCTCAGAAGGTCGTTGTGGCATTTCTCATATATGCCCTAGTTATTTCCTAAATATTAGACTGCATTAAATTAAGAGGAAATTTTATTTGAAGTAAAAGATTAGTAAGATAGCAAAAGCATTCTCAGATGTGAATTTCTAAAGTCACACAAAAATAGTCTCTGACCTGCTGTCCAAGAGCCATAAGATAGTTAAAACATAATTTAGGAGAAGTTGAGAGGAAATCTCAGTAAATTCTTCCATTACTTCTCTTTCTCACCCCTAATTCTGTTTCTTTCCTGAATTTTGTTTCACCAACAGATCTACAGATCAGTAAAATTTAATATCTATTTGTTGAGTTCTTGCCTAAGTTATCTGTATATGATAAATACTTAATAAATATTTATTTATTTTGATTAACTTTTCTTCTTCAGGTTCAGACTTTTAAATCCAGTTGTGAGTGGTATTAAAAGACTAAAATGTCCAGGCAGGAGAAAATGCAGATGCAATCATAGCAATTTGGGTCCATCAGTGCTGTAAAATTAAAAATAAACTTTTGTGAGAAAAGTAATGTTGATAGTTCATCCCTAACTTGTCAAAATGTTTCTGCTGTCACAGTCATCATCTTGTATTTGCCTGCATTTTGTGCATTTTATTGGTTTTTTTTTCCAGTGTAGCTCTTCTTTCTGAATATTATTTGTTTTTCTAATTCTTCAAATGAGTATTTTTTCACATGTGTGCTCTGTGGGTATATTTTCTTTGTATAGAAATTTTTTTACGATGGGGAAGACTTCTCTGGGGAAATACTTTCTTTAAAAGATAATTTCAGTAAGGGGGGAGGGTATAGCTCAGTGGTAGAGTTCATGCCTAGCATGCATGAGGTCCTGGGTTCAATTCCCAGTACCTACATTAAGTAAGTAAATAAATAAACCTAATTACCTGCCCCCATTAAAAAAAAACATAAAAAAAGTTTATGTTAGTAATTATTTTTACTTGTTGAGCTTCTCTAGTGGATTTCTTAAATTCAATTTATAAATATTCTTTATAAAAAATAACACCACTATGGGAAAATTTAATGAGTAAAATAAAAGTAGGGTAGAATAACAGTTGTTGCCTGAATAGATATAGAAAACTCTAGCAAAACATAGAATCCGTTTTTTTTTTTTAAATTTTACAGTCTTTCTATCTTGATTATCTTTCAACGCACTAGTATAGTTCCTATCACTTAGCTAACACCAAGGGACTGTGGCATGCAGACTATTTTAGCATAAAGCAACACTGAATCTCCTTTTCCATGCTTAACTCTATTACTATTTCTGAAGCAGTAGTATATACAGATGAGTATGCAATATGCAAATTTCATGCCCAGCAATATGGGTAATGTATAATTCAATTTTCTCCATTTTTATCCATCAAAATGAAAACACTGCTTATACAGCCTTACTGTTGATCATCTTATTCTAATGTTTGTTTGTGTCTCTTTTGATTGTAATCTATAAATCCTATAGATTACAAATTATGTTTGCAATTCTAGTCCATGAACAAACTGTGAAATACGCAGCTGGTGATCATTTAGTAAATATTTGTAGAGACAAAATACACATGTATCTATGAGTTCACACAAAGCGTAAATTCTTACTAGATGTGCAGAAACCAGTTCCTTAATAACTGATTCTCTGTCTTTCTTCTTAACTGTGGTTGGTCAATCTGTAGAATCCGAATACCCTTTTTTCATAATGTCAGTATTACATATCTATTGCACAGTCATTTAATATCTTCCCAGTGATGTGTCAGAGTAGGAAGAGGAGGCCAAAATAAATGATAATTGTCTGCCCTGGAAATTATGCCTTACTATTTTATTTGTGTGTATGTGTGTTTTTAGTATTACTTTGTTTCAAATAGAAACTACAATAGTTATTGCATGCTTACTGTTTCTAAAATATCATATAGATAAATCTGTATACTGATCTATATATACGTATATATATCACTGACCTCTACCGCCTCAATATTATTTATAAACATTCATTAAATACACAGACAATGGTGAAGTTTGAGGTAGGAGAGACCCAATTTTACAATTAATTTTGTACGGAAGCTATAATACGCTAATAGAAACAGTGAATTGCCGATTTAGTAACAGTTTTTTAAGTTAATGTACAATTTGCCTATTGGTTAGTGGAAGTTTTAATAATTTTCTAACCCTTTGAGCCTCTTCCACATTCCTAAAACTATCCATTACCTCTCAGCAATGACATTTCATGGAGTGGAATTTTTAACTCAAACAAAGCCATCCTGATTATGAATAGGAGTAGATTTTCCTCCCCCGACCCCCAAACTCTTTGAAATCGAAAGAGAAGAAATGAAATGTGCCTTGGAAAATTGAATGAATTGTCAATTGACCAGTAATTCTTGTGCTGCTTTCCAGAGGGCAAAATGAAGAATTCTATAAGGCAGATGAGGGGAAAAACACCATAAAATTGGCGTGGATTCTTTCACTGGATAGGAAAAAATGTGTCACAGACAAAGAAAAGAGACTTTGGACTTGAAATATAATGAAAGTGATTTTTCTGAACAGACGAAGCAGATGGCATTTACAAAAGCATCTAAACTTTGTGAATAGTGTAGAGTTTTCTTTGGTTCTCTCCTTTTCAAAGAATATAACACTTGAGAAAGCAGTGAGTCTGGAAGTTGATTACCAGGCCTTCACCCCTGTGGAACCAGCTCAGATTTAACCCTTGCTACTTCTAACTAACTGAGTTTAGTAAATAACCATTATTTCTAATGAAAATAATATAGCCTATATTTTAGGAATAGTACTATGTATTAACTTAAATAACTGTTTTTACAAACCTTATGCTAAATCTAAGACAGGACAAATAACAAATCAAGATAGAAATGGAAAAGTTTTGAAACTCTCTATAATTGACCAATCCTTCTAGTAAGTAAATGATGTTTTCAAAATTCCATTAACAACATCCCACATAAAGCAGATGATTGATAAATGTTGTCTCTGATACGTTTGAAAAATATCAGACTAATTTGAATATCAACTATAGGGAATGCAAATGGATAGCAGTACTCCTGAGGCATAAATGCAATATTACTTTAATATATGCAGCATTCAGAATATGAAATTCCTGGTTCATATAAAGACAAGCCACTAATGATGTATGTATAATTTTTCTGTTGTTGTAACTAAGACAATGGGCTAACAACAAACAGGAAGAAAGTCTCAGATTCATTGAATTTTAGAGTTACGTGTCCTTTTATATTGCTCAGACCTCTACATTTTACAGATAATAAATTTGAGGCTTTAACAAATCAAATACTTACTTTACATCCTATGACTAATAAATACCATACTTTGGAATAGTAACCAATTTATAATTTCCTCAGTTACGGCATTCAAGATTTTACTTCTTGCTCTATATTTTTGTCCAGTAGGCTTATATACTTCCATCACTGCATTTTCTGTCAAAATGTTGATTATCCCAAGTTTTATGTCCTGCTCTCATTTCCAATTTGTCATATATTTTAAAATATCTATCATTTCTTAACACACCATTTCCTACACCTCTACTTTATACCCCTAGTTTTATCTAGCAACATCCTAAGAAGGTAAAACTCTAGAAACCAGGTTAATTTGAGTCATTCAAATTAGTTCAGCTAAAATTCAATTTCTTGATCAAGCTTGGTCTGCCTGATTTAGATTCTCCTCCATGTGCTTCTGTATCTATCTGTCCTTTTCTTAAAGTAGCATTTGTCTCCCTGTTCATATTTTATCTCTTCTTATAATCATTCCCACCTACCAGGACTAATCTATAGAAAGGCAAGGATTATGTCTGTCCTCTCTAATGCATTCAAAAATTAAAACATTCCCAACAGTAGTTTGGTTCCTGATTTTAAAATAACTTAATCTCTAATACAACGTCTTTCCTTGTACAATCATGAGTGAAGTTTGGCCAGATAACCCCACCTTTAAAAATTAGGCCATTACACACTAAAATTTCCCCTAAGGAAATACATTAGATCTCTAGAATTTATTCACTGTGGATAATTGTAACTTGTGCCCTTTAACAATTTATTTGTATATAGCATTACTCATTTACTTTGGGTAATGATACATGAATAATTTTAAATAGCTTTATTTTACATTTATTTATAATACCATTTAATCCATTTTATTTATTATGGATCTTTCTAAAAAATTTCAGTAGGTACCAATTACCATTAATCCAAGTTTAAGTATGATTAGAACAAAGCATAAAACGTCACATTAATTTTTACATTGACTTTGAAGTTAGTAGCATACTGGGAAAACAATTCAGATTTTCTAGTTTCTTCTTGTTTTAGTTTGTGATTACCCAGAAGCTGACACGGAGATAAGTAATGCAAGTAGTTTTATTTTTGCAACTTTTCTCTTAAGGAGATAATCATAGTAAACAGTGGCAAAAAAGTAAAGAAATGAGATTAGAAAAGGAAAAAAGTAGAACATAACTCAGAGGTCTCCCACCAGAAGTGCAGTAGGGCTAAAGTACTTATATTCCATCTTCCATGAATTTTTCCTTCAGGTCTGAAGGGAGTGGGGTCAATGGTTAATGCCACCTGAGAGGAAAAGAAAGAACACCTTTAGCCAAAGAAATGGAGGTACTGAAAGCTGGAAGTCAGATCAACACACACCAAAATAAAAAAGCCGAGGGGACATGGGTGTTTGCTACATTCATCATGCAGTACTTCCAGGCAATACAAAGTGAAGCACCATAATCCATTTCTAGGCTGCAAAACCAAGAAATATTAACTGCAGTATAAAATATTTTATCAGACTTCCACTTCAGGTCGTGACGGAGATCTGTGACTGGATATACCCTCCTTCTGTAAAAAGCTGAGAATCAGGATGAAATATATAAAACAATTGTTTTTAGACATTGCACACCAGACTCTAAAGTACTATGATCCTGAAAAAGGAAACAAAGGAGGTGTGTCCTCAAGCAGCACAGGGCCCCAGTACAGAGAGGCACATGCTAAGTACCACCATGGTCTTAAGGAGCTGAAGGAGCTGGAGTTCAGGGGGACTGACTACCAGAGAGTTGGAAGCTATTTAGAAAAATCATGAATGGGTCCCTTTGAATCATTTTATGAGGCAAGAATTACCCTGTACCAATACTAGACAAATGTATTATAAGAAAATAAAGCTATAGATCAATAATCCTATGAACATAGATGCAAAAAAACCTCCATAAAACTTTAGGAAATCAAGTGCATAAAACACTCTGACCAAAAAGTGTTATCACAGGAATGTAAGGATAGACTAATATTAAAAACCCCAAATGTGATTATTAACAGGAATAATCCTCTTACTATTCCTGTTCATAGAATAAAGAAGAACAAGCATATGATTATCTCAGTATACACAAAATAATACTTACAGTCAAATATTCTACCCACAGCAATTTTCCCTGGGATTCAGTTAATATTTGTCACCATGTTTTCTCAACCACCCGGGAGTGAAATATAGCTACTGTCATGTGGAGTCCTGAGAAAATGTTTGATGATAAAAAGAGGTTCTCATATTTTCTGAAAATAGCTAGAAACTATTAACCTTGTGTCTGAGTCCAGTTCGGCTTGGTATAATTGAATACCTGTAGACTAAGTGGCTTATAAACAACAGAGCTTGATTTCTAACAGCTCTGGAGGCTGGAAGTCCAAGATGAAGGTGCCAGCGTGGTCAGTTTGTTGGGGAGGGACAAGAGAGCTCTGGTGGTCTGTTTTATAAGGGCACTAATCCCATTCATGATGGAATTCTCATGGACTAATCGCCTCCCGATGGCCACACCACCTAATACCACCATGCTGGAGATTAAGATTTCAGCATGTGAACTTTGGGGAGACACACTTGGCCCCTGACATCTAGCCATGAGATACCACAACATAAAAACAGTTTAAGAAAGTCTGCTGAGGAGAAAGGTTGAAACCAATGACTGATGGTCCGTTAACTGTTATCTCTGAAGTTCTCTTCAGGTAAAAGGTGAACACCAGTGGGACTGAGCTCAGCCATGGTGAGAGTAGAAGAGTCTTGTTTCCCCTCCAAGACCTCCCCTACTCAGTGACCGTGCCTTGTCTCCATGTTTGCCCTCCCCACATGCCTCATTCCTCAGGCACCCAGCACTGCCCCACAGGTGGGGGTCAGTGATCTCTCTTGTGGCCATGAGACAGGTCTGGGGTTCTGCTTTTATTGGAGTCAAGGTTGGGGACCTATGGTTTCTGGGATCACTCTTTATTGATAAATTTAAAACATAAGAGCAGGAATTTAAACAGCAGTAAGAGAAAAAACAAGCAATCCTAATGGTCAGTTATCAAAATCAAGATCTCTAAATCAAAGAACCTAGGGTGGGGTAGGGTGAGGCAGCCTGGCTTTTTATCTAGTCTGGTAGCTAGCAACATATTATTCAATACAGCTTTCTTTCAAGGAGATCCCTCTTGAAAGTGAGTGCCTAGGCAAGAAAAGTGTGTCAGACCCTTGCATCATAAAAAGAAAAGCCAACTGTCAGGGCTTAAACGGCATGTGTAGTTGCCACCACTGGGTATGAGCTTGTAATTGTCCACTCCAAATCAATTCCACTCATTTTGGCAACAAAGGTTCTGGATTTATCAGGCCAGCCTTATCCTGGTTAAACCGCTGTGCCACCTGAGCAGGGGATTAGGAAGCGTCTCCTGGCACAAAGCCTCAGACTCAGCTGTTCCTACCTACGGGTTCAGTGGTTCTTTATGAACACCTCTCAAGTGTTGGCTAGGACCTGAAGATCTGAAAACCTGTTGGTGGTAATGTAAAATTGGACAATAATATTGGCATTGACTGGGAAAGGGAATAAAGGAATCATTTAAAATGCTGAAAATGTTTTATATATTGATGGTGGTGGTTACATAAGTATATGTACTTGTTAAACCTTATTAAAAAGTATTTGTAAGTGAGAACAATTTATTATGCAAATTAAACCTTTGTACAATTGATTTAAAATTAAAATATTTCTTGAAGACTTTTTGTAAGACGCTACTTACCAGGCCGAAGATGTTCCCTTCTACTCTTACTTTGCTAGGAGTTTTAAATCATGAATGAATCTTGAATTTTACAAAATTCTTTTATTCTGGATTTCTTGCAATTCCTTAATGTAGTAATGTGACCAATTACATATATTTTCTAAATTTCCAGTTGTAAATAATTGCAAATTTTTAGTAAATATTAAGAATACTGCAAAGAACTCATATAGCCATTATCCACATAACTTATGGCTAATATTTTCCAAATCACTTCATTATGAACCATTTAAAAGTTATGTATATCATCACTCATTTTCTCTAAATACGTTGTCGACTGAAATAAATGCGCAAGCCTAAAAGTTGAGTTGTGTTTTATTTGGCGGGAGGACTCGAGCTGGGATGACAGCCTCTCAGATCGCTGTGAGGGACTGCTCCAAAGAGCTAGGATATATAGCTTTACAACAAAGACCAGGTAGTTGGAACAATAAAAGATTACTAGTTATCTAAAGAAAACCAGGCATCTCAAGTTAAAGAATTTAGTGCTTTTCTATGTATGGGAGAAAGGAAACATTTGGGCTCATTGAATTCATTCTTTTGACAAGCATCTAGCTATTTAGGGCCAGTATCCTGTCCTTTCTTATTCTGAGTCCTCTCAGAGGGCACCATTGTGAGTGGCTGCAGAGGCTGGGCTGCAGGCTTGTCTTTACTTGGGGGTGGCAGCAGCTGCTGATGACTTGATGGTTTCAGCATTCTCTGTTTACTGATACGCTTTGCAGTATTTTTCATTCACAACATCAATGTATATTTCTAAAAAAATAAGGATATTGTCTCACATAATCCAGCACAATTATCAATTTCTGTGTGTTCATTTCATCTAACTGTCCAGATATATTTGCATAAAGTTATTCTACATGATTACTCATTATTAACTATTATTTCTATTATTTTGACTTTCCTCTTAGTTCATTAACTTCTGCATTCATTTTACTATCTTCTTTCTTATACTTTCTTTGATTTTTCCTCTTTTTTTAATCATTAGAAAGTAAGTATAATTAAAAATAAAACAATGATAATGTTGACCTAAAACAAATAGATGACAGATATCTTTCCAGCAAACATGGGTTTATTCAGGACCAACAGAGAACTGTAATTCAGGATCTACAAGCATGGAGAGCCACAAGGTAAGGGAAGAAGAACATTTTATAGAGGGATGAATAAAGATGGGAAAGCAAGAGTAAACAAAGGGATCGTGGTTTTTCCTTGGTTGAGTCCTTGCCACAAAAGAAGAGGGGTCTTTTTCCTGTTGGGCTCTGCTGTCATCACAGGACATATGAGCTCCCCTTCTGGCCTCAACTCTATTTAACTGAAGTTTCTATTAATATTTTCATTTACAGTTCCACCTTTTGATCAAAATCTTTCTCTGAAAGCACTGTTGATCAAGAGTCAGAAGTTCTAGTTTCAGCAGCTTTGTTCCTCACTGCCAGAAAGGACCTTTCCTTACTTGGTGTAGGGTTTCATGTCAGAGGGAATGTGCACAGATTAGAAACCTACTGAGGTCACATTCAAGTAACAAGGAAGGGTAGGAGGGAGAACTCTTAGGCACTTTTCATCTAAAGTTCCTGTTGTTACCACATGCAATGGGTTTGTCACTTGTGCATAGCCAATGAATACAACAAATGCTTTTGATTAAAGCAGAAGAATTTATTACTTGTAACAAGAGGGGGACATAGCTTTCAAAACACTGTCTCCTTGAACAGTTGGGTGGGGAGTTTAAGCCTGGGGGCCATGTGTATTCACAAAAGAATATACATGATCATCATGAAGAGGCAAAAGTTATGCAAAGTTTTACTCTAGGTTGCCAAATACTGAAAGAAGTAGGTTCTTGGTTGGTTGTTTGCACTGTGGTATCTTATTAATTGGAATACCCTGTAACCTTTTTGGAATATTTAGTAACTGGAACTTCCTGAGGCTTAATGGTTAGTTTTTGCAAAACAAATCACTTTGGTTTAACCCCTTCCTTACCTTACTGCTGCTTAACTAGCATATGTTATCAAGATCATAGACATTAAAGATCACCTGAAGTCTTCTACCAGGCCTGGTCCAGCTATCTTGGGAAAACTGCCTCACCAAACATTGCCTGCTTTATTCCAGGAAATCTGTACATTCAGGTCACCAGATAATGTGCAGGTGCAATCAGGGCTTGGTGCTTTCCTCAGGTGTGTCATGTGAATGCAAAAGTCCGTCCCCTTGAGTTTCGCAGCACAAGGATTGGTAGCAGTGCCTAATATGGGCCTCTCCAACAAGGTTGAAGACAGTTTCTTTTGGAGGTGTGTCTTCCAATAGATGAAATCTCCACGTTACGAGGTGTGATGCTTATGGTCTTTGTCTCCTGACTGTGAAAAGACTGTTCTGCCAAAGCAATGGTTATTTTTAGTAGCAACATTAGGCCCGTGCAATATTGGAGTATCTCTCCTTTTATCAGTCATTGATCAAAGAAGCAGAAGCCAAGTGCTTTGGGCATTGTGCTACTGTTTCAAAGGGTGAGAGTTCATGAGTTCCAAAAGGGATAGATCTGAGATTTAGAAGGACCAACAGCAATACTTTGGGCCAGGGTATAAGGAGGGCCTCTACAAATTTTGCCAATTGAGTCTTAATAATGCTGTTAGTGTGTTCGACTAAACCAGAGGTTTGAGGGTGGTGAGCACAGTGAAATTGTAAAGCCGGCCAGATAGTACAGACTTCTTGAAACACCTGACCAGTAAAATGGGTTCCTCAATCTCTATGAAGTTTAAGAGGAGTTCTCCAGGTAGAGATAATCTTTTCCAAAGGACTTTAGCCACAGAAGAAGCAGTCTGTCTATAGAAGAAGGCTTCAGTCCAGTATGAAAATATACAGCCCATGACTAAATTATATTTATTTCCACGAGATGAAGAAAGTGTATGAAACCCATTCTCCATTTCCCAGTCCTCAAACGGTCCATTAGGCAGTTTAAAATATCCAGGAGCCATAAAAATATGCTTCCCTGGGTTGTAACTTGGATGAGGGGAACAAGTGAGGTAGGCACTTTTTGCAGCCTTTTTAATGTTTTCCCATCAGTATTGATTCATGAATGTTATCATTTTGTCAGTAAACCAATGGTTTAGGGCATTCCTTTCAGTTTAAAAAATTTCTGAGCTATTACAGTTCAGTTTGATTTTTAGAAAATTAAGTTTGGGGATTTCAAAAGTTTTCCATATTAATTTTCAGAGTATTAATCTCTGTGATATAAAATTTATTATCAAGAATATAGTTTTTTTAAAAGCTGAATCTCTTTTGAAATGGAGGTGTTCAGATTAGATCTTTCTTTAGACTCGTGTACTCATTCCTCCAAAATCTATTATATGCTTTCTCAGCATTAGGGAATAAAGAGTGACATTTAGGGCTAAGATATGCCATGCACAACCAGATGACAAAGTTCTCATTCATATATTGCATTTCAGGGTTTTCTTATAAACATCAATCTTAAGCTGACATTCATGCCCACAACGATTTGCCAAGGTGCTCTTTTAAAAGCAGTATAAACCTCAAGGTCATTTTCTTCTAATTAAACTCTGTCCCTCAGAAATTTTATTGAAACGCTTTTTTTTTTTTTCTCAAACTGCGACTTGCTGAATAGAAAGAGCACTCCTTTCAGGTCAAGCTTTGTGCACTGTGACATATTTACCGATTCTTTGTTCTACAGCTGGCCTTTCATTACCTAATGCAATGCGATAGGGCTTAGATAATAAGTCCAATATATCTAAATGTCCTTAAGTCCAGATTTGGTGGTGAAAAATACGACGGAAGTATTCACTCCCCTTATGTACTATCGACTTTATTTCCTGGGGTTTTCCATCCCTTGCTGCATAGTCATGCATTTTCTCATTATGTTAGTCCTGACAATGTCCGTACCAAGAATTTTTGACTTTTAAGTATTTCACAAGAATTTTTTCTGAAAGTCAGTTGCCAAGGAAGAACTGTAAATATATGCAGATGCCCAGCTACGGTTTTTCTTTTAATGTGATAATTTCCAAAAGAGAACAGTGTGTGTCACCAAGAACCTCATCACCTAGGACACACATTAAAGCATTTATTAAATCGACTCTTTTTAGCCTAAATACATGTAACCTGGGGTATTCTTTCTAACAACAAAAGTTTATTCAACATTACGAAATTGTCTTGTAAGTTATAATTTGTGATGATATCGTTATTTTATAGGGAGAAGTAAGCAGACTTCAGGAGAAAATTTTGAAGAAAAGTTGAGGAAGCAAGAGGGAGTGAGTAAACAGCATGATCAGCGCAGTGTGAGAGGAAATGTGTGTCACTGTGGTCAGCTTATTCTCATGATAAGCTATATGGGGGTCTTGTTCTGTAATTTAGTGTTTGCTCAGGCTTGGTGACAAGCTAAAGGTCAAGGAACTGTGGGGAGGAGAGAATTTTGAATGAGATTTGGTCAAGACAAAAGCAAAGGGTAAGAAATAGGCAATTGTCAACACTTGGTGAATCAAAAGGTGTACAATATGATGTAAAATGCTTATGCTTGTGTTAATTAAAAGAATTGGAGGTCAGTATTCTAAATATATGTTAGAATTCATTCTGTTCCACTGAAAGGGTCCTGGGGCCATGGCCAACTCAGATATTTTTTTTTTAATATGGCACCTCTCCTTTTATCTGTGATAGGTACTCACTATTTCATAAAACAAATAGAAATTTAGGGAAACTACAGAACAATTAATAATTAATAGTATCCTAACTTCAAAATGGTACTTGTCAACATAAGAAAGTTTCTAAGATATTTTCCAAGTATGTATCAATAAATTCCAGACACAAGAAGAAAAAAAAAATCATCTAACTGAACAGTCTGTCAAGAATGATGGAGCTAAAAATATAGTTAAAAATATAGAGCTTTACTCTACTGATTGTGATTTAATAATTTTTGAAAGGTTCTCAAGAGCTGCAATAAAACAAGTTTTGATTCAGGCTCAGTAAACACATGAAATCGGGGTGGGGGTGGAAATTGTTGTTTTAGTTGTTTTGTGTTTTCATTTTACCAGTGAAATATTATTTCAATTGAGACATAACTGTTGATTTACTTTCTAAAATGTGTGATGTCCTCTATTGCTTCTTATTCACAATTAGAAATAATAATTTTTAAAATTTGAGAGCGAGATAAATTTTTATTACATTCTATATAAAATGGTAGTGAAATCCATAGAGCACTGTGACTTGCCCATGGCCCCAGAGCTAGAAAGCAAACAGAGCAACGGCCCACACCAAGGTAAGCTGAGGCCTAGACCGCTGTAGCCGCATTACATCACACTGCCCTTGTAGGGAAGCACGACCCTAGCTGAAACTACCAAATTCAAGTTCAGAAGTTTTCAACATCAGATCAGGTACTCCTTTCAAAAAAGTTAAGTTTGAAAGTCAAGTTCAGCAGCCTACTCGTAGGCTTAGTGTATCACAGACTTAATATTGAAGGAATCTGATCTAATGTATGAATTTTACTCCCAGATATGGGTTGTCCCTTCTAAACTTTTTTGAGCTATAAATATATTAAAATGGAATCAGAGGTGGATTAGATTTTTCAAAGTGATCATGATCCATACATTTTAATACATATTGAATATAATCTTTGCTTTATGTATCAGTTGTCTCATTTAGTCAACACAATTCTCTCCAAGTTATATTTTATTATCTCTTTTTTAATGAAAAAACCTAGGTTCAAGAATTTAAATTGTTTTTCCAAAGCAACATAATAATTGGCCAAGCTAGAATTTAAAATAAGATATGTCTAACTCAAGAGACAGTGTTCTTTCCACTTTGCAACACTACCTAAAAACAAACTGTAGAGATAGCCATTTTTTAAAGCATAAAGAATTCCACATGATTGCAGGCTATTATGATGTCTATATTTCTAGGGAAACTTAAGTTTCCCTCCTTGCCCCTAGTGAATATATGATGGTTTCAGAGTAATGAATGTACTTTCTTTATATTTCTTCCTGATTCATTTTTAAGAACTTAACAAAAATGATCATAAAGAATAAAGTAGGAAAATTATTTATAACGAGTTATAGTAATATCAATAGACCTATACTTTCTAGTTTAAGATAATTGCGATTTATGAGGTCTGGGGGCTTTCAGATGAGATATAATTCAGACAAAGTCCAATGTAGTCTTTCATATTCTTCTATTCAGCTATTTCTTATTAATTAACATCTTTAATATGAAAATAATTGTGAAAGAATATTCCTTTCAGTGTAAGTGCCAGCTATTATATATGTCAGGATTTTTAAATCACTAATACATAATAAAAGGCAAGAATGTTAATGTGAATTAAATTCATTCTTTCCTGTGTTTGGACAAGCAAATAAATTTTCCCAATTAAAATTTTTAGAATATACTACAGGTGATTTTTTTCTTTTCTAATAAAGCCCTGATGATTGAAACTAAGAAGACTCTGATAATTGATTAACTTTTCCCACCTAAGGAAAACAAATTAGTAGGTTCAGTAAACTAATAATAACTGCCTGTCCCAAATGGTTTCATTTAGCAATTTTAAATAATGAGCTTTAAGTCAGAGATTTATTTTCTGCGAAGATGCAATGATTCATAAGGAAATATGGGAGGATAAAAGCAGCAAAATGAAAACAGAGCTAAATATAGGAAATTTTAATTCATTTCTCCAACAAATAATGTGTGTTCGGTATGTAATTAAATATTCAGGATGCAGAGGTCAGGAAGATGAATCAGGTCCTAGCGCAGATAGCTCTTTGATGAGTATGTATCTCTGGGAAAATTGAAGATGCAGGAATAAATGAAAGAAGACAGAATAAATGACTACAGTGCAATGTATATGTTACAAATATGTATATAGTTTTATAGAATATAGTAGGAGGGATTCATGTTACTTTCAGAGCTCTAGTAATGTCTTCAGAAGTGGGAGTGGGGGCTCCTTTTATCTGGACCTTGAGGCTTGTTTGTCCCTTAGAGAAGTGAGTAGTTAATGGTACTCATGCTACAGAGTCCAAACTCTTTCTGCTCGCCTCACAACAGGCCAATAAATCAAGAGATGATGTGTTGGGCCAAGGAATAGCAACTTTATTCAGAAAGCCGGCAGACCAAGAAGATGACAGAGTAATGTCCTGGAGAACCATCTTCCCCAAGTCAGAATTCAGGCTCCTTTTATACTAAAGAGGGGAGGGTGTATGCTTGGTTGTTGCAAACTTCTTCTTGTAGGAATTCTTTGTTCTTGGAATCTTTTGTTCTTGCAGTTGTCCACGTGGGTCAGGTCATGCTGTCCACGTAAAACCCCCAACGAAAGAAACATTATTTTCTATTCTGCAACTTGTTATCTTTATATGAATGAAAAGGTGTTAACATCCTTAGAGGTTAGAGCTCTGAGAACGGGTTGTCCTGTATATTTCAGGCTGTAGGCAACACTCTTTTACAAAAGCTGTAGAACCAGCAAGCATAAGCTAGGAAACGGAGCACAGAGTTAAAGCCACAGGAGCAGATCTAATATGGAGTCAGGTTTGTTCTTTTCTGTTACGTTCAGATTGAAGAAAGAGCAGAAGTAAGACCCTCAGGAAGTGGATCTTAAGGTAGAGGGTGTGTGTGTGTGTGCACAGAATCACCTCCTAGGTAGCATTTTGGAAGTGTATAGGCATTGTTTTAATACAAAATGCATAGTGTAATTGTAACTTATTGACTGGGGGTCTGGGTTGACAAATGTGCTGCACGTAAAGAATTGTGGCATTTTCCATGTGATTAGTGAATGTCTTGCTGTACCTTCAGGGAAATGAATATTTGTGTTAATCTGAGATTATATACTTAGCACTTCACATGTGAATGCAATACTTCTTACATGGTTTTTAATTTTTTAGGTATTCAACTAGTATGTAAACCAAAGGGACATAATAATTTTTAAATTCCTAATTTTATCAAAAGTTGCTCAACATTTTAGAACACTGCATAACTGAGCGCAATGTAGCACTAAACAGTGATATAACATATTGTACCAGTGTACATTTGTGACTCTGGTACTCACAGTGATTCTCCATATACATGCATATAATTTCTTTTAATTTTGTTGTGCTTGAGTATTTGCATATGTGCGATTATATATGTATTAAAATTAATTTTATTTTCTATTTATTTTTGATTATATTTATACCATTACATTGATTCTTACTACAATTATATTTAAGTTACACTTAAACTAATTTGAAGATAATAGAGTGTTTAAAAATGTTCACTATAGAAAGGTTGATTACCATTGACTTAGAGCACTTACAAAGCTGAGTATAATCAGGCAGCTTTCAGTTGAGGATAAGATGACACAGTCTATTTTAGATAAGAATATATTTACAATAATGGTTAAATATATATAAAATTCATGAAGGTGGAAATCAGGAAGCATCACTGGAACCAAGACTATCGACTCCATATCTACTCTGAGCCTGTTAGGTTGAAATAAAAAAGGAAAGATGAGATTACCTGTGTTTTTTACTTTTATACATGAAGGAAGGAAAAGGTACAACTCTTCTATCTTCCAGAATTAATGGCAATACATAGTTGGTAGAATCTAAATCAGATCTGGAAACTTAGAAACAGAGCCAGTGGGGAATTCAGTTTTTATTCAGGATGTCTCTGGGACCACCTAACTGTTAAGACTCTATTCTTATAAAAGAAAGGGGGAATAAATATTATATGACCAATAGCTGTCTCCTAATTAGATTAACATTTTTATGGGAAAATTTAATTAAGTTTATTTTTGAAAGACTTTTCCTCCAAGCAATATCCTTCTCTATTTGTCTCCATTGCTTAAATCACAGAAACCAAGGAATACTTATTATTTTGTCTAGGAAAAATGAAGCAGGAAAATATGCTTACAGCTTGCTACACTTCACAGAGGAGCAAGAAACGATGGCCTTGACATGTGTTTTACATTCTGACCTTATATTCGAAGTAACAATGTTTTGACAGGACACATGCCCTGCTGGAGAAGAGATTACCACACTTCTTTCTGTAGGAGTGATGGGTTTGAATACTTAGAAGTAAAACAGATTCCTAAACATTCTTAACTAGATGTTAATAGTAAATTTGCATCTTTGATTCATTTGCACTTTTTGGAATCATTTAATTTTAATATATTTATTTGATGCAAATTAAATCCACCTTTCTATTTTGCCTAGTGGTCTAACAGTATCCTTCCTGAGATCCATTATAAGGCAAAAAAAATGCTGCTCAGTGTTGCCAGCACAGTATCCTTGAGGCATTCCATTTCACTACATACAGGGGGAGGAATAATTAAAGATGGTGAAACAACAAGGGGTAACAGCCTAGAACAAAGTCAAACTACCATAAGAATCCTAAATGAGACATGTCGAATAATGAGTTGACTGCAAAATACACATTTCTACGAAATGGTATCAGGTGACTTGACCTCTGTTATTATGAAAGATGGCAAATTAAAGCACCTTCATGTGCGATTTGGTTGTAGCCTATTGGCTGATTCAGGTGTTATCACAGTGTGAATTCTTGTAACGTTCAAATGCCTAAAACCCAGATGTAAACTCCCAATAGCAATGTGAAACATTGGCTAGTTACTACCTTAATGGTTTAAGGATTCTATTATTATAGTCTGTGGGTTACTTTACTCTGCTGAAACATAGGTTTTGTAACTACAAAATACTTTCATACAGACAAATAGAAAAGGATGGATAAATTGGTAACTATATTTTAACCAGAGCTAATAGTCTATAATGCTTGTTATTATATACCTTAGAAATCAATATATCCTCTAATTTAGTGGACAGAATATATATATGTATTCATTATATTTTGAATAAGCAAGATTTAGGTCATATAATTACAGAGAAAAAGTGTGTATTTTGTTAGCCCTTTAAAATGTGCAATTGACCCTTGAACAACACGAGTTTGAACTGTGCGAGTCCATTTATATGTGATTTTGTTTTCAGTAGTAAATACCCTAGTACTACATGACCTGAAGCCCACCGTTGGTGAATCCGCAGATATGGAGGAACAGTGGATACTGAGAGCAGGCTCTACCCAGAGTTTCAACCACACAGCCACCCTAACACACAGTCCCTGGCACCCCAGTTGTTCAAGGGTCACTGTATTTAGTGAGGATACTTTTCTTTGATCCTGGTTGAAATCCAAGATAGTCTCCTTGAATTTTCTGGACAGTCTTAGGTATTAAAAAAATTCTGTAATTACTATAAGCCATAAAATATAGTGTCCTCTGAACTTTATCATATTTCTGAAAAAAAGTTTGATATAAAGTTTCTGGTTTACTATTTTCTAATCTGTTTCTCATGAATATACGAAACTGTAAAGTTGTTAGGAAAGAAAGTGTAGCATTACCAAAATGGATCTCTGCTGTCATTTGTATAGGTCTCCAAAGATATCTATAAATGTGTTCTAGTATTTTTCACTTAAAGCTGAGCCATTGAATGAAGATGTACTGGGTACCAATGCAGAAGACACTGGCTGAGGCTTTAAGGAAAAGAAATGAAATAGAAATAAATTCTTTGACAAAGCAGTATAGATAAAGAGATAACACAGTACACTAGAACATACTGTATGACTGCAATATTTGACATTCTTGAAAAGTTAAAAACTATAGAGATTAAAAAAATGTCAGCAGTTGCCATGGGTTGTTGGAGCGATGGAAGAAGAGATAAATAGAAGTACATGGGCTATTTAGGGTGGTGGAAGCATTCTATATGATACTGTTAATGATTAATACTGGACGTAATGCATTTGTCGAAAGACAGAATTTTACAGCACAAAGAGTGAACTAATGTAAACTGTATTTTAGTTACTAATATATCAATATTGGTTTATTAATTGTAATATGTTTTTCACATATGAAGTGTTAATAGCTGAAACAATGTGTGCATGCAGGGTATATGGGAACTCTGTACAATCTACTCAATTTACTATAAGCCTAATACTGTTGTGTAAAATAAAATCTGTTAAGTAAAAAAATAGATCAGAAAAAATAATTAAGGACATTGAAAACAAACAAACAAAAAATTAGAGGGAACCAATAAAACCAAAAGTTGATTATTTGAAAACAGTCAATAATATTAAGCCTATCAGCAAGTCTAACCAGTCTCTTAAATAAATTGAAGTTAAAGTTAAAAATCTTCTAACAAAGATAATAGCAGGTAACACATCTATGCTTAACATGTCTAACAAATATTTAGGAATAAAATAATATTAATTCCACAAATCTCTTCCAGAAAACAGGAGAGGTGGAGTTTCTTCCCAACACATTTAATGAGGCCAAAATTACCCTGATGCCAAAACCAGACAAAGACATTACTATAAAAGAAAACTACAGACTATCTTTCATGCATATAGACAACAAATGTCCTCAACAAAATGTTAGCAAGCAATCCATTTGTATACTTATCACATCCAAGTTCTGATCATCTCAGCATATGCAGAAAAAGCAATTGCCATGTTTCCACATCCACTCAAGATTTAAAAAAAAAAACTGTCAGAAAACGAGAAACAGAAAAAAACTGCCTTTACCAGATGAAAAACATCTAGAATTTGACAGCTAGCATCATAATTAATCATGAAATATGCAATGTTTTCACCCTGAAATATGGAACAAGGAGAGGATGATTTCTCTGACCACTGCTATTCAACATAGTCTTGGAAGTCCTTGACAGTGAAATATGGTAAGCAAAGTAATTAACATACATGTGAAAATTAAAACCTTTATTCACATATGAACTTAAATGCCTTTGTAGAAGTTCCAAAGAATCTACCAAAAAGTTTCCAGACTAGTGAGTGTGTTTTGCAACATCTCAGGAGACCAGTTCAAAATAAATTTATACATGTATATACATATATGACTATATATGCACATATACATATTTTTTTCTCTATTAACATCTTTATAACTTGTGATATAATTTTAATGATTGTTTATAATTTGTGTTATTGAATTCCTAGACTATTCAAAAAGAAAATATATATAAATTATAAAACATGACATATATTTCAAAATAATCAAATGTATGTTTTTATTTCCTGCACTTTTGAACTGCAAATGATTTTGCAATTTTGTTGAATACTTCACTTTATATCTATTTAGTTTGTTTTCAATTTCAGACACTGATAACATTTCACACATGTAATTTATTTTAATGGCTGTCATCATCCAAAGTAATTCTGAGTCTTTAATTTTTATTGAAAAGTAATCTCAGACCTGAGGTAAAAGGACTCTCATTCTCTAAGGCACTGCAGGTCACAGTGTGAACGGTTCCGCTGCTGTGTTACATCAGCCCTTCCATCTTAAGGGCATGTGCTGCAGTGTGCTCAGAGTCCTGGAAGCCTATGTGTAGTATAAGAAGCAAAATCAACGGGTAGAAGCAGTGACTCATTAGAGACTGTAGCCATTCTGCATATGAACTTCTCCCAAAATCTAAACAATTTTATTTCTTTTCTTAGCCCTTCTTACTCTCCCGTACTCAACAATTTTGTCTTCATTCAGATACAACAATTCTCCCTTTACTATGAGATCATTTGCTTTCAGGTAATGATGCTCAACTGAGAAATTATAAAGAAAGTGCTTAGGAGAAACTTTCTTAGAGTCATATTTGAGTTCCAGTTTTGCCACTATTACTATTTGTGTAACCTGTAGCAAATTTCTTAACCTCTCTGAACCTACTTCCTCATCTTTGATGCCAAACTCGTAGTTCTGAGAGTTATACCAGATAATGTGGGTAAGGGGCTTAACACTTTACCCAACATAAATACTCAATTAGATTATTATATTTGTGTTTTATTTTTTGTTTATTATCTGTTAAAGAGAATTACTCTTGAGGATCATCTGTGCTTTAAAATATACTTATTTGATAATTATGAGAAAGAGGTTACTAAGTATTTCTAATTTTCTAAAGTGAGAGCTGACGTCTATCATTTTTAATACTTCCTGAAGGGATAAGAGTGTAGAAGGTAGCTACACAACTGTGTATGTTTTTATTTTAATAGCTTTAGGGTATCTATTGTGAGGAAAATATTTGATTTTCCAAATCAAATGAATTACGTCAAACCTGCCATCCTCTACTTTGCACATACTAAACAGTAATCAAAGAAATACAGAAGAAAACGATGTAGAAACAAACAACAAAGAGCAAACTGCTTAGTATTACACTTGTAATAAGATCATGAATGAGAATTTTCCTTTTAATGTTAAGTTTTGGCTGAGACCATACCCCAGGGAAAAGTGCAATTAATAAATACACTTAAAAAAAAAGTGAGAGATTTATTTTCTTGCTACAGAGTGAGAACAAAAACTAATGCAACCCTTTCCCATCTCCCAGCTCTTGGAATTATAACAGTACTTTAAATATTATGTAAAGCACAGGGAAAGATTATTTAGATAAGATGTGTAAGTGGAAAATTACACTTCCTTCAATAAGAGTAGGATGTTCTGGACCAACTCTTCAATGGGGAACAATTTGAAAACCCTATTAAAAATATTTCTAAAGGTATCAGAATACTACCAAGAGAGTGAGAATGTTAGAATTACAATCAAGGAGCCAACAGTAATTGGCTTGACAGAGGGGCAAGCCTGGTATTTGATACCGTATTTTATTTTAAAACATTTTTTTAAATTCCACAACTGTGAAACATATACAGAGAAACTGAGTAAACTCAACAAAATCACATGACTGGGAAAGGGAGAGAACAAAACAAAACGGAATAGCAGCAAAAACAACAAAATCCCTCAGCACCTAATGGGAAGGAGGTGCCTTGGTAAAACTTCAAGCTTTCACACGGGAGCTGAAATACAGGTGGCCCAGACATAGATGGCCTTAAGCCAGCTTCAAACCACCTCAGTTACACAGTAGGAAAAAAAGATCTGGTTTATTTGTGCTTTCTAGCAAAAGAAAAACTAACGTATTGAGTCTCAAATTATTGCTAAAATTTTTGAAATAAAAAGAATTAACCAAAAAAAAAAAAATACAGAAAATAGATAGTAGAAATACTCATAGGATATCCAGAAAATAGTTTTATCAGACTTCAGAAACAAGAAAACAATGCTTAATATGCCCCAGGAATTAAAGTGGAGAAATTCATCAGGCCATTTAAAACTATTAAAAAGAATCAAATGAAAATACTTTAACTAAAAATAGAATAACTGGAATTAAGAACTAAGTGAATGAGTTTAACAGCAGAATAGCTGAAGCAAAAATAAATGAATTGGAAGAGAGGTCATAATAAGAACTGTTAATCAGGGATATAATCAAAAGGTATTAATACATAAAAATTCAATCTCAGAAAGTGAGGAGAGAAAATGAAGCAGAAACTCAATTTCAAGAGATAATTTTCTGGATTTTCCAAAATTAAAAAATAACACCAAGTCATAGAAGTACTATAAACCCTAAGTTATATAAACAATGTGTAATTAAAATAACAAGAACTAGTGATATAATAAAACTCTGACAAGCAAATAGTACAATAAAATTTTAAAAGCGGCTACAGATTAAAAGATACATTACCTTCAAGAAACAACAGAAACCTAAAAAGTAACTTTAGAACTGAAACAATGGATGTCAGAAGACAAAATTTTAACATCCTTAATAGATTGAAAAAAAACTATCATCCTTGAATAGTAAAAAATTAATAAAATGACATATAACTATCCTGACAATAACAGGATAATGATGTAATAAAAATCAACTAATTCAAAAGAAGACTCGTGTGGGGTTTTTTGGTTATGTATTCAAGAATGGAATTGTTGACTCATAGGGTACTTCTATTTTTAGCTTTTAAAGAAGCCTGCACACTTTTCCACTGTGGCTGCACCAATTTACATCCCCACCAACAGTGTACAAGAGTTCCCTTTGCTGCACAACCTCGCCAACATTTGTTATCTGTGTTTTTTTTTTTTTTTGATGATAGCCATTCTGACAGGTGTTAGATGATATCTCATTATGATTTTGATTTGAATTTCCCTGATAATTAGTTATATTGAACATCTTTTCTGTGTCTCCCTATATATCCTATTTGTTCTGTTTCTCTGGAGAACAGAAACTAATATGATGTTTAATATTTTAAAACAAAGATTTTCAGCTTAATGGTGAAAGTAATAAGAAATATGAATTTATTAGATACAATCAAAATTTTCATTTATTTTCAACTTTTAATTTTGATAACAAGTTTGCTATTTAACATTCTGTGATCTCAGAGCGTTGCTTTTTTTTATGACCCATAATAGCAGGTTTTGTCATAATATTGAAATTGTTTCACTTCTCTTTAAACAGTCATCCATCTGAGACCATCAAACACAATATGAACTATCAGCATGGACAGAAATTCTGGTATTGTTAAACCTTCCCTTAAAAAATATTCCAGTTGGGTGAGGAAATAAAAACATGTCTGATTTTTCAGTTAAATCAGACTGCCATCTATTTGGGACTAGAGCCCAATTAGAGCTTGATGAAAAATTCTAAAATCACACTAGTGCCACTTATTCCAGGTGATTACAGCGTTTGGAACTTTTTCAATGTAAGTTCAGAGCCACCCAGGGAATTTTTGCCAAGAGTAAATCTTTTTAATAAAAGGCTTAGGGTTCCTAGATTCTTGTTAGGGTGTCTGAATCATTTGTTTTTGCTTCTAATTTTAGCTGTGGAACTTATCATTAAGTGAGTCAATGCATCCTTGTGCTTTGGATTGTGTTCAACCTCCCACCTATTCTTATGTTTTAAAAATGTCTCTGTGGCCCTTTGTTTTTCAATCAGAATTGGTATAGCATATAACAAACACATATCAGTTTCTTATTGCTTTTATTTGATGTGTAGTTAAAACACATCAAAGTGCTAATTTAGAATTTTAAAAATCAGACAGCCACACTCTCAATCTGCAGTTTAACACTGGAAAATAAGTTCCAATTCTTCCCCCACCATTGAATCAAATAAAAGGCCTTTGACTCCGTGTAAGCATGTCTTTGACACCTTTCACTGCACGATGATTGTCTATAATTATTCAGGCCAGTTATTGTGCTATCATTGCCATGGGTTTCAATTAAGCCAGGTGCTTAAGAACATACAAATTTAATGTGTTATTTCAGTGAATGCAACACTAGACTGTAAAGATGACAAAGAACTCCTGAGCCCAAATTACCCAAGCTTTAGGGAATGTGTTTTATATTAACAGAGCAGCTCTCGTAGCAATATTTTATTCTGAATAGTATAGTAAAAGGTAGCTGGCATCATCAACTAGTGAGTTATTAGGAATTTGAAGAGAGTTTTTAAACCTCAAGCTAGAGAGCAACCACAATTCCATTAAAATAAGGGATTGAATCAAAAATGTTCCCATCACCGCTACATTGATACAACAAAATAAAACCGTGCTAATTCTTCCCATTAATTCCTTGATTATTGGCATTGTTGAGGTAGACATATTTCTAGAAAACAGAAACATATACATCTCACATAATTCAGCCAATTAGATGATGTATGTTTTTGAAAGTCTTTTCAACCTCAAATGAAATAATTGAGAATGTAACATACGTATGTAACATATATACCATATATGATATATGTGTATATATATATATTTATGTGAATATACAATATGGCACACTGCAAACTATATATTTACAGTATATAAAGAAACATAAACATAAAGTACTATATATTCAATAGTTTCTATATATTCTTATATATATATAATTCATATATATGCATGTATGTAGGATGCCATATTTGCATTCACAAATAACGATTTAGCTTAGGAGTATTCCTTTAAATTAGCTTATGGCCTAGTGTCCAGTGGTTAGCAGGGAAATTAACAGTCCTTCAATATAATTTAGAGCTTATGGTTAAAAATAGGAGACCAAGAACAGGAATACCTTGTGACTTTCTGAAATCATACTGAATTATACTAATTGGATACAAATAAAAATATAGAAACCCTCATACAAAGAAAATGGCAAAAGAGATACCAACAGCATTTGGAAGCAGGGAGAAAGATGGTAAATGTTGACTGAAACAGTAGTTCTGAGACAGGGAAGGTCTAAGGCACCAAAGCCACCAGAAATAGCTTTGAGGCCAAATTCTTGAATGACTCCAGAAATCAACAGCCATAGGAAATTTTGAAAGCGGAGGTGAATAGGTAGGGAAAGGAGGGAGATGCAGACTCATTTCTTCAATCATCTCGTCTAAGTGGGTATCCTCCTTTCTTCTGAAAGTAAAGGATTAATTTTGGAGAAAGTGAATCAGAGTGACTAACTGGATGCCACCAGGCATATCTGAAGATGCTGGGGTTGCTCTACAAAATGTATGTCCCTTGTATGCTTCTTTGGAAAAGAAGGAGGATGTCTTTCCTCAAACAAAAGAGTAACCGAAGGAGTAGAAAACCTAAGATGCAAGGAACAGAAAAGTCGTTGGAGAAGACAGGAAAAGGACACATCAAGCTGTTGTGAAAGGGAGATGCTGGAATGGCATTTGTTCATTAGGTCTGCATGGAGGGAAGCCAATCACCTTTGGAGCATGAAGAGGAGCACCTTAGGAGAGTGTCCTCAAGATGCAGATGTTTCAATACTCTGAATGCACGATATTGAAACATTATGGGATCATAGGCATATGGATAACTAATCACAGTAGAAAAAGTACATTAATCATGAATTTCATGGAAACAAAAAATTGTGTAAGAAATAATATGTGAATTTATCATAATGCAAGGTTTAGCTATAACTGTTATTTTCAGTCATGATAGTGTAAATATTTGTATTTGTTTTCTTTCTTTTTAATTGAAGTATAGTTGATTTACAATGTTATGTTCCTTTCAGGTGTACAGCAAAATGATTCCGTTATATATATATATTTCTTTTTAAGACTCTTTTCCCTTATAGGTTGTTACAAGATATTTTAATTTGTTTTCTATTGCCATATAACAAATTAGCACCAAATTTAACAGCTTAAACACATACACATTCATCTTACAATTCAGCAAGTTAGGAGTCCAGGCAAAGTATAGCTGGGTTTTCTGCACCAGATGTCAGGCAACGTGTTGGTGGGGCTGTATTTCTTTCTGAAACTCAAGGTCCTTTCCCAAGTTTATGTGGTTGTTGGCAAGATTCAGTTCCTTGCGGTTGTGTGATTAGAGCCCTGACTTTATAATGGCTGTTGGCTGGAGGAGACCCTCAGCTTCTAGAGGCCATCTGCTGTTCTCTACCATGTTCCCCTGCCCATAGGCAGTGCACCACATGGTTGTTCGTTTCTTCAAGGCAAGCACGAGAGTTCCCTCTCTACTTCATTAATACAGAGTTTCACAAGGTAATCTAATCAAGAGTGGCAGTTTACCTGTCACTTTTCCCATATTGCATTGATTAGAAGAAAATCACAAGGGGAGGGGTTATATATGGGCTAAAGATTATGGTAGCCAGTTTAAATGTATGCTTACCACAATGTTTAATGTGGATTTAAATAAAAGTTGTGAAATGACAGTATTGGAGGAATAGAAGAAGGTAAAGTAGATGGATACATATAAGATCTCATAGATTCTTCATATTCTGGCTGTTGGTAATATCTAAAACAAAAACACTAAATAATATTAACCTGAGAAAAATGCTGGTGAATATGAAGAAAATATCAGAAGAAATGTGTTTAACCCCTGTTCTGCATATATATTTGAGAAGTGAAAATTAGGTCAGAAAAAATATATATATAAGTAGCATTTGAACTAAATAACAGCTATGGATCTGAGAGAAGAAAGCAGATATTAGAAATACTGAAGGAAAGGTAGGGGAGAAAGAAAAAGAGTTAATTTATGCTTCAGTATGGGGTTATAGAAACAAAGATGATTAAGCATTCCAGGGCAGATTTCTGTAAGAATCATGTGAGGATCTGCAGAAAATGTAATACATATTTCTGTTGGTTTGTTTCTAAGAATATTTTCTCCAATATATGTAAGTTTCTCAAAAAATAAACAAAAATCAGTAAGACAATTTGTCAGAAAACCATGTCTAATAAGATAGTAGTATTTTAAGAGAAGCTTGTTAAATTAAGTTTTCAAGTGATTTGATTTAGTCAATTATTCAATAAAGGAAAATTTAAGATTTTAATTTGACAACCAAGTGATATGAAAACAATACAGAAAAACAGAAAATATGATGTAAGGGATTAATATTTACCTAAGAAATTGACATTAGTCATACATGTATCAGTTGAAATATTCCTGTTAAGAAGTTAAATTCCAGCCACATTATCAGCAAAAATAAAATTTTGTTGTTGTTGTTGTCAGAGGCCAACATTCCAAATGATAAAATAAAATAATTCCAAAATAATAAAAAATCCCCCCCTCGGAGAAAGTTTTGTTTCATCTTCTATCTCAAGCAAGACAGCTAACATTTTCCCACGTATTTTATCTTCAGTTTTTCTTGCATAACAAATAGATCAATCAATGGTAAATCATGACGTAAGTTGTACCAAGAAAAACAACATGAAATCATCTTGTCTTGTAGACATTCATTTTATGAATAATGAAGAGCCCTCTTAAATCTGTCAATAATGACAGGGCAGAAGCATTGGAAGAGAAGGAAGAAGAGAAAAAGGGCAATATAGAAATAGAAAGAGAAAGAATTTCATTTACTGCACTAGTATAGTGAGGTTCAAATACTAAAAAAAAAAAAAAAAAAATCAAATATTATAAATTTCCACATCAGTGTCATCAATAAATCATGAAAGACAAGAGAATAAAACAAAAATATATGAGTTAAAACAAAAATAAGCCCCCCAAAACAAGCAAACAACAAAAAACACTGATGTAATGCAGTTTAAAAAAAATGGCTTCTGGGGAAAACAAAACAAGAAAACAGCAACAGTAGTAATGGCAGTGTAGTCTACAGAGTGTATCCCTCAGGACTGGAACAGAGGGAAGACAGAGCAACTTCCTTGAAGGAGCGAAGCACTGCATTTTTTTATCTCTGTGAGAATCTGGAGGTGAGTGAGGGAATATTAACCTCTGCATACTTGTTGTTCTAATAAGAGTAAATGTACATAAAAAAGACATTTGTTTTCAGTACCACGTATAGACTTTAGAGTGGCGATGTTTGTGTTTCTTTTGGAGGACCGTGTTTCCTCTTGATGGATTCCAGTTTTCAAACTCTATATAGTTGAAACTGTGGCTTTCAAACCAGAATCAAACCCTATTAATGAATAATAGTAAATACTGAAATAAAATACATGTATACACAGGAAAACATAACCTATTAATTCCAAAAGTATTTTAAAATAAAATGGAACTTACGTCTTAAAAGTCAAATGATCAGATGTCCTGGTAAATGAACATGCTTTCCAACGCTGTTATTAGTCTTCCACCATGCTAAAATCGGATCATCCAAGTTTCAATGCAAGATTTAAGAATATTTAAAGTGACTGGGAGGTTGGTAGACTTATGAGTAACTTTATAGTTGGTTTTACGTGAATGGTTTGTGAGAAATGGCATAAAACTCCCATTACTTTTCGATTGTAAAGACTAATGGCAGAAGTATAACAGAGAGAGGGTCAGAGGTTTGGAAGTAAAATGGAACTCAGTAATTGTTTTTAGGCATTAATGGAGTATCAAGGTTTTTGGCCAATTGTGACCTCTCTGTACTGAAGGCCAAAGCTATCTTAGATTAATGTAGTTTTCTGATGCATATCATTTAGAAGACAATGACATGTTTTTCCACTGTTTTAGGGGCAATAGGTGCTTACTTACTAACATATTTAATATGTCCATGTTTCATTGCAGAACAGACTTGAGAAATCATTAGTATAGAATAACACCTATTAATAATAATATGAATTATATGTATTATGCATAAGCTTGAACAATATATGTTGGTCATTTTTCCAGTGTTGGTCAGTTTCTAATACAATGAACACACCATCATGTAGTTTACTATTTTGAAAACAAACATGATTTTTTCTAGAGGAGGAAAAGACATTTTTAGTATTAAGATAAAAAAAGATAAAAGCAAGAAGTTTATGGTATTTTCCATTACAATTCAGTAAAATAACTGTATTGAACTCTGCATGAGTGAGAAAATAACTAAGATGAGATGTTTGCCAAATTTTTCTTTAAATGATAAAGAGTCCTGTTTTTCCCTGCATTGTGATAAAATGAACTAAATGAAAACAAGTTATTAAATGCCTAATGTTTAAATACCAACGCATCAATGGTAAGAAAAACAGGTACAACAGATAGAAAAATGTTCCTAGCCAAACTGACTATATAGTTTCATAGCAAGATTAAAAAGAAAATTCAACTCAAATATGAAGTACCAGCTTTCTGTCATTAACATGATAAAAAAGTGAATTTAACTTCATGGGTAATTTGACACATTAAGAAAATGATGGCAAAACATCGGTGTCTTCACTGCTGCTCCTTCCTGAGATGCAGCAACTATTGATCATCACGAGTTTGCAGCTAGAATTTTGCTTGAGTCTATGGATCTTTAAGCATTATTTTACCAAAATGAAAGCATTTTAAAAGGAGTTTTCAGCATGTTTGTTATTTTCACTTGATTATAAATTTTCATGTAAATGTAAACATTTTTAAACTACATTATACTTAAGAAAGCTAAAATTAATATGATAATATTGATATATTCACTGAAATCAAACCAACATACTGAGTTTTCATATTGAAAAATTATAGTTTACATGTTTTTATGTTATGGTTACGTTTATCACAATATTAAGCTTCATAAAATGCATACGATTTCTGATTATGTTTACCTTCAACAGTATTTGATCATTTATAACTTGGAATGAACATCAATCTGCAAATAAAAATTTCTCATAAAAAATAACTTCAGACAAAATGATTATTAGTACCTAAATAAAGAAAGCGATCAAGTTGGTTTAAGTTGTCATTTTAAACTAATAGGATAATACAAATACATTTCAAATAGAAAAACTACTCATTTAAACCTTGGGCAGATGCATTTGAAATTACCAAAATATTAGCTTTCTAAGCTTTAGGCTGAATATGTCATTTTTTGAGTTGTAGGCAAGTGTGCTGCACCTAGCTAACCAATCAATTTAAACTGACATTTTGTTAGAACAGGAGTATTTGGGGAATACAAGATGAACACCTTTTCATTCTTACTCATAAATCAATTCTATTCTGTGCACAAGACATAGAAAATCCTTTAGCTCAATTTATTAAAATGCAATTTTAACAAAATAACTGCATTTTCTTCTCTCGCCCAAGATGTTTGTGAAAAAGTACACTCACAGTATATACTAAAAATTTTACTGTAAATATGTATATCTGCAATAGGAATGGCTGTAAAAAAATTTTTACTTCAAAAGTGTGTGTAATTTTTTAGAAGATGTTCTTTGTTTTATAAGCAGGGCAGGTGGATAACTTGCAGGGAATGTAGAATGGTACACATACATGTTTGCATGAAGCTTATTTTAATCAGTAATGAATCCAGTCAGTCCTTATGTAAAAATTCCAGAAAATATATGGCGAGGCGGGAGATGATATGGTATTCATTTATCTTCGTGGTAGTTGTATTTGCTCAGCAGAAGGGTAATGTATGCTTGATCTTGACAAGCTGTTTGTGTTTTGACCTTATTATTTTAAGTTTTGAACCATTTCAGAGCACTCTATTGATTACTGAATGACATACTTAGGCTGAAGAAGCTTTCACTATGTTTGTAGATAACCTCCTCAATTGGACTTTCTAGCAGGGCGGTGTGATAGTTTTAAAATTTATGCCCACATGTTCTTTAATACTCTTCTCCTTCAAAAGGCAAAATCCAATTCCCCTCCCCTTTAGTGTGGGTAATACTAAATGACTCACTTTTAACCAATGGAATGTAGTACAAGTGACAATGTGTGGTATCTAATATTCAGATAAAAAGGGCATCACTACTTCCTTCTTACTCTTTCTATTGGATTCCTTTATCTGGGGTACATCACTTCTGTTATCTTTAGGACATCCAAGCAGACCCATAACAAATCCTGTGGTCTGCAGCACAACCGTACGAGTGAGCCACCTAAGAAACTGAAAATCCCAGCCCCAGTTATCTTCTGGATGGTACAGCCCAGCCAACACCTTAATTGAAACCTCAGGAGTTACCCAGATCCGGAACCACCCAGATGGGCCACTTCTGGATTCTGAACTCTCAGAAATAGTGTGAGATAATATATGTTTGTTGTTTTAAGTTTGGAGAAAATTTGTTACACAGAAAATTATGTATTACTTTATTCAATTAACAATTAGAGATAACAACATGAATCTCTTCTTAACTATCAGTCCAATTGAAATAAGAACTTGTATTTCTTCCCAGATAATAAAAGGATCATAAATCATTGTACCTCTAGTTAGCTCCTTAAGTCATTTGGTATTTTTGCTGTGTATTTTTATTCTGTATACTTCTAACTCTCACAAGATGAAATAATTAGTATTCTTGCTGTTTAAGCATCTACAACATATCTTTAGAGCTATTTTGGTAAAAATTTGACATTAAATAAAAGCAAAATTTAGTCCCTGTTATAAAAACTATGTGTTCTAGTAGTGGGAGTCCCCCATACAAAAACAAAAGTGCAATTAACAATTACAGTGGCTTTATTTCTGCAGAGCAATTTTTTGGTTTTGGTTTTGATGTTGTGGTGGTGGGTTTTTTTGGCTGTTGGCTCTTTTTATATTAAGATCTTTAATTTAAACAGCTTATTAGTCGTTTGGAGAAACTCGTATTTAATGAACAGTACATTTTTACTTATGTATTTACTGACAATACCTATTACCCTTATAAATTATAAAAATTTCACTGTGAATAGCATTTTGGACATTTTCTCCTCAAAATTCTCAACTGAGATCCATTTGTTTTCAGTCCTGTTACGTGCATTTCTCTTCTCCACACTTCAATACTTTTCTAATTGTTTCAAATAATGATATTTTACTTTTTTTGTGACTACTCAGTGCATTCTGAAACTCTAGATTTGCTTTGTGTGTGTTGTTTTGTTTTATGGCTGTTGCTTGGCTTTCCTTATGTCTCAGACAACCTTTATTTTATTTTGCTTTTGATCATTGCATTATTCTAATTATCTCTTTTCTTTATTGGAACACTGATCATTCAGAGGTTGGTTCTGCATAAGTTACCTTCTATCTGTTACTGTGTCTCAGTTTTTTTTTTTTATCTGATTCACTTCCTGTGCATTCTGAAACCTTCTTTTAATGTTTTTCTCATACATTAAATTTAATTTCCTTTATTGTCTTGTCTATATTTTATACATGCAGTGAAGATGCTATGTCCACAGCAATTATGCTTTGTTGCATTTTCTTTTTTCTCTGCTCTTTGCTGTCCCATGGTAGCCTTATGTTTAATAAAGGCAATTGCCTTCATGAAGATTTTGTGAAAAGGAAAAACATGCCTCTTACAAATGTCTCATCATCAAGTTGTGTTTCAGTAATAGAACTCAGATTGCTGTTTGCACTTAATTTTACCTACTGGGCATGAACCCCAAGAGTATGACGTACATTTAATCCTATCTATGTGTTTCAGGTAATGAAATATCCTATCTTCTTCTAGTAGTTGATAATACTCTATTATAGGATTCCTTTTTAATAATTATTCCCAATGACTATTTTTCTTTTATTTTTTTAATCTGGAAGTTTATGTTGGAAACAGTCCATGTTCAAGTCCAGTCTACCTTCTGGAGACCACTGTTCTCAATTCCTATAATTTACATTTGAATTTGAAACTCCTCACATATTTTTACTATACCTTTGTTAATGTGTTGCTTCTTATACAAGTTCTAACTACAAATCCAGAGCCTCCAGAAAGCAAATTGATGCTCTGGCAAAATATATCTATGTATATATTTTATTTGTTTGCTACTTTTCTTCAGTGTATGCCTCAGTTTTACATTCCCTAACTTGTCTTACAGCTTAACAAGACCAAAGTCATCTTAGTTGTCCCACATCTTTGCAAAAGAGTCAAAATAATGATGGGAACATCTTAGACACTAAAAATATACTTATAGAGTAAGAGGATGAATGCTCTTCCTCCATTAAATGCTAGGTTGTGATAGCCTATGCTGAGCTTCTGTGGTTTGAAAGCATATAAAATGCACTCATGCAAATTAAATATATTTTTTAAATGCTCATAGAAAGCATGTTAACGTCACTTAACAAGCAAAGATACAAAATGCTGTAAGCCCTTGTCATTAAAGTTGGCTAGTCATACGTATATTAACTGTATAATGATTTTCCCGTTCTGAAATACATGCATTAATGGGCTGCCCAGCTCTATCTTATTTATTCATTTGTTTCCAGTTGAACTGGAGAACACTCATTTTAATTCTAGGAAACCTTGCAAACATGTATTATCCCATGAATTGTCAGAAAATTATAAAAGTAAGGCAGTTTTTTTGTGTCTTTTCCTTCTCAAGCTTCAGTTATTTTGGCATATTGATAAGAGGCCTTTTTTTTTTAAACATCCAAGACAATAAACATAAGGATTACCACTAATTATAACACCTTCTGGGGTCTATTTGCCTGTTATATTGTTGTCATAAGCTGAGTACAATCTTGCCCACTTTTTTTGACACTTTGTCATCTGAAGCATATTTCAAAATGTAAGTATTCCTTCTTGCCCTGGAAAAGTTGTACAGTAAATACAACTGTTTTGACCTTTTCAATATTCTCCGTTTTGACTGGCTGTCTGTTCCAGTCACAGGTTCTTGGGGTGGTAAACAGGGGAAAGCTGGGTATGGCAAGCAAATCAAATTACAGAATACTAAAAAGGTCATAGGAGGATGGTTTTAACTTCAAAGAAGATAAGAGATAGGGAAAAAACACAATGTTTGAAAAATGAGTAAATGAAAACTGATGTGTGTTCTTAACAAATAACTAATTAAACCCAATGTTTACTAACATTTAAAAATTATTTTTAGACGTCATCTGGAAAGTCAGTAAGCACGTTGTTTCTACAAATTAATGTAACTAATTTTATTTTCCTTATTATTAATAATATATCAAATCCTCTTGAACAGGAAACCTTTACTGCTTTACTGTAGATAGTATTTAGCAAATGACAACTGCATAATAGTATGAATTTCCTTCCATCCAATATGCCTTGAAATATTGACTAAAAAGCTCAAATAGAAGATGAACTTTACTTAGTTTATTCTGCCTGACTGAAATTTCCCACAGTTGGGTGTGTTTCTCTCCCTGCTACATGAGTCTCAGAGGACAGATCTTTTTATTGTGCTGTTTCTTTCATTGATGGATAGCTTCTCAAATGTTAAATACACTTAAAAAAAAATCAATTGTACACATCAATCAGAGATGAAGCTTTTTCAAAATACACATAGGAATTTTGGCTGAATGTCTCCAGTAATGTGACTTCAAAGCATTACACAGGTGTAAACTAATGTGTATATCTGTGTTGCAAGCTGTCATCTAGAGATGAAAACACTGCTTGTCTTTTAAAACTATGGAATGGTGTGGTAAAGTTTGGTAACCTTTTTCTTATTAAAAATGTTCCCTAAACTTTCCTAGCCAAGGGAAAGATTCAGTTACTTAATTCTAATCAGTTAGCTCTCAGCTCAGCACATTATCTCAGGGAAGCATGTTGATGGGGCCACCACCATCTCCAGTACTGTTTGTGCCCAAGCCTAAGCTGGGGGGATGCAAGGCCCCAAAGTAAGCATATACTTTTAGATACAACCCCTTAGCCAGAACTAGTCAGTACACCTGCCCACATGTAAAGGGGCCAAGAAGTGAAATACTGCCATGTAGTTAGACCAGGGTGCTGTAAATACTCTGTTAGCTGTGTTAATCACTACCTTAAGAAACAATGAAAACATGGGAAAATACACTCTATGTTTAGTAGGTCCACCTTTTTTTAATCCCAATCATTACAGCCAAGTGAGTTTTGAAATTCACTTTTATTTTTCTTTGGATTTTAGCAAAGTTATATGGTGCAAATAGCTGAAGGGCTTGTGGTCATTACAGCTCTTCCTCGACTTACAATGCGGATATATCCTGAAAATGTTGTTAAGTTGAAAATGCATTTAATACACTAAACCTACCAAACATCCCAGCTCAGCCTAGCCTACCTAAAAGGTGCTCAGAACACTTACATTAGCCTACAGTTGATCAACATCATCTAACACAAGGCCTTTTTAATAATAAAGTGTTGAGTATCTCATGTAATTTGTTGAACACTGTATTGAAAGTGAAAAACAGAATGGCTAGGTACAGAATGCTTGTGAGTGTATCAGTTGTTTATCCCTGTGATCATCTGGCTGACTAGGGGCTGCCACTGTCCAGCATCACAAGAAAGCAGCTTCATAGGCCATAGCAACAGGCTAGGAAAAGACTAAAATTCAAAATTCAAAGTATAATTTCTACTGAATGCATAAAATTTTTGTACCATTGTAAAGTGGAAAAATTGTAAGTCAAAGAATCGTAAGTCAGGAACTGTCTGTACCTTCTTGAGTGTAGCCTCCCCTGAGTGTGGCCTTTGTAGTTAATTGGTAGATGCATACTGCTGAACTGGGAATATCTGACTAGGGCACTCATCACCCTTAAGGTGTAGCTTAAATTAACTTTCACACTTAATATCCTATCCTGTGAAATGCCTGAAGTTACATCGCAAATACAAAAATAAATTTTTGTACATGTGGCCTATATTTGGAATCAATCCATCAGAAGTTAGAGGAGCAGGACTCAAGACAGCCTAGGCAAAAAGATTAATTTACTAAAATATTAGTATGGCTTAAGGAGTGCAAGGATGGTAGTGAGGTTGGGGATTAGGGAAAAAATAAAACTGGGAAAGCAAATATTATCAGAATTAGCTCAGTCTTGTAGTGTGGCTCCTCTTTGTAAATCATTGGTTTTATTATTCATTTATTCATTTATTCGCTTATTTATTTTGCTGTCTAATTTGCATACAGGCTTCTTTTCTTTTCTGGTCAGCATGATTGGATATGTTACCAAAAAAAAAAAGTTTAAGCACACAAAGACTCAGCTTCAAATCCAATTTTCTTGAGTAATGTCCTGATGTAGGTCTGTAAGTCCAGGCCATCAGGCTGTGCTCTGAGGAGCTGGGGTCAATTGGTGGTGTTATCCTGGTCAAGGATTCACCCAGGATAACTAACTGCATCCCCAATGATGGCTAAGTTGGATGGAGTCACAAACTAACATGAGCACACTCACTGCAGTGAGTTTACAGAAGCTTTGGGTCCCATACTGGTGGAGTAAATACCATATTACTCTGCAGTGCACATTTTCTGCTCCTCCTCTAGACTATTTGTGCTAAGATGTTATCGAACATATCTCTAATTGCTGTTATCTATGAGTTCCCCACACATACTAAGTAGTAAAATATGTTTATTGAATAAATAATAAAATTTTAAATATCCCTGACAACATGTTATTTACAAACATCAGAAACATATGAAATCTGTTTATTTCCATCTGAGTCACTTTATTCAGTGTTTTCTTTAATATAAAGGCATAAAGTCCCCTCTGTAGTATATGCTATCACTTGCTAACCTAGCATTTAGTTTCTTCTCCTTCTTCTTTTTAAAAGAATCTCTATTTTGCTCAATTGGCCACTCTTAACCCTACAAAGACCTTATATATTTTAGTGACTTAAACTCCAGTCCAGAGGGAGGTCCTGATCAGTCTACACAATCACACTTACCTGTAGCTAATGTAGAAACAGGCCAACTTGAATCAGAATATAGAACAGAGTATTACCAAGATAAATGTTACTATTTAAAGGTAGGTATGTTTTCTATTGACCTGATGCAAGTGAAAAAATAACTTTCATCTTATGGCTATTAAAGAAGTCTCTTTTCTTTCATATTAGACAAGAAAAGAGCCAGTTGTGCTAGTTTCTGCTAATATCCATCTTATAAACATGGAAACAATGAGACTAAGGCAATGCTGGCATGAAACACAAAGTGAAACAGAATCACCAAGAAACAGAGACAGGGAGAACCCAGATTTACCATATCTGATACTTGTCCTTCTTTTGAATGCCCTGCTGTATGTGATAATGTTTCCATTTTTCTCCAAGTCTATTTGAAAAAAGTCTTTTTGTTCTTCATAGCTGAAGACAAGCAAAAGAATGCATCCTCCCTAAATGTCTATTTGCCTTTGAGGTATTTGAAAAAATAAAATGGCCCAAGAATACTTCAGTATATGAAAATATGTATATTAGCCTCTAATATTATTTATTCTGCTTAGCTTAATTCATAGATGAATTGTTACTTCCTTTACCAACATCAGTTTTCAAAGTGTGTTGTGTATGAATAGTGTAAAAAAAGATAATGACATACTTACTTTTTCAACCAAGAAACCTTACCTATCCAAATTGTAAAAGATCCTTATCTTTTTAATATAACCAATAAGAATTTATGTAATTAGTCTTTGACTCAGATTACCATATGTATTTCAAAATAATTGATAGGGTTTTATGGATCCTTATAATTCAGACTTTTATTTTGTCAAACATCTGTTCTCCATAATCATTTCATTTTAATTGTCTGTTCTTCTCTCAGAAAAGTATGCATCTTTTAGGCATTTTTTTCTATTTCGGGCATGACCATCATAAGTGCATTATTATGACTTTTGTTTCTAACAGATTCTACAGAGAACTGGACTATTTAGAGATTTTTTTTTAATTTAATAAAGCATGAAATAGTAAACAATAAAAAAGGAAAATCGCAAATTCAATTCAGAATTGTTATTAAAATTAGCATTGTACCCTTCCATTTATGGGTAGGCTAGAAGTGGGAACCAAAAGTTGTTTAGCACACTTGGTTTTGCAAATCATCTCTAAATACTCAGCAATGAAAACCTGTGTCTTAAAAGTTGTCATTACACCCGAATATTGGAAGCAAAAGTTAACCAATGAATATTTTAAAGATAAAACAAAGGAACACTATAGGGCAATTCTAAAGGCTGTGCAACATTGCAGGACAGAATGGGAAAGTTTAAAAAGAGCATTAATTGAGATGGCTGGAAGAACTAAGGCAAGCAGAGAGGAATTCCCCTATTTGGAGTACAGCCAAGATTCTGAGGTTTGGTTGAGCAAACCTTGAATATGTGAGGCTACACTTGCCCTCTCTCAAGATATAGAACTTATATAATTAAAAAAGGCTGATAACTATATTCTAAAACACTGACTTAATTCAAGTATAAAGTAAATAGAATAATAGCTGTTATATTTCTTCCAAAAGAGGAGCAATCAGCCTGAATCTTATATATGAGGATCATTTTAAAACATGTTTAAAGAGTATACATAAGTATGGGTAACATTAGTTAAATGTTGGCCCTCTAAAACAACTGGATATATTAGAATCCAGTGCAACCTTTTATTTTTTGTGTTTTTTCTTCCAGTTTTATTGAGGTATAATTGACGTATGGCACTGTATATGATTAAGGTGTACAGAATGATTACCACAATAAGTTTAGTGACCATCCGTCATCTCATGTAAATGCAACATAAAAGAAAAGGAAAAAAAATTTTTCCTTGTGATGAGTACTCTGAGGACTTAACAACTTTCATATAACATTCAGCAATGTTAATTATATTAATCATGTTGTACATTACATACCCCATACTTATTTATCTTATATCTGGAAGTTTGTACCTTTTGATCACCTTTGGGACCATACAAAGATATTGCATTATTATTGACTATATTCTCCATGCTGTTCATTTCATCTTTGTGATTCATTTATTTTGTAACTGGAAGTTTGTGCCTCTTATTTCCGTGACCTGTTTCATTCATCCTTCCCTGCTCTCCCCTCTGGCAACCACCTGTTTGTTCTCTGCATCTCAGACTCCGTTTTCTGTCTTGCTATGTTTGTATATTTGTTTTACTTCTTAGATTTTATATATAAGTGAAATCACACAGTATTTGTTTTTGTCTGAGTTATTCAATTAGTATGATACTCTAGGTCTATCCATGTAGTCTCGTGGCAAGATTTCATTATTTTTATGAAATATTATAATATCCCATTGTGTGTGTGTGTGTATGTGTGTGTGTATATATATATATATATATATATATATATATATATATATATATATATATATTCATCTTCTTTATTCATTCATCTATTGATAGGCACTTAAGTTGCTTCTTTATCTTGGCTACTGTGAATAAAATTGCAATGAAAATAGGAGTGCATGTATCTTTTCAAACTAGTGTTTTTGTTTTCCTTGGAAAACACTTCTATGTTTCAGACTGACTGAAATAAATTCATATAATTATGTGTAAATATTAATCACTTCAATTCTTTACTATCATATTAAGATATAACCTAAATGCTTAAGCTTCATTTTTTTCTAATGAAATACTGCTTTTAAATATTATTTAAGTGGTTTCTATTATATACTATTTCATACTAGGGTGCATTTTATAGACAAAATACTTATATTTTCATAATAAAGATGACCCAACACTTGATATTTATTGAGCAATACATTCTCCGTGCTCAACTAGAGGGGGAGAAAAAATAAAATGGGGACTAATGAAATAGCACTGCTATCATCTCTCCTTTGGAATAGTAGACTTTTAACCTTACCACTTAACAAATAACTTGACCACAAGTTTGTCAGACATGAATGTTGTTCCCAAGTTATATTTTTCTACTCAAATATCCATCAAAATTCATTTGTATTAAGTTAGCTGGAAAGATATGCTGAGTTGCTCCTTTAGAACAAGAGTTAAGTGTGCAGAAGAGAAAACATAACAGAGTGCACATACGCTTGCCAAATGTAGACAAGTAATAATGTAAAATCTGATACGTTGTCAGTTTTATCATCTTTGGAATGCCTGTGATATAAAAAAAAATGCTGAGCTTTTCTCTTTTAGTTCCAACAATTTAGCAATCTGGTTCTATTATCAAGGGAAAAATTAATCTATGAAACATAAATAAGCTTGGGGTAAGCATAAATAATTTTACCCCATTAAGCCAACACTTATTTTGATCCTAATTCAGCTGTAGTCACTGGTTGAACTCGTCATTTCTTGCAAGATTTCCATCTCCAGAATCAAGAACTTTGAGTTTCCCTTCTTTGATAAGAATCCTTGACCTCCCCAAAATTTATACTGCTTTACCCTATTACGTTTGCTCTGCAACGTTATATTTAATATCTCTTCTCACTGTCTCCTTTAAATTTTTAAAGATCTTCCATTGCTTGAATTTATATTATTTGGTACTTTTTTTTTTCTTTCATTCACTTACACATTGTTCATTCAACAAACATTTCTGTGGGGCTAGGCACTTAGCCAGGCACATTGAGCCTGACAGTAACTAAGAGCATGTGTCTGCACTGAGAGTTTGCCTCATTGACTGGAGAAATCATCCCAACACGGTGACCGGTGATACTTAAAAAACACCTGTTTTATAAACGGCCACTTACTATTTGTGTGTGTTTGCCTGGCTCATTTAATAAGTGCATGTTGAATGGAACTCTAAATGACAGTGGAAATAAATTATTTTTATAAAACTCCTCTATTATCATTCAGGAAATATTTCTCACTGTTGGTACCATGAAATTAGTAAGTTGAAAATCTTAACTGTAACCAGAGAAGACAACAACAACAACAATAAAAAGCTTGGAGGTTTGAGGAGGATTGGAGACAGGGAAGTGTAAAAATTGGACAGCAGAAAGAGAATAAGAGAAAATCTTTGCTGGTACTTTTCCTGTCTCATGCACAGGAAGGCAGGAAAGAGAGAAATAAAAGGGAAAAAAACTTGAAACAAGTGGCAGATAGTGAGAAAATGTAAAGGGAAAAATGTCAGTGTGGGCTTCTGATACATGAGACATCTTGGTGGGAGGTTTACTGGGATGAGCCCAAGGGACATGTTTGCAGTCATCAGATCCTGGTAGGGAATCTTTTGTCAGCTTTCAGAACAACAGCAAAATTTATCCTGGTGTCAAAGTGGAAAAAAAATAAAGACCATGGAGAAAATATACTGATTGCAGAGTAGGAAAAAAAATCTAATTTGTAAAATTTTATTCTGGAATGGAATGAGAACATTAAAACAAGAATGTGTTTATTTAAAAAAAATACTCTGAGGAAGTAAACATTCCAAAGTAAAGCAAAGGTGAATAACAAGTGACAAAAATAGCAGGAGTTAAAATATTTTAATTGAAGGATGATATCTGCATTGTCTTCGGTATTATGGATAAAATTCAGAAGTTCTTTATATGTTTACATGGGAAATAATAAACATTAATAAGATATTATGCATAGATAACAGTGGCTTCTATAATGAAGGCACTAAATTTTTACAAAAGCTAGACAATCATAGTAATAATCGAGAACAAAATTAAAGGGAGATGACATGCCTGGGAAAAATAAAATGAAACAAAACAGTCCTTGGATTGAGACAGTTAGAAACCCCACTCTATCTCTCTTCACTTGCTTGATACTGGGGAAATCGCTTAAACTCAAACTCCTAATTTTTTTAACGGGAATAATGATGTCACTTTAATGATTAAATAAAATAATATATGTAAAGTGCTGGTTTTCACAAAAGAGACTCCATTAAAGCCACCATGGATGACCTCACAGATTAAGCACAGATGTTTTATTCATAGTACACTCAGATATAGCACCCCCTGCTCATATTTTCTGAGCAGCCATGAGAACATAGAGTAAAAGAGAAGACAAAACTGAGTAATATCTGTTAAAATAAAAATTAGTCAACTTCGAAACTTTGAAAGTTTTGCAAAATAAAGCTTCCTACAAGAAATAAAGGTAAAGCAAAAGAGAATGAACAAAGCAAACAATAATTAAAGTGTCTTAGCATAAAATAGCAAAGACAAAGAGAAAATTGCAAGGCATGAAAGTATATCATGTTTTAAAATATAAATTTCAATACTTTTAAGATTTGTATTTGAAAATGGATTATTATTTTGAATAGTAAAATATAACAAGCATGAGTGTTTGGAGTCACAAAACAAACATACATGGGAATGGGAAGTAACTTTTATCACTAACTTAATATATATACAGACATGTAAATACACACATACAATAAAGGTATTGAAAATAGGACATTCTTTTGGATCTGATTGTCTTATTGCTAAACTCTTTCCATTTTGTCCAGTTTGCTTAAATTTGCCTGTATTTTTAATCTTCTATGATGATAAGATTACTTAGAAAATACAATAAAACAAATACTTTGACATTATAAACGATGATTGCAGGTGTTTGCAGTGCTGTTTTCATTCCGAAGAAACTATTTATTCTAACCACATGAGAGAAATACAGATGTCTAATTTGCTAGGTACGTTGTCTGCTATTCTGAGAGAACTTTGCTATCTGCGATCTTTCTCCCCTTAAAATATTTTAATTCACTACTTTCTTTTTTACAGTACTGTCTTCTATATTTAGTTCAGTTATTAAGCAGAATTAAATTAATTATGAAATACTGATAGAAGGCAACACTATGAATGTGAGGAGAAAAGGCAGAGAGAGGGCTAACTTCAGCCCAATGTATTCCTATTCCCCCTCAGCCCCTGGTGGAAACTGACATCAACTCATAAATGAGAGCCAGTGTTTAGAAACACTTATTTCAATGACAGATCTACCAGTGATAATAAGAGAGTCATATGTGCCTGTTGCCATGCTAGTATTTCTGGGATCATCCTCCAAATAAACTTCTTATTCTTGGTCCTCATATCACTGTCAGCTTCTGAGGGAACACAAACCAAGCTTCATATAAGTTTAAAAAAATAAACAAACCAAAAAGATTGGATTGGATATATTTACTAGTCTTTGGTATATGGATGCATTTATTTAATTTAAAAAGATTTGTATTTATTTTTAATTTAATTTTGTTGTCTGTTCTACCAGTAGCTATAATGAGTATAAATTAAGCAATACTTGCAAATCATAGAATTTAATTAAAAATAATGCAGTCTTTAAAATTATCACTGTAGTAAGCTGTGTGCAACTGAGTAACAAATCAACTGGGTGATGGATTCATTAAGATCATTGCTAATGACTTCTTATGACAAATACTCAAGTAGTGTTTGTTTTCCATGTGCCTTTCTCTTCCACGAGAAAATATTTGTGTATTATTTATACAACAAAAAAATTAGCATCAAAACTAATGCTGTAATGTGTTTTAAAAACATAAACTTAAAGAAACACCATCTTGAATTCCTCAGTTGGGAAACGCTATCCATAATGAATGCATCTACAAAGAAAATGATAAATAGAATGGTACTTGAGGCAAAAAACAGTTCCAAAATGTATTAGCTGTATGACAGGGCAGTTCTTAACTTGAAGTCCTCAACTGTAAAATGATCAGCATGATAATATGAATTTTGCCAGGTAATTAGTAAATATAAATGAGATGATATATGAAGTTCTTATAAAGATCTTAATAAATATCTGCTCTAGCGAACTTTCAATAAATAGCTATGGCTCCTGTTATTCTAATTATTAATTTAAATATTATTATTAATACATATAGGATGGAAATCAGGAAAAGAAGTTTAATCACTTCACTATTGTGGAATACAAGAGGTAGAAGCCAGAGAGAAGTCTTAGATTCCTTAGCCAGTGCAAACCTGAGAACTGCATTTATTCCAGTTCAAACAATGTGCAAAGCATGCAATGTACCCAGAAAGAATTATTCACATCCTCTTGAGAGGGATGGACATATCAACTCTCTATGTTACACATCTATGTGATATATGCTATTAAAAATATGAAAATGCATTTGTCATACATCTATTCATTAATATGGTGACAGCTTGGTTTTATTATAATGTTATTGTTGAATTTTAAATTCAATCACTTGTCTACATTCAGATATCTCCCATTAGTCTTAAGTTCTCAAAATCTAACTACAATTGCACAATAACTGGTGCTTTATGCCATAAATACTGCCATATATATAAAATCTGTAAGTTTTGATAAGATTTGGGCAACTAGGAGATTGTTTCCATGATATCCGTTAGCCAAGACACTAATGCAAAATCAGTGGCTCTTAAGCATCTTTAGTAGTGACCCACAATCTGGTAATCTGTACATCATTCCTCCTTAAGCAGCAAAGGAAAAGCTTCCCAAGTAGTATGGTGATTTTAGAGCAGTGCTCTAGAATTGTAAATCCAGTTTCAGATTATTGTTTCTTTATTTATTTGTATAAATATTTTCTTGACTTTGATCATGCTATATTACTGCTCTGAGCATTGGTCTTCTTATCCATAAAATGGGAAGGATAAAATTACTTCTTTTTAAAAGCTGTTATGATTTTGTGTGTGTGTGTGTATATATATGCACACATTTAGCTGAAAGAGAGAGAGAGAACAGATATATGTTGGAAGAGGTGGGGGCACTGATTCAACTGAGATACTTTTATTTGATATTTAGATCATTTAAAAGCTTTTTTAGCTTTCTTATAAGGATTATTTTAACCGAATCATTACTGCTTTAAAGATTTTGAATAGCTTTTTTTTTTTAAGTTTAGCCACATAACCTAGTCAGGAATTCTGGGGCCCTTGAACACTGCATGATTAGAAATAAAATGATAGAAGCATATCTGTATCATTAAAATCATATTTATTATTCAACATAGTCTTGGAAGTCCTAGCCACAGCAGTCAGGCAAGAGAGAGAAATAAAAGGGATCCAAATTGGAAAAGAAGAGGTAAAAGTGTCACTATATGCCGACGACATGTTACTATATATAGAAAACCCTAAGAGGTCCACACAAAAACTACTAGAGCTGATCAAAGAATTCAGCAAGGTAGCAGGTTACAAGATTAACGTTCAAAAATCAGTTGCATTTCTTTACACTAACGATGAATCAACAGAAAAAGAAAGTAAAGAAACAATCCCCTTCAAAATAGCACCCAAAGTAATAAAATACCTAGGAATAAATCTAACCAAGGAGGTGAAAAAATTATACGCAGAAAACTATAAACCATTGATGAAGGAAATTAAAGAAGACTTTAAAAAATGGAAAGATACCCATTCTCTTGGATTGGAAGAATCAATATTGTTAAAATGGTCATACTGCCCAAGGCAATCTACAGATTTAATGCAATCCCTATCAACTTACCCAGGACATATTTCACAGAACTAGAACAAATCATAATAAAATTTATATGGAACCATCAAAGACCTAGAATTGCCAAAGCATTACTGAAGAGAAAGAAAGAGGCTGGAGGAATAACTCTCCCAGACTTCAGACAATACTATAGAGCTACTGTCATCAAGACAGCATGGTATTGGTACAAAAACAGACATATAGACCAATGGAACAGAATAGAGAGCCCAGAAATGAACCCACAAACTTTTGGTCAACTCATCTTTGACAAAGACTATACAATGGAATAAAGACAGTCTCTTCAGCAAATGGTGTTGGGAAAACTGGACAGCAGCATGTAAAACAATGAAGCTAGAACACTCCCTTACACCATACACCAAAATAAACTCAAAATGGATCAAAGACTTAAACATAAGACAAGATACAATAAACCTCCTAGAAGAAAATATATGCAAAACATTATCTGACATACATCTCAAAAATGTTCTCCTAGAACAGTCTACTCAGGCAATAGAAATAAAAGCAAGAATAAACAAATGGGATCTAATGAAAATTACAAGCTTCTGCACAGCAAAGGAGACCATAAGTAAAACAAAAAGACAACCTACTGAATGGGAGAAATTTTTTGCAAATGAAACCGACAAAGGCTTGATCTCCAGAATATATAAGCAGCTCATAAGACTTAATAAGAAAAAAATAAACAACCCAATCCAAAAATGGGCAGAAGACCTAACAAGCAATTCTCCAAGGAAGACATACAAATGATCAATAGGCACATGAAAAAATGCTCAATATCACTAATTATCAGAGAAATGCAAATCAAAACTACAATGAGGTATCACCTCACACCAGTTAGAATGGCCATCATTCAAAAATCCACAAATGACAAATGCTGGAGAGGCTGTGGAGAAAAGGGAACCCTCCTTCATTGCTGGTGGTAATGCAGTTTGGTGCAGCCACTGTGGAAAACAGTATGGAGATTCCTCAAAAGACTAGGAATAGACTTACTGTATGACCCAGGAATCCCGCTCCTGGGCATATATCCAGAAGGAACCCTACTTCAGGATGACACCTGCACCCCAATGTTCATAGCAGCACTATTTACCATAGCCAAGACATGGAGACAGCCTAAATGTCCATCAACAGATGACTGGATGAAGAAGAAGTGGTATACTTATACAATGGAATACTATTCAGCCATAAAAACTGACAACATAACACCGTGTGCAGCAACATGCATGCTCCTGGAGAATGTCATTCTAAGTGAAGTAAGCCAGAAAGAGAGAAAAATACCATATGAGATCGCTCATATGTGGAATCTAAACAACAAACAAAGCATAAATACAAAACAGAATAAACTCATAGACATAGAATACAAACTTGTGGTTGCCAAGGGGGCGGAGGGTGGGAAGGGATAGACTGCGATTTCAAAATTGTAGAATAGATAAACAAGATTATACTGTATAGCACAGGGAAATATATACAAGATCTTATGGTAGCTCACAGAGAAAAAAGTGTGACAATGAATATATATATGTTCATGTATAACTGAAAAATTGTGCTCTACACTGGATTTTGACACAATATTGTAAAATGATTATAAATCAATAAAAAATGTTAAAAAAACATATTTATTAAAGAGAATATCCAATGCACCTATAATCAAAAGTCAGTGATACACTGTGTGTGGATAAACGTATTTTGTTCTGTAGTGTACCAAATGCAAAATAAGTCCCTTCGTGTGGGGCTACGACATTGGCTTCTAAAGCCAGAAGTTATTACACTGCATTTTAATATAATTCATCAGAGCTTGGAGAATTGAATTCATTTTAAAATGCTTGGTGCTCTTTTGCTGAAAAGAGTGCTTAATTTAATTACCCAGCTCCAAAAATAGTGAAAAATTTTACTGACTTTTATTGGAGTATGAAATTCTCATCCTGAGGACTCCTTGTAGAAACCACATCTTATTATTTTTATATGCATCATTCTTCCGACAATAGAACATGCCAAGCAGTCTTCTTGTTGCCTGTCAAATAGTTCCCCTGATGTTTTGATAAATTTAATTACAGAAGTTGCAGGTCAATGCTGAGAAAAGTTTCTAAATGAACAATTACCAAATTTACCCAAAGGACTCTGTGAGGGTAGCAAAAACATGTTGAGTAAAATTAGTTATTAGAAAGTTGTTCAAATATGTCAAAATAGCATGCTCAACTCAGTCTTTGATCTGTTTTCTCCAGGATGTATGTGTGAAGATGCACCCGTGTGTTTATCTCTTTTCCCTGATAAGGCTTTATGCTGACAAAGACTTGGAAATCAAAACCAACCATTAAAATCAAATGGCTCTGATTTATAGCTGTAAATGACTCATTATGCTTTTGGCATTGAAATTATTATTTAAAACTTTGTCATTTAAAAGATATTTTAACTTTTCTAAGACTAATTCTAAGAATAGAAACAATAGGATCATATCTGTTGCAGAGTAGAGTCTAAAACAAGATGTCGTTTCTCCCAGCTCAGCTCTAAGACTGGATTGTATAAGAGCAAAAAGGACAGACTGTGTGATTCTACGTACCACCAGGATGTCTCAAAACAAGAACAGTGCAATTAGACAGGCTTCTGATCATTTGGATAAAATGCCCTTTAGGTCTCTGACTTTAGTCATCTTTTTGGACAGTGGAGATCACAAATTATTTTTATCTCAATTGAAAATATAGCCCCTATAAAAGAAACCCACCCCTCTGAGTGTAACTTGATACTTTATTTCAAAACAACAAACTAAATATAACTTCAAAAGACAATGACTAAAGCTGACAAATATTTTCTACATTGTCACATATAATCACCTAGTTTCTCCCACTGATTTTTATTTTCCTGTGTACTGTGCCAACAGATGTTAATGTGGTATAAATGAACATGTCAATTTTCTCATGCCTATGTTGACAAGTGTTAAAGAATTCAGCTTAAGATGGACACGCTATCTGATCATTACCTGTCTTCCTCTTTTATATCAAGTTATCATGTTGCCCATCCAGTGTTTGGTGTCCTATCACAAGGTAGCGTAGGGCACAAAATCAAAACACCAAAAATGTTATTCTGTCCACACCATCTCTGAAACAACTCTTTCTGCCCTCCTTTTGAATGACTGGCAGACCAACGAACCTCTTCTGTTCAAGGGCAAAGGGAGGGAGACAGGAGGCATCTGTTCTCCAGGTGCAGAGTTCTTGTCTATTTTGATTTATTAGAAGAAATTCTTTGCTGCTTTAGTACTTATTATTACTGGCAGGAAACTTTTTAGAAACAAGGCATAATTAAAGCTGGTAAAATACCACCCTTACAGTGTACATCACATCTTCATTCACAGCATGTATTTAAGTTGATTTTAGCAAATTGAATGTGTTATATACCTGAGTGACCCTCATCAAATGGCATCACAAGGTGACCATACCGTTGAACTGCTTTTCCATGGTAACTGGCGCAGGAGCTGAACTACAGTTTCAGGATAGATCTTAATAAAATAAATCATCAGCATCTAAATGCATATTCCAAAATCACAGCACTCCCCGTATTCCCGCCTGTATTAATACAAGACACTCGGAAAACCACCTGGTTGTGAGACAGCATAGATGCCATTCCAGGCTGGCATGCTGCGCTGCACTCTGCAGGAAGAAGAAAGAATGCAACTGATTTTTTTTCCTGTGGGCTTTAGTATTTATGGAATACCACTGTTTATCACAAGGTGCACTGGTGTTTCTGTGCTGTTGTACAGGGGGAGCAGGAAATGAGGGAGTGACTGAAAATGGACATGAGGTTTCCTTTTAGAGTGACGGAAATATTCTAAAGTGAGATCGTGGTGATGACTGCACACCTCTGTGCATATACCACTGAATTGTACATTTAAAAATAGTGAATTTTATGGTATGTGAATTATACCTCAATACAGCTGTTCTAAAAAGAAATTCACTTAAGAAAGACTAGTCTTATATTTTTATACTCTTTATCAAAAGTAGAATTTTAACTCTGTTTGAATTAAGAGAAACTGTGATGTATAAGTGAGAAATTTTTAACACACAGTGTCTTGTCAGTTCAACTCTTAACTTCCCAAGATGGAAGATAATTAATGTCCACTCATATTCCATCCAACATGAATCCCTGCTGTTACCATACAGTCGAGTAACTAGAAGATTCTTAGATCTGAGGAGGAAACATCTTAACCCAGTTGCAGGGAGGGAGGTCGTTGGACATTCTACTTCAAAGACTGAATAACCATCAAATGTGGTGTACCAACCTACGTGCTCACATTAGAGCCCTTGTCTCTTTGGCAACAGTGCAGCTAGAAGTTAGTAGATGTGAAAGAAGAATTATTTCTGATGAGATATTTGTGACACTCAGCTGCTCTAATTAGCCTTACAGTACTAGTTTCTTATAGTGGACAGTAAAAACTCTCCCACATTCCAGATTCTGTGTGTATTCTCTAGTCAAATGTGACCTATATCTGCATGTCTAACTAATTTATAATGTGTATTAAATCTAAAACTGTTAGAAAAATTAAGATTTTTAAAGTCATCATCGAATTTGAACCCTTTAGGTTACTATAAAGAAATCAGAAACAAAACCAAAAAATGATCTCCCACACTTAAAATTTACTTAGCAGAGATGTCAGGGAGTGATATTAGGTTTCAGAGTTTCTCTCCTTCCCACATTATCTCAAAGCAGTGTCCTTTTTAGCAACTCTCTCTTCCTAATTCCTCTTAATCAGTTGAAATTTGATATATGTTACATTCATATATAGATTTTTTTGTTGTTATTAATAAAGCTATTTGAGAGCCATGTATAATTCTCATACCTGGTGTACATGACATTTATTGATCTATAAAATTATAATAAAGTATATTTTATGAATGAGGAAAAGGACTCAAAGTGGTTAGGTATTTTACAAATAAAAAACTGACCCTCAAAGATATTAACCAATGTTTTAAAAGTCACAGCTTTTAGCTCCCCAAGAAGTAGAAATTGTACCCCATCATTCAAGCTGTATAGTTGGAAAGAATTCTACTTACTATACTTCACTAGCCCACGGACCCCAGAGAATTCTATGTCTACCATAATTTAATAGAATTATGAAAAGGCATTGTCTTGCTTGTTTGAGGATGTTAGTTACAATTAAGAACAAGCTTCAAGGCATAAGCTGTTCCCCTATGACTATGGAGAGCCAAGTTGGTACAATGATGAGAAAGGAAGTCATGCAAAGCTTAACCTTGCAAAATTGAGTGTTCCAGGTTGATTGACTCTGAAACATCAAAATTAATAATAGAAAAATTTTGTCACAGTAGGTACTTGTTTATGAAAATGTCACTGTATGTACCATATTGCTTTTGCATAATTGTTGCATTTCAGGTTTGTTCACTGAACAAGCTAATTCAACAGACAAGTTGTCATTAAATTTCACTAGTGGGAGGCACATAAGATTTACAGGCTTTTAATAGTTCAAACGTTTCATCAGCTATCATTTTTAAAACTGTACTGCACATATTAGTCATTTACAATATGAGAGCAATATCTATTCAAATATTCAAAACTATTTTGAAATCTGTTTCTTAACCCTTCATTCACAAGTAAAATTTTAGGGGGGATTTTAATAGTATTTTAATTGTGCTTTCTTATTATTACTGTAATATTTGCTCTATAACATACTTCTGGTGGTGGACATTCAATAAACACTGAGCCAAGATAAATCTACTAATACTGTGTAAGAATTTCAAATTAAAGCAGAATAAGGAACATAAAATAAAGCACTCTGTTTTGATTTTATTTTCTGATTTCTTAAAATGAATATAAAATGTTCATGATCACCATTTAATGTATTTAAATTATGTATTTGTTCCTTTTAACAACCTAATTTATAGTAAAAATACATTATTTTCAACACACATATTTATTAGAAATAATTAGCAGTCATTCCCAACATTTAGAGAGAATGGTATATAAAGTACTTTTAAAAAGCTCTCTATATATTTATATATAATCAGCAAGTACATGGCATATTATTTTTGAATTAGTCATTTCTGTGTACATAGCCTATCCTTTAAAAGATTTTAAATTAATTATTAGTCCCTTTAAAAATACATCACCAGGAAAAAAAATTATATTTCAAGAGCTCATTTTGGAATATGGCAACTTAATTGCTGTTCACTTTCCCTCCAACTTCCAAATCTAAATTATCTCTAAGCCAAGAAGTTCTGGTGAATATAAGTGGACTCGGTAAGAGTTAGGTCATAGGTTGTTTGGGCTCTGGAAAGAGAAGTGGGTGCAGTTTCCTTCTTCACGGGCTGAGGAGGCCCCACGAATGTTGCACTGGAGGCCAGGGCAAGGAATACAGCACTGATGTTGGGGTAAGATGGGAATTCAGCTGCGTGTGGATCTGGCAAAGGGAGTGGAGATTGATTTAGTCACTGGCAAAGAGAAGGCCAGATTGGATCCTAATTTGGAAGCTAGGTGAATGCAAAATCCACTGAGAAAAAAAATGTATCTCCAAATAACAGTCTCTCCTTGTGACTTGATTCCAAAGGTCCAGAGTCCTCTTTGCCTTCCAGGAATTGTACCATTGCATAATTCCTGTTTTGTTTTTTTTTTAAGTTGAAGTACAATATCATATTAGTTTCAGATATACAACATAGAGATTCAAAATGTTTGTACATTATACTTCTTTTAAAGTTATTATAAAATAATGGCTCTATTTCCCTGTGCTATACAATATATTCTTGGCGCTTACCTATTTCACACATAATAGTTTCTACCTCTTAATCCCCTACGCCTATCTTGCTGCTCCCTATTTCCTTCTCTCCACTTGTAATCACTAGTTTGCTGTCTGTATTATCTGTGAGTCTTTCTCTGTTTTGTTATACTCATTGGTTTGTTTTTATTTTTGTTTATTAGATTCTACATATAAGTGATAACATAGAGTATTTATCTTTCTCTGTCTGACTTACTTCACTAAGCGTAATACTATCTAGGTCCATCCATGTTGTTGCAAAAGGAAGGTTTTTGTTCTTTTGTGGCTAAGTAATATTTCCATTGCATATGTATACCACACTTTCTTTGTCCATTCATCTATTGATGGATGTTTAGATTGCTTTCACATTTTGGCTACTGTAAATAATGCTTCTATGAATATTGGAGTGCATGCATCTTTTTAAATAAGTGTTTTAGTTTTCTTCAGATATATATAAAGATATATATATTATATAAAATTTATATATATCTCCAGCAGTGGAAATGCTGGATCATATGGTGGTTCTATTTTTAGATTTTTGAGGAACCTCCACAATGTTTCCCATTAGTGGCTACACTAATTCACAATCTTACCAACAGTGTACAAGAATTCCCTTTTCTCTACTTCCTCACCAACACTTGTTATTTGTATACTTTTTGATGATAACCATGTTGACAGGTGTGATGTGGTAGCTCATCGTGGTTCTGATTTGCATCTCTGATGATTAGCAATGTTGAGCATTATTTTCACGAGCCTGTTGGTCATCTGTATATCTTCTTTGGAAAAACGGGAAAATGTCTATTCAGGTCTTCTGCCCATATTTAATCAGGTTGTTCTTTTTCTGATAATTGAGTTACATGAATAGTTTATAAATTTTGGATATTAATCCCTTATTGGTCATATCATTTGCAAAATATTTTCTTCCACTCAGAAGGTTGTCTTTTCATTTTGTCAGTGGTTTCCTTTGATGTCCAAAAGCTTTTAAGTTTAATTAGATTATGTTTGTTTGTTTTTTGCTCTTGTGTCTTTTGCCTTAGGAGACAGACTCCCCCCCTCCCAAATTACTTCTATTTGTGTCCAACAGTGTTCTGCTGATGTTCTCATCTAGGAGTTTTATGGTTTCCAGGCTTACATTTAGGTCTTTAATCCACTTTGATTTTATTTTTGTATATGGTGTTAGAGAATGTTCTAAAATTTACTCTTTTACATGTAGCTGTCCAGTTTTCCCAGCACCACTTATTGAAGAGACTTTTTCCTCACTGTATATTCTTGTCTCCTTTGTCATAGATTAACTGGCCATAAGTGTATGGATTTATTTCTGAGTGAGACCGTGAACATGTAATGGAAGGAGGGTTCTTTATTCTGGAAAAGGTTACAACAAAGACATTCTCGGCTGCTTCTTGATAAGCACTTGATCATCATCTGCTTCACTGCTACAGATGTAGAGAGATGTTGGGAACTTACTCAGAACTCTTTTGAGAATGGCTGAAATTTTCTGATGCACTTCTTCCCCTCTCCCCCGGGATCTCGTTTATTTTTTTTAATTACTTTTTTTTCTTCTTTTTCTGTTTTATTAGGTAGAATTATTAGAGTTTGACTGCACATACACATTATATTGCATGTAAATACATATGTACAGTATACTGCACATTTTTTAAAGTTTACATATATATAATTATTGTTTCTAAGAACAGATTAGAGCTTTAGCTTTTTAAACGTACATAGTTATCAAAGGGAAAAAGCCAACTACAAAATAAGAATCAACAGAATGCAGTAGTCCAGTCATAAAGGACAGTCAAATGTGCTTACACATATGATGCACTTTTGCAAACCAACTGCTTAGCTGCTTCAGGCTGAGTGCCTGACTGTTTGCTTCCCTGACCTTCCTGCTACAGATGGTCTGATCTTTGATACCTTCCTTGGACCTTCATTCCTCCAGCTTTTTCAATGTTCAAGTAAACCTTCATTCCTATGTTCTACTGTTATTCCCGAAATACATAGGGTGGGTCTGTTTTCCAGGTATAACCCAAAATATTATACCGAGTGAAATAAAAGATCCAAGTGCATCACCACCCAATCATGGTGGCACCCTGACTTGAACTTTCAGCCTCCAGAACTCATATGCAGTGAGATGTATACACACACACACACACACACACACACACACACACACACACACACATACATATATATATATATGCATTATGGAGCTTAAAAATTATTTTTAAAAATGTTGACTACATGAATTAAGGGAGAGGAAAGTTATTGTTGAGGCCCAAATCAATGATCTGAAAACAAAGTGCAGAAAATATCACCAAGAAAACAATAAAACTATTGAAATATAAATAATAGTTTAAAAATGAGACTTGGAAGATATTTCCAAGCAGACTAAGCAGTTCCTAGAATGGCAAGGATTAAACCACTACTCAGAGAAAAGTTCCCTGGTCTTTATAGAGGACTGCAGTTCAAAAGGTCACATCAAAATCCTGTTAAATTGGAAAATGTGCATACCTAGGCATATACTGATAAAAGTATTGAATTATAAGGATAATGAAAAAAAATTTTTTACTTTCTTCCCTGTGAGAAAAACAAGAGAAAAATGTATTTATTGTACACCTCTGCCACACTGTAGTAGCATCTTTGTGCAGTTGTGGGGTATTTTTGGTTTTGTTTTTTATCTTTTTTTTTTCTCAAAGATTCTGCCTCCAAGGAATGTTTACCTAGCCAAGAGCTCATTATTGGCTTGTCCTGGCCAAAGAAATCATTCTTCCCCAGTATTCCTAGTCCCAGACTAGACTGAAGAAGAAAACAATCATAATTTAAAATACAAAAATTCTCTGTGTATCCATCCAGGATTTTTAAATTAAGCCTTACCTGATTTATTTAAAAATGAATAATGATACGGAAATTTTAGAATACGACGTTCCAAGAAACCAAAGATTCTTCTCTTGCCCCTTTATTCTCTACTGAAAAGGTGTTTGTATTTATTTATCTTAAAAGGTATGTGTATTTGTTTATTCATTTGTTTGTTTATAACATTTGATATGAGTGTGCTGTTTTTATCCCTCTGCTTGTGAGATTTCAGTCCTTTTGACGTCTGACCAGAAGTAGACCCTCTGAGTAGAATAGTAACATGGTTTTGCCAACAGGTTCCTCTACTTAAAGGCAGGGGTGGAAAGGTAGTCCTCACACACTCTTACTCTGTATCTTAATACAGGAAGAAGAGGGGAAAGAGAGATCATAATCATAACTCCATTATGTCATGTGAGGTTTATTAGAAAACTTTTTGCTCTTGGGTACGAACATTAAAGCCTTTTTTAAAGCAATGGTTTAAAAAGGGATTTATGACAGAAAGTCTGCCAATGTAACATGTTCTCTTTGTATTGATGTGAAATTTGTATTTGTGGTTACATTTATTTCAATTTAACATAAGAAAAAAGAGAATAAAATGTAAATACATTGTCGTATTACCCTCATTCCATTGGTCTCCTGTTTGTCAGTGAATTTGTTTTATTTAGTGAAGTATGTGTGAAAGTGATTTGTTTTCCTTCAAAATAGAAACCTTAAGATCCAGGGCATATTTTGACGTTTTTTTCTTTTCTTTCCTCCTCCACAATTTCATATAGATACTTTTCAGTCAGCCTAGGCCCCCAGGTAAAGTCAGTGCAGAGAAAAAAATGAGGCCAACCCTCGATGGACGTTTACATGAGTGAGAAATGAACTTTTTGTCTTTCGTAACTAAATCAGTGCTCAGGCCAATAAAATGAAATATGTCATTCAATCCATAAGAACTGCCTTTATTTCTGGCATCTCCTTTTATTTTATTACTAATTTTTTTCCTACTGGTGAGACTATATGCATTGATTTCATTAATGCAAACCAAGAATTATTCTACTTGCTAAAATCATCAGTGGAAAAAATTTGAGAGATACATTCCCCCCATTGTGACCTGGGAAGAGGTAGATGTTGGAAGTATTTCAAGATTTAAATCTATCGGATTATTAAACTGTTGTGAAAAATTCATAAAGGTTGTTCAAACAAACTGTTAAGACTATTAAAACATGTTTCATCTCTACTAAAATGCCAATTATCTAAACATTGTTTAAAGTAATTGTCTTTAATTTGCTCTAAAACTCTTCTAAAATATTCACTGCTGTCAGCTGGTCTAAGGGTCTATTATAATGCTCTCCCTCAGATGAATCCGTGGCAATCTGTGTACTAGCTGCATAACCCTAAGTTTCAGAATTGAATTAGACTGGATTAATCTCAGGGACTATAGGTCTAACATAATGACTGTACTCATGTCTGGCTGCCCAATGCTGTAGATGTGTCAGAACACAGGATAATACAGAGGAAATGACAGGACCCTCACTTACCCACACTTTACTCAAACTTCCCATCTAAACGTTTCTGCCTCTGAGGTCAGAATATTTGCAACAGCTACGAGAATGTTAAAGAAATCTATTCCATCTATTTTGACTGTTGCGATTTCAAACTATATTTTTAAATAAGAAAGTTTTATTTGATTTACTTTTTTCCTGTCAATTCATAATTGCCATAGACGTTTATCAGTACATTTGCATGCTTATGACAGAATGGTGTATTGTTTTTATTGCTAAGATTCATTTAAAATTGTTTCAAACCAGGAAATATCTGTTGAAATACTAATAAATTATGATTCATCTACTAGGGTCTGCTTGTAACTATACAATCTTTCAAGGTAGTCTATAATTTAATAAGAATAGAGTTAATTTGAATTGATTATTGTTTAATCCATTGTGTTCATCTGGAGGGGCTGTATCAAAGACATTAAATTAGAGGCATCTTTTCTTAAATTAAAGACATCTTGGAAACTGGCTTTTCTTACAGAATATGTTGGCTGAGTTCCTGTAGAGGAGAACTTACCAAAAATCCAAGTCACTTAAACAAAGAGAAAATGTTATTTTTATAAACAAACATCTATATTTATATATATATATTTGTAAGTACATATATATACACATACATACACATATAAAATTGCACAAATATGCATTTTTTGTTGTGATAAAAAAGAATTCAGAGTTCCAATAGAAATCATTATTTCCTTATCACTGCTGAAAGGGTGCAGCAATGTGAAACCAATTTACAGGTTATAACAATAAAATGAGCTGTCAGTGCCAGAGTAAGGAAAGAATATACAGCCCCTGGCTTCAGGGACTCAGCAAGCGATTTTCATTGTTGTTTCCTATTTTGGGATAGTGGGGAGAAGGGACAATTTTATAGTCTCTGCAAAATGGAAGGATAGCTCTCAGATGACCCCTGGCCCTTTACTCATTGCTGTGTCTAAGCATATGCTACAATTTTGCCTCCAAATTCTGTCAAACTAAGACTAGGCTATTCTGATACATTCAAGTGCTGGAGAACACTGGATGTGCTGCCACCATTACCTGCTGGTTGTCGGTACAAATGTGCTTAAGAAAGAAGCACCATTCAAAACAGAAGTCTGGAGGAACGATAACTAGTCTGATTTATCTTTTGCTCCTGCTGTCTCTTTGGAGTGAGAATCAGCGCTCTTCCTTTAGCTACAAAAAGTAATCAACCTTGTATGAACACATCATAGGCATCTAACTGTCAACATTTTAATGCATTTTAATGGTTCTGTCATCCACAGATACTTTTGGGTTTTTTTGTTTTGTTTTGGTTTGGTTTGGTTTGTTTGCTCTGATGTGTCCCCAAAGGCTCTTGCCATCGGCTCACGCTTTATTTTTTAACAAAGACGGAGTGTCACATAGCCCTGTGGGGAAGGACTGTGCCAGGTGCTTTTGACTACAGGTTCCTAATGGCAGCACTTGAACAACTTTTGAGTTGAGGTCATACAAATGGACTGAGTCAGAATATTCAGAACTATAGTCTAGAAGCTGGTAGACTCATGAACTACTCACACAAGACTGAGAGGGATAAGAATTAATTACATAGGACTGAATAAACTGGTGAGGGATGATTGGAGGGTTTTTTTGGGGAATACTGTTGATGTTTAATGTTTTATTTTCTGGGTGTATAAGGAAGTTGTTGATCTTTCCTTTTAAGTTATCTGTAACTCATAACAATCTAGTTGACAGTAACTGACTCCTGGGGGTGGAAGGTCAGGTTCTCTGTCAGCCTCTATTGACCCATAAGGAGGGCATTCTCATCAGATGGGCTGGCCTGGGGGTTCAGGGTCACCAGAAGGCCTGCTTTGATATGACTCTGGCTAGAAAAGGGAGGGGCGCCTGTTTAATGCTCTCTACTAGGCGTCTACTGACATCAACCCAGCAGAGAGGGAAGGAGGTGCCTTTTTAACTCTGGGTGCTGGTGGGAATCCAGGTTTCCCACTTGATCTCAACAGGCGCCAAGGTGACGGCTTGGTACTGCCCAGCAGGGATGGATGTGACAGACAAAGATTGAAAGTGTAGACTCCTCACTGGGCCTTGCTGGTGGGGATGGGGGTAGAGCTATATAGTTCTTGCTGTGGTGTTTGCCTGGAAGTATTCTGTTTTGCTGGATTGCCCTTTTCTAGGTCCTTCGGCTAGAGAGAGCGGGAGTTTTTTGTGGCTTTTTGTGTGTGCTTGTGTTGTTGTTTCCTGGTTGTCGATTTCTCCAGAACCCAGTCTGGAATATACAAAGCAAAACATAAGTAAAAAAACACACACAAACAACAAACCCTAGAGAACACATCTTTGTATTGTTCCTTAGGTCTTGAGATCCCTAATCAGCCTGCCTCCTTTTCTCTACTTTTCAGAGTTCTCTTATTTTCATACTAGTTTATAATGTCCAGGGATTTTAGTGTTAATTAAGAGAAGAAATAGGGGAAAATATGTCTACTTCATATTTCCACATGAGGAATTCCTCGGTTTCCTCAATTTCTTATTAAACATTTCTGCTCTCAAAGCCTCACTAATCCCATCAACTGCTTGCTATATGCAGCCCAACACCATACTTTTGTCCAATTTATTCCCCAAGCTCTATCCTTTGGCCTCTTAGCCGTTGATAATGACCTTTCTATCAGTAGGATCTCCATCTGTTTTTATGCAAATTAATTTAACTTTGCAAGGTTTCTTCTCACTTCTTCACCATCAACAACAGAATACATTACATCAATTACAAACCTAGTAACATAAATCTAATAACCAACCACAGAGTCCTTTTTAGAAGACAGGGAAAAGTTGGCAAAGTCTTACGCATTAAATTTTTTTCCTGGTTGAGCCTCATTTTTTTAATCAATTCAAAAATATGAAAAATATGTCAGGCACTTTTAAGAAGTTGTCTATTTATTTAAACCCTCCAACAAACTTGAAGTATGTACATTATTTGCATTTACATATCTGTTTGCTTATATATGTATTATTTTGTGCATGCGACTCCTTAGGAATAGTGCCAGAGCTAAACTGTGTTATGCTAGATAGATTTAAATAAGTTACAAAAAAATATTCCTATGAATTTCTCCTAACATAGACATTTGGTGAAGTTTGTAACTTTACACTTAAGCCCTTAGAAAAGTGACAATTCTGTGTGTGTGTGTATGTTTACTGATGAAAATATATTAGCTGAACATTACCAATAAACTATTGTAATTCATTTTTCATTATTTTTTTCTTCAATATATCATAATCAAATTTAACTGTATAGAACAGAATTAGGTACTGTTTGAAATTATTTTTGTGTAAGTTTTTGTTAAAGTGTGTTAATTTGTTACCTATTACCAAAATTCAGATTTAGATGTTGAAACCAATTTATACTACTAGAATAAATTCTTAAGTGAATGTTAGGCCAATTGTACCTAAAGAATCCTGGGCTTCTATTCTAGGGGGTTATTATTTAAACAATTTTCCTATTAGGAGATAGAGTCCTTAGTGATTAAATCATGTTGATTCTTCCTGGGATGTGCATGACTGCATTAACACTAGATTGTACTGAGCAAGCTTGAAAGGGTTAATGCAGTTTTAAAATCGCTTAACTTTCTCATAAAGTAAAGCAGTTTATGCTACTTGAGTGATTACATTCATCTAAGGCAGAAAAATATCAGCTATATTTAAAATAAAATAATATGCAAAGATTTTTATTAGAGCAAGATGCTAATAAGGGCTTGCTGATTAGTTCTATGGTTAGAAATGCCCTCTGTGATTCTATATTGAGAATTAGCACTAAGCTAGTGCCAGAGGGGAAAAATGAGTAAGGTATAGCCCCTTCCATAAACAAATGTTCAGTCCAACATTTCTTGAGATACTTCAACCTGTGAAAGTTAAACAGTGAGTAAAGATCTATTTTAAGCTTTTCACAAATATATTTTATTCAAATCCTCTGGGTACATTTTTGGGTGATTTCTTAAGCTACTACATTGTTAATCTCCATGTACAGAAAAACTATTCAATTTTTGAGTAAAAATAAACCTGGCTACTACTCATACTTCAAATCTTAACTTTTAAAGATTTTCTTCATATTTTTAGAATTTTTTAAGGATTTTCCCTAAAAAACATTAAATAAAGTAGATGGAATATCTACTTCACTCTCCTTCACAGAGATTTATGTTTCTTTTATAGCAGAATGAAATTGTCAGTTATATATATATGTGTATATGTGTGTATATATATATATATGTGTGTGTGTGTGTGTGTGTACATATATATAGCTTATTTATTTTTGTTTTTTTTAATGTATCAGTTTTTATTTCTATTATATATCCCCCACTGGACCATAAGACCTTTGATTATAGATACTCTGTCTTGTTTGTTTACAGATCTATCCCCAGAACTTTGAACAGGGCATAGCATCCACCACTAAGTGTTCAATAAATAGACTGTAACATCAAGAAAACAGGGGAAAATATTTCTCTCCTTTAAATTTTAAGCAGATTGGATTACTTCAATGTTTTGTTTTAATTCACCTAGCAATATGATTTCATGCCAAAGCTTCTAAAATTGGGGGGGAAATGAGATAAAATATAAAGAAAAAAGTAATGCTAACCCATATTTTTATGGATTGCCTAAAGCTTCCATTGGACAATTTCTTTTATCTTCAATAAGTATTTTTTATCTGAAGGAATAAGGTTTGAGAGGCAAAATGCAAATACGTTTTTAATGGTCATCTAAAGATAGTAATGTTTTATGCCATGGCTGCTAAATCAATTGCTTCTTCTCATGTTGACCTATTTCTCCCCTTTTGGTTAAAATAGTCTTTTCCAAATTTTAATAAATGTTTCATTAAAGCAGTTAAATATTGCAAGAAAGAAAAAAAAGTAGAGATATTGAGTTACTGAAAGTTTTATAAAATATTTCAATGTAAGTTAATATGTCAAAATATCAACTATTTCAATTTTAGATTAATTTTTAGAAATAAGATTTATATTCTACACTGAAGTCAGGTTTCATGGTTTCTTCACTAAATGACTTGTGAAGACTCTTTCCCTACCTCTGTCTGCTAATATCAACACCGTGTGCAGTATACTGAGTTTAGTTCAAGAGTTATATTGCTGGATGAATGTTTAACTCTATACATTATTGTCAAGTGCGTTATTTACAAATCAGATTCAAAAGAGTCACAGATCTTACTAAACTCTACTAATAATTCAAAAGATACAAATAATCGCTTGAGTCAGCAGAAACATTATTTTCTCAGAGAAGTCTTAGACTAGGAATTACAGTTCTTAAAAATGCAAATAATTTTTTCCCAGATTCAGACATATTTTGCTTTCAGATTTAAGATATGCATTTCTTCTTGAACAATATATATATGCAGAGGCATTGCTCATATGGAGGGAGCTCTTTTACTTTTGAAACATTCCTGTTATGCAATTCATTAATTACACAGTTTATTTAACTAGCCCCCATTCTCCAGCCAACCATAAATTTTAGACTTACATACAAATAAAGTATCTAATCATATCTGATAGTTCCTGCTAAAATCATTTCACAGATAGGAACTCAGTTATTTTTCCACTAGTAATTAATATTAGCACTTCAATCAGGGGGGTTGGTGAGGAGTGGGGGTTATTACATTAGTGTGTTTATTAGAAGATTTTCTTGAAGTCTTTTATTCCCTCTGATTGTCCATATCTAAATATAGAGCAAATGTTTTACAGGACTGCTGCTGATACTTCCCTTCCACTAAGGAAGCACTGGTAACTATCTGGGGCTAGGTCTGAGGATTTTTATTTTCCTGATTTCTTGAAACAGCCAACATATAAAGTGTGATTAAGAATTGTCTACTTTGCTTGGGTGCTCTAAAAAATTCCAATTTCCTGTTCTTGAAAACACATGCATAGAAATTTCTACCTTGTTTTGTCTTGTAAGAGAGATTAAGATTTTCTCTACAATACCAAAACAATATGTTCAATAGAAGTCAGCCCCCATACACAAAAATCTGTTCTTCTTAAATAATGCTGAGTAACCAGATTTTACTGCTGTTTAATTCATTTTAATTATCTATCTACATATTAATCTACAGATATATCTGTAATTCTTTATCTATATATCCATATCTATCCTAAAGACCTTCACTGGTATATCTTTAGATAATCTTTGAGAAAAATATAAACAAATACGTATTGAAATTAATACCATTGGGATTATGAGTGCTCTTATAAAATTGCAGAAATAAGGAAATACCTTTTTATGCCTTTCAACAGTAATTTGATTTTACTCTTATCAACAACATTCAAAATCTTTCACATGAAAACTAAGGTGCCAACTCTCCCATCTCTCCCTATGCTGTTATTGTAAATAGATAAATGGTGTATCACAAATTATCATTGTCTGTTCCTGTTCTTTTTTTCAGTTTGCAAGGACTTCTTTCATGTAATCACTTACTTCTCAGTGCATGTACAGGTTCAACAAGAAGAGTTAATACAACACTGTCATCTTGATTTAATATCAAATGACTTTCATGCCATTTGTTTCTTTTTTTACTATTTTAAAGGAAAAAATGCAGTCCCTGCTTCTTCTATATGCATTATTTCTAGTGTACTGGCAACTCATATAAAAAGCAACCCTAGGGGGTTGACTTCAGAGATGATTATTTCCTCCTTGTGATGGTTTGTGTGATAGAATGTGTCAATCTAAACAGCAAGCGACTTTTTAGAGTATGTTTTCAAGGCTGCCCTTGAATGATGGCTTGTGTTAGAAGGTTTCAAGACAAGACAGTTTTAGGACAGGACAGCTTTAGGAGGTTTTATTTATTTATTTTTAAAATTTATTTAACTTTTTTTTAAAGAAGCCTACCTAGCGTAACTGCAGGCTAGAGATTTGAATGAAAGATTTCTAGAAGGAATTGGCTTGGACTAGAAGACATTCTGCACAAAATTCTTAACTAATTTGAAAATGAAAGGTAGCCATTTAGAAATAACCTTACTTAACTTTAGAATTAACTTCCCAGCCTGCATTTTTATTGAGAATGGAGTTACTGGAATCAAGGTTTGCCCGTAATTCCATTTTTGGGGAATGACATTATTGGAACTGAGGTATGGTACCCGTAGTTCTTTATTCCCCTAAATAACATGATGAAGTAAGGGAAAAATATGAAGGCTAAAGAAATCAGGGACCTCACAGATACAAAATCATAGCCTGGACTTTTTTTTTTCAATGCTTTCTGTTTAATTACCATCTGATTCTCACTCACTGTGGTGTATATTTGAAACTACTACTCAAACCTGAACTTGAATAAAAATATCCAATCACACGTGTAAGTTAATAATTATAAGAAAATTGCTCTGCTTATGTCATACAAAAATACTGCATGAGTTTATACTTTGTTTTCAGTAAATAGGTCATTGGGTTTATTTTTATTCTTTTGACTGGATATTCATATATAGGTGAACACAGGCTTTATTAGAAACTGACATGTCTCATTTAATTGAATTAGTTACATATTATCAAATAAATAACAGATTCTGATTATGCCCAAGTCTTTATATACATTATCTTAATATTCTATGGTAGTTCTAAAATGTGTATAAAAATTCTTTGACATTTTTCACCATGAGTGGTGAGTTCTATGTCATCTTCCCTTGAAGCTGGGCTGGATTTTGAGATTTTTCTACAAATATAGTGTCCTATAACTGACAGTATGTGACTTCTGAGATTGGTTATAAAGATGATGCAGCTTACACCTTTACTTACGGTAATACTACTTCTTGAATTCTTAGGCCAGCAAGTAGGCACTCCCACTGCCTTGATACCACCGTGTTGTGAGGAAAACCAAAAGGCACCACTATGAGAGATGAGCATAGAGTCCTCAAGACTAAATAAGAGTCAGGGAGAGAGACAGAGAGAGACAGAGTGAGACATAGAGAGAAAGAGATGTTTGCAAGCTTGCAGTTGCTCTGGTCCTGATCAGTTCAAGATACAGTCGCCATTTTATTGCAGAGTAACTCTTAGCCATAATAGTGCAATGGACTAAATGTTTATATCTCCCCTAAATTTGTATGCTGGAGTTCTAACCTCCAAAGTGATGGTATCAGGAGGTGGGGCTTTTGGGAAATGGTTAGTTCACAAGGACAGAGACCTCATGAATAGGATTAGTGCCCTTTTATAAAAGCTATCTTAGAGATCCCTCGTCCCTTCTGTCACATCAGGTTACAGAGAAAGGACAGCCATCTAGGAAGTGACATCTTAGCAGGCACTCAATCTGCAAATGCCTTGATCTTGGACTTCCAGCCTCCAGACCTATAAGTAAATTTCTGCGTTTATAAGCCATCCAATCTATGATATTTCTGTTACAGCACCACAAATGGACTAAGAGACCTGGTAAATCTTTTCCTCAATTTCAGACCCACAAAAGCTGTTAGAGGTAGAAAGTGATTGTTTTTGTTTTAAGCTATTAAATTTGAGGGTGATTATTCACCTTTAGAAAATCAGAACATCGTTTCAATGTACTTGTGACAAAGGCATTAGATATATGAGAAAACAAGGCTAAAATATGCTTCAGTGTTACAATAATTACTCACTGAATCTACTAAGTGAGTAATTATTAAGTACCTATAAAGTGCCAAGCACTATTAACATTCAAGGTTAGAGAAGTAAATAGACAAATTGTCTGCATCTACGTCATCTAGTAGAGAGTAATCACCCCCTGCCAAAAAACAAAAACAAAAACAAACAAAAAAACCACACACAGAAATAGAAAAAAGAGCAGGATAAGCCATTTTCTTTAAGGTGACAGTAGTGGCTCATATTAAGATGACATTGATTTAAAGGTGATTTCAAGAGCACTTCAAGTATTAAAAATATAGCAAATAATATCAGAGTTTATGTAAAGAGCCCAAAATTAGAGTCCAAATACTCTAACTCCAGTTACTCTACTGCTTTAAATTTTCCATGGGAGCAACTTCTTTAATTCCACGTAGTTTTAAATTTACATAAATACAGTTTGGAATAGATATTGCAACTAGCTTTTTTTTATTTTCCCCAAAGGCAATCTGCTGTCTCTTTTACGTTATCAAATGCTTTTCGAAAAACTTAAGTACACTAAACTTTTAATATTTTCTTTAGTCTTGAATAGAAAACAAAATCATGTATGGTGGCACATGTGCTATACTTGGCCGCTTAGATATTAGCAAATCAAGAAGCAGTGATTATCTGTTAATTAAGTGCAAAGGAGATGGCAGCAGTTCAAATGGAACACTGACAATCCTCTTAATACATCTGCCAGCCTACTTGAATTAATCTAGAAAAAGATTGTGTACTTTTCTCGGACTTAAATCACAAAAAGCACATTCAAAATCATGTTAAAGACAATAATTACATGCATGACATTTGAGTTGCTGAAGAACTTTCCTCTCATTCAGAAAATTGTTACCAATTGCCACTGTTGCTTTTACATTCCCTCCAACTTATTTAAATTGTGTGAAGCTGCGACTGACAGTTAAAATAGATTTCAGTAGCATTAGCTCCAATTTTGGGAGATTAAATGCTGAGGATCAGAGAGTGGAATATTCTGATTAGGTATATTTACCAGACTCTTTTAGAAGATGAAATGTGGGAACTTAAAAACCAGAGACTAAAGTATGTGTTTACTTTTCGATGTTACAGTGTCTTAAGAGTAGATCATGTTTCTAAAGTGAAATTGCTTATGTTGCTGCCTAAATGAAAAAAAAAAAAAAACTTTCTTGATGATTTCTGTTTTCAAATGAAAAATTAACTCCAGTGATTGAACATCTACGAAATGAATAAGATTGGACCATGCCTTTCAGAAGCTTATAGACTGGTAGGGGATACCCATACATTTGTAAGTGTCTATAAAGGAAGGACTGCTAGAAATGATCAGGCAAGTGACAAGGAAATGTCTGCTAGTGGTACTAGTGTATTCAGAGAACATCAAGTATTCTGTGGGTTATAGTGTTAGGCAGAGTGTTACTCTCGTAGAATATGGGGTTAGAAAAGTATGCAAAATTTAACTGATTTACAGCTAAACTGGAGAAGCTCTATCTTTATCTTTGGAAACTGGATGTCGGGTTTTTTTTTTTTTTTACCCTAAGCCAGGTAAATGGCTGTAGGCATTATGATATCCTATTTACAGTCCAGAACTTTCCAGGGTCAATTAGTGGTCTGAATGCCCTCCCCACCTGCCTCTCATCTCTCTCCTCCCTGTTCTTCATACACATTTCCTCCAATGAATGTTTTTCATATGTTATTTCTTTTTGATATCTGCTTCTTGGAGGACTTAAGATCATACACAGACACACACACACAAACACGAAGACACAAGTCTAATAGAACATAGAACTAGATGATAGATAAAATTATACCTGGCACCTGCATATTTTTCAAATACAGGAAAGCTTCTAAAATACAGAGAACAAGGGGGAGGGTATTGCTTAGTGATAAAGTGTGTGCTTAGCATGCACAAGGTCCTGGGTTCAATCCCCAGTACCTCTGTTAAAATAAATAAATGAAAATAAATAAATAAACATAATTACTCCCTCCCCCAAAATACAGAGAATATTTGGACTTTAAAGCAGTTAGATCTCTTCATAGTACACTTTTTCTAATGTAGAGGAGAAGTAATTCCAGCATAAATCTGACCAAATGTTGACCTATTTTGAAATATGTCACACCCATTTATTAATAAGTGTGTATTAGGTAGGTATAGGATCAGGCTCCAGAGATACCACATTAAATAAGAATGGTTGAAACTTGTCCTCAAATGATATAGTCTAATGGAGGATACAGATAAGAAAGGAATATTGTTATGTGTGTTAAATATGTGCTAAAGTAGGGGAAGTAGAAGATACTGTGAAAGCACTGAGGAAAGGCATTCAACCTGGGGACAGTCTGGGATAGCTTTCTCACAAAGGTGACAAATTCTTGTTAGAGGGAGAAGCAATGTATGAAAACCCAGAGTCCAAACAGAGGAAAAATGGTTTTGACAATCTGAAAAAAATGTACCTTATTTGGAATTAAAAGAAAAACTTCAGATTTGAAGCCAGAAAAATAAGCAGTTTGGCCCCATATTCCCACATTTCATATAATGTGGTCAAAACAATAATAACAACAATAAAAGAACAGAAACAAGGAGAAGCCATTTAAGATATTAAGCAGATATGTTCAGAATTTTTTTATATTTTATCTCACTCTGCTCCAATGGGAAAATGTATTGAGAGCACAACTCAGGGGTAATATGGGTATAATATCTTTTTAAAATTCTGCTCTTGAGAAATCAATAAATATGCTGGATAATATATAATAAACATATTTTAAATGCATAGCTTAGTGAGAACTATGAGTGAACATGCAGAATCTTAAATTCCAGAGTAATACAAGTAAGCTTAAAAAATCCAGATTTTAGATAGACATAAAAATAGTAAAATAAAATAACCCAGGTTTATTAACAGAACACTAAGAATTTGATGTTCCTATATTAATCTCAGAAACAAATAGACTGTAAGAAAGTATTATTAGGGGGAAAAAAGCATACAATTTACCAGAGAGAGAAAACGAAATTTGTATATGTCAATTAAAATTTTTTGATATATGTAAAACAAAAATGGACTTATATACAAGAATAGAGTAAAAAACATCCATAATGAAGGACTACAGAATAATTTAGCATTCCTATCCCAATAACTGATAGATCAAGGAAATGAAAATGTTAAGTGTTCAAAAAATTTATTAGCATGATTAATTAACTTAAAGTAATAACCAACTTGTATATAAGCAAAAGCCTGCATCCAATGCTGATAGAACCCATATAGTTTTATTTTTTTAAACAACTTTATTGTGGTATAATTTTTGTACAGTAAACTACACATATTTCAGATGTACATTCTGATGAATTTTAATAAATATATACATCTATGAAACCACTGCTGCAATCAAGATTCCTAACATTTCCATCAAAACACATAAGCAACATGAATAATTTGATAATATATTAGATTGCAAGTAAAATTTCAAAACATATAATAATATGATACAGACACTTTTTTGTTCTTAATGCAATTTAGACTCAAATAATCAAAATGTTAATTTAAAAGCTGAGTGAAAATTAGAAAAAACGCTTCTAAATATTTCAAGTGTCAAAAAAAGTAATAAACATATACATCTGAAAAAATTGAAAATTCTCTTATTTGTTAAAAACGGTGCACATCTTAAGCAATACTTAGAGAGAAATGAATTAAATTTACTTACTTTTATTAGAAAATGATAATGAGCTAAGCATTCCATTTAAGAATTTAGAAAATGAACAAATAATAAAACCAAAAAGAGACAGGTTAAAAACAATTTAATTATAAATATAAAGTTAAATGTAAAAAAACTTAAAAGATATAAAAGAGCAAAATGATAAAGAACTAATTTGGCTCCTTGAAAAATATACACACAACTTGGGCAAGATTGATTAGGAGAAAAGAAAAAAAAGTTTGAAAAGGGAGATATTAATTTAAAACAACAAAGAATAAACTAATGAAAGAATACTGCGAATAACTTTGTGATAAAATGTTTGAAATTTTGTGTAAAACATAAATTGTCTGGAATTATATACCATCCAAACTGCCTCAAGAAAAAATAGAAATTCTCAATTGTCATTAAGAAACTGATTTAGTTGTTTAAAGTAATGCTGCAGTATAACCACCAGTATGAGAAATTTTATGACTTAGATCTACCAAAGACTTCAGGCATAGATATTCTAATTTTATTCAAGTAATAAGTTTCTTATAAAGTTAGAAATATGCTTAGCATACAACCCAACATATCCAATCCTAGCTATTTACACAAGAAAAATTAAAACATATAGGCATATAAAATATTTTATTCAAATCTTACAATAATACCACAGTGAACATGAAGTGCACGTATCTTTTCAAGTTAGTGTTTTTATTTTCTTTGGAAAAGTACCCAGAAGTAAAATTGCCGGGTCATATGGTAGTACTATTTTTAATTTTTTGATGAACCTTCATATTGTTTTCCACAGTGGCTGCACCAATACAATTCCACAACAGTGCACAAGTGTTCCATTTCTCCACATCCTCTCCAACACTTAACTATTTTTTGTCTTTTTGACAATAGCCATTCTAACAGGTGTGAGGTGATATCTCACCATGGTTTTGATTTGTATTTCCCTGATGATTAGTGATGATGAACAACTTTTTATGTACTTAGTTGGCCATCTGTTTGTCTTTGTTGGAAAAATGTCTATTCAGATCCTCTGCCTATTTTAAATCTAATTGTTTGCTGTTGAGTTGTATGACCTATTTATATATACTAGAATTAACCTCTTATCAGAGACATGATTTGCAAATATTTTCTCCCATTCAGTAGGCTGCCTTTTCACTTTGTGGATGGTTTCCTTTGCTGTGCAAAAACTTTTTAGTTTAATGTAGTTTCACTTGTTTAACTTTGCTTTTGTTGCCCTGATCAGTTATTTAATGAGGAGAAAAAGTTGTTTTAAATCAGAACATCAGTTATGATATATTTCTCTTTTAAGAACATGAATTGAGTCCTTATAAACCGAGCATTTCATCTTTATAAAGTACTGAGTAAAACAACCATCTCAGACATTGTTTTAGATCAGCATTTCTGCAAGTGCATTTGGCAGAACTTATTCAGAGGGATGTAATTAGTGCCGTGTAAAAGAGACAGCTTGTGAAGATATTTTGGAAATTGTTGGGTTCTCTAAATTGCTGAAGTACACTGTAGATCTCTAAAAGGGGTAATATCCCAAAATGATTTGGCCAAGAATTTTTTTTTCCTGAACTTTTCTGAGGACTAGTATACAATGTGTCATACCTTTAAAATCTATTGTGATGGCTCTTTACTCTTAAGTTTTTTCCTAAATGTCACAATCAATTTCTGATGCCCAGAATGGGAAAAATAAGCAGAGCGACATTTATTACAAGAATGTTGCTTGAAAACAACTCATTCCTGTATGTACATGTGAGTGACAGTTTCAATTTAAAGTCAGGATTTCTGTTTGCAATATACATGATCTATTTTACTATAAAATGATATTTATCAATTATTAATGCACTTAAATGTCCTGAAATTTTTATTTGAGAGTAGATACTTATATATTCATATATGCATATAGATAAATAACGTATTTCTAAACAAATACATGGTTTAAAGTTATTTTCCTCTTTTGTTTTATTTTTCAAAAATTTCCCAGATTTTTTGAGATATACTTGACTGTGTGAGTTTAAGATGTACAACTGATGATTTCATACGTGTATACGTTGTGAAATGATTACCATAATAAAGTTAGTTAACAAATCCCTCACCTCACGTAATTCCCTTTTCTGTGTGTATGTGTGAGAATTTGTGGGACCTACACTTAACAACTTTCAAGCATATAGTGCAACATTGTTGACTATAGACACTATGCTGTACATTAGAGCCCCAGCATTTATTCGTCTTACGGATGGCAGTTTGTACCCTTTGACCAACATCTCCCCATTTCATCAAGTCCCATTCCCTGGCGTCCACCATTCTCTTCTGTTTCTACGAGTTTTGCTACTTTAGATTCCAGGTGTAAGTGAGATCATACAGTATTTGTCTTTTTCTGTCTGACTTATTTCACTTAACTTAATACTCTCCGGGTCCATCCATGTTGTTGCAACATGGGTGTGTATATATATTTTTTCTTTTTTAGTATATAAATACATATCTATATATCTGTATCTGTCTATATCTGTATGTCACATTTTCTTTGTTCACCCATCAGGGGAACTTAGATTGTTTCTATGTCTTTGCTATTTTAAATAGTTCTGCAATGAATGTGGAGATGCAGATATCTCTTTGAGATAGTTATTTATTTCCTTAAGGGGTATATCCAGAGGGAGGATTGCTGGATCATATTGTAATTCTGTTTTACTTCTTAATGAAACCTCCATACTGTTTTCCATAATATTTGTAGCAATGTATATATTGGCTGCACCAACTTGTTTAATATATTTTTGGTGCTCTGGTTTTGGGTTTATATACATCTACAATTGTTATAGCCTATGGATGAATTGAACCCCTTATCATTTTCTAATGACTTTATTTCTTATTATAGTTTTTGACTTAAATTATGTTTTATTAGATATAACTAGCTACCTCTGCTCTCTTTTGGTTGCCATTTGCATGGACTATCTTTTTCCATCCCTTCACTTTCAGTTTATGTGTGTCCTTATAGTCAAGTCAGCCTCTTGTAATTTGCATATGTCTTTTTTTAAATCTACTCAGTCGCTCTAAGCCTTTTGATTGGAGAGTTTAACTCATTTACATATAAAGTGATTATTAATAGGTAAAGACTTACTACTGCCATCTTATTAGTTGTTTTCTGGCTGTTTTAAAACTCCCTTGTTTTTTCCTTCTCTCTTGCTGTCTTCCTTAATGAATTGATGGTTTTCTGCGGTGGTATGTTTTGTTTCATTTCTTTTTATCTTCTGTGTGTCTGCTGTCATTTTTATTCTGTGATTATCATGAGGCTTATATAAGACATTTTATAGCTCTAACAGTCTATTTTAAGCTGATAAAATTTTAACTTTGATTTTATACAAAATTTCTACACTTTTACTCCCCCACGCATTTTGTTTTTGATGTCACGGTTCACCTCTTTTTATATTGTGTATCCATTAACAAACTGCTGTGTGATAGTTATTATTAATACTTTTGTCCTTTAACCTTTATGACAGAGTTAAGTGATTAACACATCATAGAATTACAGTATCAGGGTATTCTGAGTTTTTCTAAATACTTACCTTTACTGGTGTGTTTTATTTATTCATATGTTTTAATGTTACTGATTAGCATCTTTTCACATCAGCTTGAAGATTTTTTTGTAAGGTAAGTCTTTCGGTGATAAATTTCCTTAGTGTTTGTCTGGGAAAATCTTTATCACACCTTTATATCTGAAGGATAACTTCATTGGGTGAAGTATTTTGGGTTGGCCTTTTTTTTTTTTTTCCTTCCTTTCAGCACATTTTAAATACAACATCCTCTTCTTTCCCGCCCTGCGATGTTTCTGCTGAGAAATCCAATGATGGTCTTATGAGGGTTCACTTGTATATGGGGTTTGTTTTCTTCTCTTGCTGCTTTGGAAATTCTCTTTTGTCTCTGATTTTAGAGTTTTGTTATAAGGTGTCTTGGAAAAAATTATTTGGGGTAGAAATTCTGGGAGGATCTATGAGCTCATTAATTTTGATATTCAAATCTCTCTCCAGATTTGGGAGTTTCGCAGGCTTTATTTTTTTTAATGAGCTTGTGTCTTCTTTTTCTCGTCCCCTTTTGGAACTCAGATAATGTGTTAAGTGTTTCTTTAGTGGTGCCCTTTGTTCACATAGGCTTTTCTCACTTTTTTCATTCTTTTATCTTTGTTATCCTCTGACAGGATAATTTCAAATGACTTGTCTTGTATGCTACAGATTCTTTATTTTTCTTGATCCAGACCAATGTTGATGCTCCCTATTGCATTTTTTGTTTCAGTCATTGTATTCTTTAGCTCTAGAGTTTGTTTGGTTCTTTTTTATTTCTAATCCATCTGTTAAACTTCTCATTTTGTTGTGTATTTTTTCCCCCGGTGTCATCCAATTGTCTTTCTGTGTTTTCCTGTCATTCACAGAGCTTTCTTAAAATACTATTTTGAATTCTTTATTGGAAAAAAAAAAACACAGATTTCCATTTATTGGAGTCAGTTACTGAAAATTATTGTGTTCCTTTAGTGGTGTTATGTTCCTTGATTTTCCATGTTTCTTGAAGTCTTGCATTGCTGTCTTCACATCTAAAGAAGTAGTCACTTCCTGCTCCAGTCTTCACTGACTTGTCTTATGAGAGGAAGGCCTTTGGCCGGCCTGTTAGGGATTTTAAGGCTTTCTCAGCCCTCTTCTGTGGCTACGCCTGCTCTGCACTTCTCATTTCCTCTTAGGGTGGGAGCGAGTTTTAAGATTTTATGCCTTCTCTACATCCTGCAAAGCTAGTTCAGACTCTGACAGCCTCCCATGTGCTTGCTTCCCCTCGGACAGTGCTGCACTTGTGTGCTTCCCCCAGTCTTTCAGAGTTGGGCCATTATTTTGCATGTGCTCACTAGCTATCTGCAAACACTGTTCTCACCACCCTTGGGGGTTTACACAATGAGCTGACTGTGGGGTAGGGTGTGTGTGGGGGTGAGATATGTGGAGAGCTAGGGGTGTCACTGGGCGAGTTGGACGGAATCATAGACAAGGCATTGCAGACAGATTCTGGGCAGGCTTCCTGATGGAGTTCATGAGGTGGTTAGTAGGATCCACGTTTCTTTGACGCCCTTGAAGAGCCCTGACTGCTGGGATCCATGCCAGTGCCTGTCCCACAGTTGTGCAGCACACCTCAGTATTCTGGATGGGATGAGAAAGAAGCAGGTCTCTTTGGCAACACCCTGCACAGCTGGGGAAGCTCAGTACTCATTCACACGCTCTCACTTTCTCCCACTGGAGAAATCATAAGCCAAGACGATCTCTCTTGGCACTGAGCTGTGCCATCTTGGCGGAAGAATGACACAGGTGAAATGAAACTCTTTTACCTTCTTAACTATGTCCAATCTCAGATTATTTTAGCTTCACGTGTGTGCTCAAACTTCTCCATTGGACTCCCAGACTTTCACAAAGAAGATGTTCTTTCCAGGGGAAATGGTAGAAAATTCCTATTTCTCCAGTTTGATAATTTTTTCTCTTTTCACTGGTTCAAATATTTATTTTTGTCAGAAAATACAATGTGCATAAAATTTCCTGATTCTGAAACATCAGTTTCTTAGCAACCACAAAGCCAAAGACTCTTTTTGATATCCATTGAGATATGCATCAATAGCTTAAAGTTTCTTAAAATAAAGAACTGATGATGCATGATAAATGTTATGAAAATTTATTTTACAATGTGACGATTAATCTATAAGATAAACAAATCTTTTGTCATAGTGAGATTCTATCTTTCCTAAAGTAGATTTATTTCTGATTCACTGCTGCTTCATTTCAGATTGAGCCAAATCCAAACACTCTTGAAAAACCATTTGGATTTCTCCTATAGCCTATAAAATTGTCTGTCCTTACTGTACTTTGAGAGTATAAAGCTTGAACACTCAATTCTGAGGTTCTATAATTTTTAGTATTTGCTTAACTTTACCTTAAGGAAACAGTTTAATACTGGATTTGAAACAGTTTGTTGGAAAGACTGTACAATCAAAAATGGTCAGAGTGGGGAGGAATAAGTTACCCTTCTTTGCCCAGTTTCCTGCAGGGTAAAGAGACTTACTGGGCATTTTTACAAAAGAGACAAAGTGTGACTGTTGACTCCTAAATATTAGGAGGGAAAAAGGAGGGATGTGAGAAAAAAAAAATCTAAGGTATAGCTCCTTGACTTTGTTTTAGTGTTTGTTAGAATTTTACTGCTAAATGATAAATGATAAAGTTGTTTTCAATCTGGGCAGAGTGCGACACTGAATGGTTCGGTGAAGCTAGTACATTTCTTCCACTTTGCATATTTTCAGAATCTTTTAGGAAACACAGAAAGGGCTTTCCACATCAAAATATTGCCAATTTTAAGAAATCACTTGTTCCTCTGGTAGGATTGCTTTGAATAGGAATTGAGTACCTCCATCTACTCATCCTCAAACAGCATCCTTGAACTCACAATGCCTCAGTAACTGTGTTAAAGAAAGAAAAACAATCATAGAACAATATAATAAAAATGGCAATTTTCCCTTAATAATATTCTTACTTTTTTCCTTGACTTCTTAAATAATATTTTTATTCCCCTTTTCCTTGAATTATCTATGGGCTTAAAACTACTCATAGTAAAGACTGTATTTCCAGACTCCCTTGCAGTTAAATATGTTTGGTCCTTTTATTAGGAAAGCAGCATGCCAGCAAGCTTTCCATGAGATTTCATTGCTCTGAACTAGGTGTCACCATTGCCCTGCAAAGTACAGAAACTAGAAAGAGGCTAAAGCTCCAGCTTCCATAGTGGGAGGAATCGAGGAAGAACGAGGCTTAAGAATATTGGCTCCACCATGTGCCAGTTTATTTCCAACATACTAATCTTCCAACTAAAAGAAGACTGGGATGCATGTGGACTTTGCTTACATTAATTTTATAACCTCTTATAAGTAAATTAATTGATTTAAAGAAGTGACGTATTCAACATATGTTGAATATGCATGGTAAATTAAGTGAACAAAAAATACTGAGATTATAAAAGCATCTTGTTTCATAATTGGAAGATAAATCATCATAGCCGTATGGAACTCAGTTTAAGTGGCACTGTACAATAATGGACCAGTTCATTTGTGCCAAACAAAAGTAGAAATGATGCAAAAGTATATGTAACAGTGACATCAATTATATGAAAGCGTTACCAATATTGCTAATATAATTGTGGACAGATGATTCAGGTAGTTTTTCAGCTTTAACAACATACTTTTGCTTTGCTGTAAGTGGAAGTGTCATTAATTTCATGTGAAAAATATGCAAGCCTTTTCAGTGACACATGTTCAGCCAGAAGACTGTTCTCTAAGGAAATATTTGCCATGATTAGCTATTCATTGAGTGTTAGGAAATTCACTCTTTATTTTGTTATCCTCGGGAGTTCAAACACGTGTGTGGTTTTTCAGTTTAGGTTAGATATATTCTGACTTGGTTTAGTAACAAGAGACATTTCTTGATATAACAAAGCTTCATGAAAACTTAAAATATTTTATGCCCACATTTATTGAAATTTTATACTTATTTTGTTATATAAATCTTTTTTACAAGCCTTAGTAAACATATAATTTTGGCAGCAGTTGCCTACTTGGGAGGTCATGGTGGTGCTTAGAATGTCCTGGCATGACCATAGACGATCTGTAGAAATTATGGCTCCTGGTATAGAAGACGACTAGAACAGAGAAACAACTATTATGCAAAGGTGGTTCATGTTTTCCTGTCAGATGTCCCCTCTTATTTTTATCTCTGTGTGATTATATTTATAATCTGTGTGGGCATATGTGTATGTGCAGACATTATTTTCTATCAAAAGTGATCTCTCAGAATTTTACTCTACTTTCTAGTCTTCATTGGTTGAGCGGAAAAATAAAATTCCTCGCTAGAAAAAAAATTGATGAGTGTTCCTCACCTGGATTTCTTTCCCTGGTAGCTCCGGAAAGAAGCCACCGATTTTGCTAACGTTGAAACTGACGCCCAATATTAGGTATTCATAAAATATTATCTTATTATCCTTACTGACTACCTTCTAAAAATTACTCTATAAAGAAGATATTTCTGTTACTAAAATGGTTAGAAAGAACCAGAGAGAATTTTTTTCCTTTGCTTTTGTATTTTCATCTGGTAATATAGTCAAACGCTTATCAAAATTACAAATATTAGTTATTTCTCTCTTATAGCTTTGAAGCAATGAAACAAACAAACAAAAATTCCAAAGAAGAAATGGGAGACTTGTTTAATCCGACTGGCTTATTCTTGTTATGCTATTAAATACCGAAGTTGCTGAATAGGGACTTTGCATTTCCATGGCTTGTCTTCCTCAGAGGGCAGGCAGAATAGGAAATGAAGGGGAAAGGGGAAAGGAAAAGAAAAATTACTCAAATAGATATTTTTCAGTTGCACTTCTGCTGTGTCCCAAGAAATCTAAAATGATCAAATGACCTAGTTTTCAGAATAAAAAAATAAAAAGACACTTGCATAAATATGACAACATGAAACAGACAGAGGACAGAAGACAAAGGACAGAATTCTTTAGTTACAGATATTTTTATTTTAACAGGGAATAAACATGTAGAAAAGATTTCTATAATTCTCTTATAATTAGGCAGAGGAAATGCTAGAAATGTCGTACCATCCTGCAATAGTCCCCCAGTCATTTCTCACCGCAGTCCCACCTTTAAAAATTAGCATAACAGTCTAGGGAATTTAGAAGTACATAAGTTGTCTCCCTTGCCCAGCTCACACTTAAGGCTTTGAAAGGATTTCATAGTTATGGATAAATATTGAGCTGGCTTTTGCTGTTCATCAGATTATTAAAAGGAGATGGCTAGCACCATCTAGCTGCAACACGTACATGATAAGTTTAACCTTGAGTTCTTGGCCCAATGTAGGCACTCAAATAACATTCAAAGAACTTGGGACCATGTTAGCATTAACATAGAAGCACCTACATGAAATTACATATGTGTGTGTGTGTGTGTGTATGTATGTGTGTATGTATGTGTGTATATATATATATATATATAAAATGTTAGCTTGAATTATAGCACAAAAGCTTTGCTGTTATTGTTTTTAAATTTTCTAAAGTCTTCAGTGAGCATGGGAAAAAAGTACCGACTGTATATTTTGCCTCAAGCTGAGCAATAACTCATTTTGTTATAAATGCAATTTTTCTTCCGTGAACTATTGTTCATGACCATACGCCCACAAATACAAATGCCCTACAATCTTGAAATTCTCCTGGTTACAGTTAATGTATTTTTCCAGGCTAATATTTCCAGAATACCTCCTAGATCTTTGCAAACTGTTAACATTTTCTACTTTAACATCGTGTAAATTCGTGTCTCTTTAGAAAAGCCAAAAGACTCTTGCAGTTCTCCTGTGTAACTAGGAGAATAAGGTACTAAAAATACATATAGCAGGTTCATTCCTTTGAATCAGCCATTTGATGACAATTTGCCATAAATTCCAATTGCATGTAATGTTATATTTTCTACTCTCTTAAGATTGAAATATTTGTTTTCCTTATAAGCATAGTGGGGATATCAGAATAAAAGAGAAATACAGAAAAAACATATACAGACCATTTCTTGTAGGTAAAATGAAAGCTAACACTGGTGTCCAATGGCTGTTTTTATTCATGACACAGGAATGCATTGATGCTAGTAGTTCACATGAAATGACATGGTTCAGGAAAGGAGTGTGTTTCACTAGGATAAATAGCCTGCCTTGAGTGAATAGAAAATCCCGCAACAGAAACTTGGCAAGAATTTGCCAGTAATGAGTTAGTTCAATTGAAAGAGGGATTTAGCACTGTTTCTTTTCCAGGAGATGAATGATTAAAAATGCTCCCTAAACCAGGTGCTCTATGGTGCTCTTGACCTTCATCCCCGTCTATGTTTGCAGGTGTTCCTCCAGTTTTACAGGGATAAACACTGTCTTTCTATGTCTCCACAAGGTGTAATTTTAGTGGCATGCATTGTGGATGAGTGCAGTCACTTCTCTTGCCATTACAGCTAAATTTTCAACGAGAGGCTCCAAAATCTCATCCATAAAACTTGGATGCTTATCAAGGGAACTGAAAGAGATGCCAGCATTTGTATATACTGTGCATTATAAGTATGAGACTGTAATCTGATATTTGCATTCAAGTGGACTTCGAGAGTTTAAATCTGGTAGGATATGTAAATACTCAATTTCTTATAATGAGTTTAAAGATTAAAAATGGGGAAAATAGAATAATTTTATTTGAATGACATTGCCTTTGATTGATATACCATTAGAATCTGAATTATAAGTGTGAGCTCATATGTTGTTACACTAAAACAATGTAAGTTCATATGTTCCCCATTGTGGTCGTGGCATAGAAGATGTAGGGTAGAAGAGAGAGAGAGCAGATTGTCTAGAAAGAAAAACATAATGACTTTACTGTACCACTGATGCTAGGAACAGGAGAAAGGACGGACTATGACTCTGCCTCTGATGCTGACCAGCAAGTAAGAGGGAAGATATATTGCAGATAGAGTAATCCCAAACTTGGTTTGCCTTTGTTATTTATCTGTCTATGTTACCTATCTATCTATCTATCTATCTATCTATCTATCTATCTATCTATGTATTATCTATCTATCCACCTTAAGAAAACTTCTGTATTGTAAAATACTGATTACTATTAGAGAGGTTACATAAATTTATAGAAGCTAACATATACTACTTTTCTGAGTTGCTAACATATACTACTTTCACATTTGTTCTTCTGTATCTGACTTTGGTAATTCTGGACACTAATTCTGGTGGGTGTTAATTGAATCATGTAATTAATTCGGGGAATTGAAGTAGAGCAGTACTATGATAACGTGAATATACAAGAGCCTGTGTGATACTGTAATCAAGGACTTAAAGCACATGCAATTAAAAACAAAAAAAAAATGACACTAGTAAAGCAACTATATAAAGGGTAAAGAAATTCAGTTAGCGGGGTCCAAACAAAAAAGGCAAAGAAGAGATTTGAAGCCAAGCTTTGAAAAACAGCATTTGTTTTATTTAAAATTTCATTTTATTATTTTTATTGAATTATAATTGCAATACATTATTACAGTAGCTTCAGATGTACAACATAGTGATTCAGTATTTTTTATACACTATGAAATGAACACCATGACAAGTCTAGTTACTATTTGTAAACATTGGTCTTTATTTTTAATCACTGTGGCTTATGACTGTACTGGGTCTCTGTTTTTAATATGATAATGCAGTGTTTGGGGAATTATTTTACTTTTCAGATGGTTGGCGTTATAGTGATAATCACAATAGATATTTCCTGGAACTGCATGATTTGGACTCACTTTTAGGATTTCTCTACCCAAAGAGCCAAAACAAAAAAAAATGGACAACTCAAAATTCAAATTCAAGTAAAGTAAGTACTAGTATATTAATATGTCTAAATATTTAAGTAATTAGAAAGAATACTTATAAAGAGGTTTTAATAACATGGACTTACTTAGGAAAGTAAAGAAAAAACAGACTTCCTAATTGTATACAAAATTTTATAAATTCTTTATGTGTATAGAATAATGTCAATGATTTTAATATATTCATAGAAAAGTGGATTAAAAAACTAAGCTTATGAGATTTTAGACTTTCAGTATTTCACTTATATAACCAGAAAAACTCATTTTAGTATTTTTTTAAACAGACTTTATGTTTTAGAGCAGTTTTAGGTTCAAAGCAAAATTGAGCAAAAAGTACAAGGAGTCTTCATGTATCCACTGACTCCACATATACACAGCCTCCTATACTATCAACATCCCAGTGAACCTACAGTGACACATCACTGTCACCCAAAGTCCATATTTTATACTAATATTCACTCTGGGCATTGTACATTCTATGGGTTTGAACAAATGTATAGTGACATGTATCCTCCATTATAGAATCGTATAGAATGATTCCACTACCCTCAAATTCCTCTGTAGTCCACCTTTTCATCTCTCCCTCCCCTCAACCCGTCTCCATAATTTTGCTTTTCCAAAATGTCACATAATCCAGAGTGTCATATAGTTAGAATCATACAGTATGTGATCTTTGCTGATTGACTTTTTTTTTTTTTCACTTAGTAATATGCGTTAAATGTTTCTCCATGTCTTTTCGTGGCTTGATAGCTCATTTCTTTTTAGCAGTGAGTAACTTGCCATTGTCTGGATGTACGTGAGTACTCACGGTTGATGCACACTGCCTTCAGTATTGACATTCAGAGTTATATGGCACATGAGCTACCCCTACAGAAAACATAATGAGAGTTTAAGCTGACTCCAAAGACATCTCAGGGCTATTGTACACTTTGTAGTTACAGTCCTTCCTTAAAAAAGAAGAATTTTTCAGGGAATACCCACATTTTATATAAAATGTGTTGTACTGAGATGTGCAAAACCAAAAATTTTTTTAAAGTGTCATGTATTATAACCAGAATTCTAAATATATATTAAAACTTCTAATTATTTTTCATAAAAGCATCTCCTGTTTGTGGACCCTAAAATCCGAAGAATAAGCATTTTCACAGGTGGTTGGAAGCTTTAAGGTAAGGACCGTAGACCTGTGTCAGCTGTCCCCAGAGACAGGACCTGGGGAGCTTGACCCTGATATTTCCTTGTCTAGGAGCTCCTTCAGGGTGGTGGCTGGATTGTACTAAAATAATTGAATCTATACATTTGGCTGCACTTGTTTTCTCAAAAAAAAAAAAAAAAAGGTGGTTATTGTTTTGTTTTGTTTTGCTCTGTTTTTCCTAGTGCCCACAGACCACAACATCAGAAGGCAAGTTTTATTTAAGTTCCATTAACACAAATTCTGCCAAGTTGATCCTGTACAAAATGCCAAAATCCTTACAAAATGCCAAATGTAAGATTTTTTTCTTAACAGTCCCTTAATATTCCTTCAGCATAAACCTTTAGTTAAAAAAGGAAATGAAATATAAGTGTTACGGTAACCTGTACTCAGACCTTTGACTTGAACCAGCCTTCCACTTAGATAAATGTGGCAGAAGCCAAGATGGTAAAGCTAAGTCATTTTATCAGATCTGCATCTGGGACTAGAGCTCTGAGAGTAGATGGTTTTTGGTACCACCCTGGGAATCTCTAAAATTGTTCATCGAATGTAATAAGTTAGAAGCTTCCTTGAAAAAAAAATATGAATGACAGTGGTAGCGGTTTAGGGCAATGGAAAAATTTTAAATAAACAGTTATAGAGCTGTAAAGAACTGAGCTCCACACGTTTACTACAGGAATGTCTACACAGCCTTAGCAACATGTAACTGAATTCACTTCCAAGCAACATGGGTTCCAGCCGGCAGTGCTGCCACACAATAGTTCAAAACTAATGTTTAAATTGGCATGTAGGGAAGAGAGAATCCAATAACACAAAAGGCAGTTTAGAAAGGTGTGTATCTTAATCTTTATTATGTAGGAACTTCAAATCCAATATTGCAAACTCAGAGTTGTCTTATCATATTTGGAGGTTTAGCAAGGCATCCTTCCAAGGGTTCAATTTGCAAGATGACTTAAGGGAACTACAGGAAAGAAAAGGACCAAAAATATTTGGGCTGTTGGCTGCATCCTGACTTCATGGGACTAAAATCCATGAGCCATCCCTTTAAAGTTTTAGTCTGTACAACTATTAGAGGATAAACTCTTCTAAAGAAAGAGAAGTGCTTAAGAAATTTAAGATCATCACAGAAATAATGGTTAGAGTGGGAGGGTGGAGGGGATTCTGACTCAGATTACCCTCTGGCTCTGTCTGTCTCGTCTATGCCAGAGCCTTGGAGAGCGAGGACTGCATTAGAGCAGTAGTGAAGAGCCTGCATCACAAAACACCGTGAGCATTTTAGAGGTCAAGGTATACAGGTCTGTGGCCTAGAAAAGCAACACAACAAAGGCAGGATAGAGAGAATTCCTCAACACCAATTGGAAGCAACACGGCAAGGTACACACCAAGCCATACACACGTGACAGCCAGGAAGACCGCCCTTACCATGGCTTTCCCTGCCCCATTTCCAGAAGAAGATGACAGGGGCTAAAAAAAGTTTCTTCTTTGTTAAGAACTCCTCACAGAACTTAGGAAGGCACTATATTTATAATTACAGTTTTATTAGGATAAAGGATACAAAACAGGATCAGTGGAAAGAAGAGATATATAGGGTGAGGTCTGGGAGGATACTAAACAAGAAATTTTTCAGTTCTCAGGAAACATCGCCCTCCTGGCACAACAATATATGGTTACCAACCAGAGAATCTCACCCGTGCTCAGGTGTCCAGAGCTATTATTGGGGTTCCAATACAGAAGTATGATTGATTGAATCAACTGCCATGTGACTGAATTCAATCTATAGTCTCCCTACCCAGAGGTGACGAGGTCAGGCTAGTATGACGTTGCTCAAAGCTCCAGCACTCAAATCCGGTCCTGAAACTATTCACTGGCCCACGATGAGCTACCTTGTTAGTATAAACTCGGATGTGGTCCACGGGGCCCCCTATGAATAACAAAGACACTCCTATTGCTCAGGAACTTGATGGGAACCAGGATTAAAGGCCAAATAGATTCTTTATTTTACATTAACTCATTTAATGATCTTAACAACCCTTTGAGGTATGAACAATTACAGTCACAATTTTACACAGCATAAGGTAGTTAAGAAACTTACTCAAAGTCCACGCAGCTCCTGACTAGAAAAATCTGACTTAAAAAAAAATTCATATGCCCGAATTCTATCTTTGAAACTCTATCCTTCACACAAATGTTGACTACACTTTGAAGAGAATTAATTCATTGTTCAATGTTTTAAACAATTTTATAATTGTCTGTTATCTCTGTGCATTTTTATAGATTGATGTCACATTTCAGTTGGTGACAACTGAAGGTAAACCACCCTTTCAAAAGAAGATAAACCATCTTTCCCCATTACAAAACAGTCAGTCCCTATATCACATGAGAAACTACAAAAGTTTGCGGGGGGGAAAAAAAAACACAAAGCTAGATAAACGTGGGTTGTCAGTGGAAGTGTTATCAATATCCCAATACTTACTGACAATGCAGTTTTGAGCTTAGTATTGTAAACAACAAAAAAACGTAACAAGATGCCTTCCTTCATTGGACTTAGGATCTCGCTGAGGATATCAAGCTAACAACACATGATACAGTCAGCACACAGTTAAGTGTGTAGCTGCGTTGTACTGCCCAAATGAAAAGCACCGTGGGAACAGAGGGGAAGGAGATGACTTGTGCAGTTTCCCTGTTGCTGGTAATCTTGGAATAGCCGAGGTTGGGAAAAGCAGATAGTGTACAACTGCACAGCCCATCAGGAGCTGAAAGGAGGCGTTGAAAGGAGGCAGTAAACAATTTGCTAGAGAGTGGTAGAGCGCCATTACTTCAAATAAAATGTGGCAGGGATGACGAGTGCTTTTGTTTGATTGTCTCCTTTGTTTTGTATTTCCATCTGCTCTGACCTCTCACGTCTCTGAAGGTCTTTTATTCTTCCCTGTACATCCTGATCATCTTCTAAATTTTCTCTAATGAGACAGTTTTGCCTGCTCCCACAGGACTATTCATCCTGGCTGGAAGATGCGTTGCATTTGCAGACGGTACTAACGGTCAACCTGGCAAGTGTTGGCATTTATGGTGGCAGTTTCTCTTCATGACACCCACTGTAGGGAGTGATTCCCCTGAACCTGTACCTTTTATCATTTCTAACATCAGGAAGGATGCTGTTTGCAGGGAGAGGTGAGAATTGATGGGAAAGTGATTTATAAATTATTTTTTGTAGGAATCGATCTTGATTTTCATCAACTCTCTGATAGAATTATGTAAATTGAATGTGAGTTATCTGAAGTCCTCCAAGTTTTAAAATTAACATAACAAAGCTATAGTTTAAGCAGTGAACACCTATGCTAATAATGTATATATTCACATAACACAGCTGAAAGATAAAACAAAGTATCTCATTACCATGCCTAACTAACAAAATCGTGAATGTTATATTAGTGTAATTATGGGCATTCTAGTGATTTTCTACATGGGATGTTTTCATAGAGAATATGAAGATGAATTTTATGCTAATTCTTATAATAATTTTTAAAATCCTCAACTAGTGGTTCGAAGTTGGTTTTCTCATTGGTTTCTACTTTATAAGTGTGCATTTATAATTCTAAAAACTATGATAATATTTCTCTGTAATTTGCACAAATATTTTCTTTTTTAAAGAGATTTTTCCCAATTTACTCAACAGATTGTTTCAGTTGTTTCTTCTGTTTTTTTATACTCTTGACTGGACATCTGTTTACTGCTTATATTCTTGACTGATTCTTTGCATTGTCCTTTTTGACATAACTACAGGGAACCTATTCTTTAATGCATTCATAGAGACTAAGATTATTAGGGAAGAGAGCACAGTACATTTTCTCTTCTGAAATAGGTGTTCTGGTAGCTAGTCACTTTATAATATTGCCAGATGAATGTGAATACATAGAAATGGAAGACTATTAAAAAGAGATTTCCTTTGAATGACGGGACCAGGAAGTTTTCAGTGACATTATCAGACTTTTCCAAAATGTCCAAAAAATTGCTTAATGTTTAAGTGAATTTTTCCACTTAATATCAAAAATGCCTCTCTAAAACAACTTTCAAAGAAAAAATGTTAATGATATTATAGGTGCAATTTCTTTAAATAGCACAGAGAGCTACTGTATTTATAAATTGTTATTTCCATCCAGTTGTTTGAGCAAGTTTTACTAGCACTTAACAATGTGTTGCTGCCTTAATGGCACAAAGCAATGGTTTGTAATTTTGTGAAGTTTCTATTGATAAATCTGTCATTTACCAGTGGTTAGCAACTAATTTTCAGACATTTCTAATGCAGAGCATATCCCATTAAGTTTAAAAATTCATTAACGTTTCTATGCCAGATGGCACAAAGTAAGAAATGTTTGAAGTACGCAGCAGCTAAAACTCTTAAACATATAATAGCTTAGCTGGCAATTTGTTCTATATATTGCATATGAGAGCACCACAAAGTGCTGGCTACATAATACCCATCTGTGAATATATTGAATTTCTAAGAACCTAAGTAAATAGATTAGGCTTGAAACAAATAAGACTATAGAACCTTTAACTTAATTCTCCAAAGTTACAAGGCACAACTGCATTTCAAACTGGTTGGAAACCCTTAGAAAAATGTAAACACTAAGCATTTAAAAATTTATCTTCAGAAACCAACTGGGTGATCTGCCTTGGAATGAAAAACCATTGTGGGGAGAAAAAGTATTTTTGCTAACATTCTATTTAAGAGCAAGTACACTTTTGAATTAGAAGAAACAAAAATGCTGAATTTCAAATTTAATGTTATATTTTATAGGCTAGATTTTAAATCTGAATAGTAATTCATTTGAGTCCACACTGATTATATTCACCAAAAAAAAAAAAAATCTGTTTACACATTGCGATGCACAGGTTACCTCTATTGTCTGGTTGAGAAATATTGCATATCTAAGAATTGTTCAATGATTTGAGAATGAATTTTTCACTCCATGAATTATTCAGCTCTCTTTTTATCATAAACTAATAAAAAGTTTGCCTTTTAACCCTGTATTACTATGTGAAAATATCCTCCTAAATTCAGAATATGTTCAATTGCCTTAAATCCTCTGTTTTGCTAGAAAAAAAGTGATAGGTATTAAAAAGCTCCTGTGTTTTAAGTGGAGCCAATCTAATTTTGAAAATGAAAGTTTCTTCATCTATAGCAGGAAAAAAAATTAAAATATAAAACAATTTAACTGTCTTCTTATGTTTCAAATCTGCTAAACACATTTTTAAATTTTATTTCCATAACAAACCTATGCAGTAGATTTTATTTTACGAGTTTTATAGCTGAAAAAAAACTGAAGCTTAGGGAGATTGTATAACTTGCTCAAGGCTGCAGAGCTAGTAACTTGAAAAATTGAAATTGAGAGCTTGGTCTAATTCCCAAAAGGTGATTTTGTAAAAATGGTCTCCAGAGTTGGATTGTCTGATCTAGAATCTCAGAAGACAACGATGAGCAGCTTCTCCTAGGGCAAGTCACTGGGCAGAAATCTCTAGAACTGTGGTTCAGTTTGAACCTATACTTCATAAGGATGTGGTAAATACCATGAACTTATACTAAAAGAAAACTCTATTAGGCTTCTTTAAGGGGAGTCAATATTAAGGATATCATAGTCTGGTTGCAAGAAAAGAACATTCACCTAAAAGTGGCTTTAAATATGTCAAATCACAAACATATGTTGATGTATATGAATATTCACACTAGTCAGAGGGAGATATAATAAATTTACTTTCAAACAGTTGTAATGAAGAATTAATTGAAAGTCTGTGGGAGTACTTGGCTTGCTAGCTTGAAAAATAAGTATTAAGATTTAGTGAATTAGAAAAATTAAAAGTCTGGATTATTTTCTTAGATTATAGGCTTAAAACATAAGCTATTTATGAATTTGTGAAAAATCTGTTATGGTAAGGAGTAGTGCAATTAAGTCTTATTTACTTCAATATCTGATTATAATACTAGCATGTACTAATACTAATATATAGTATTATATGTAATATTAAACTAAGGAACCTTAGGAGTCTGATGTAGTATGTAAATGCCTGTTTCATGCAGTGGCTTAGCTAGACTTTATTTGGAAAAATTCCCAATAGCATAAGTCCTGTTCTTTCAAATATCCTAAATTCACAATTTAGTCCTATCCCATTTATAGATGATGCAAAAGTAACCTCAATCTGTATCAATATAAAAAATTTACATAAATGGATAATAAAAAATTATTTTGTAACTCAGGCTATCTACATATTGGTCAGATCTTACAAAAACCATTTTGGTAAGATGTAGAAGGTCTATATGAGACTACCATAAAATCTCAGTTTGGAATATCATCAAATCATAGATAGTTTGATCATTTCATTAATTACTGTTATGATCTCATGATTGATTTCATCAAGACAGAAAGAAATGAAAATCACTTGTAAACAAAAAAAAAATTTTAATGATTTTGATTCAATAGAAATATTTCTATCTAATAAACCACATCCAATTCATGAACTTGACAAAAAATTTCCATGTAATTATTTCATAAATATTCCTGGTAGATATTTTCCTTTCCCAGAATTCCTGAGAATAACTAAAAGCGCACAATTTTTTTTTCAAAAAACAGAATGAAACATAACAACCAACCAATCCAACAAACGGAAAACTTACACTTCAAAGAAGGATATCATTATAGTTATAAAATATGCCATAAAAATAAATACAAAACAGTTCTGTTCTCCTTTGTTGCTCCTCTAAGAGGTACTATATTCCTTTATCATGGAACTATAGTAGGTTCAAATAGTAACTTAAATATGTTATACTGAATTTTTATAACAATAACAATAAAAAAAAAACCTCATGGATATCTTTGGAAATCCCACTTCTTTTAGTAAATAATTACTAACTTCACTGAGGTAAAACCTTTGCAAGCTTGTTATGTTTGATAGTTTAGAATGAAAGATATTTTAAGATATTTTTAAATCTAACACACTCTGAAAAATAAAAGTGAATACACAGATTTATTTTTGTTAAATGATAGAGTTTAAATACATAGGAAATCTTATTCAGTCAGCTGTTCACATAACTAATTAAATAAAAATATTATTCTGAACTAAAACATACCTAAAACTTTTAAGAACCCTTAGTAGTTACGTTTATCCCTGGGTGAATTTTTTTAATTAATATTTAGAGGCAGATCGTATTTTCCAAACTGTCCTCAACAGTATTTTTCACTCCTTACGCTCTTCCAGAAGCTTGCCGTCCCCACCAAGAGGAAGAGTCCATTCCCCTCCTCTTCTACATGGGGGCCTTGTGGTGGTGATGTTTTTGTAAAGATTGAACCTAGAGCCTCAAACTGTCCTCTTCAGCTGGCCCTTCACATTCTAGTCACAGCTGTTCTCCTTCTCTTTTCCATCACCCCACTTTCCTTTTTCTATGAAGGTTGAAGCTAATGATCCAGAAGAAGACGATACTGCTAGCTGGCTTCCCCCTGCAGAACCGAATATTGCCTTAGGTTCATCCATGTCAGACACGGGCTGAACTGCCTCAGTCATCATCTTCGCTTTGGCTTTGTGTCAGGTAAGTGCGTGCTCACTTGTGCAGCACTCACTCTTGGATTAATACAGCGTGAAGTTTCTCTCTTAAGCAAATGCAGTGTCTTTGTATTTTACTTCAGTCCCATAGTTATCACTACAATTTTTCAGTTAAATTCTTCTTAATATAATGGAGATAGTTTTGTGATTTAGTGGGGAGTTTCAGTACAAGGACTATAGAATGAAGCGCCTAAACAACTTTTCAAAAATACAGATGTCAGGACCAAAATCTAGACCTACTGAATTATAATATCTGAGGGTGGGTCCTGGGCATTAGTCAGCTTAAACAGTACTTTCAAGTGTTATGCAATGCTCATGCTAGTTAATAGTTATCTTTTGGAGTTATCAATGCATTTGAGGATTTGAAAAAACCATGAATTTTACCTCTCATGAATGTCATGGATCTAATTGTGGAAGGAATTAGTTTGGTAGAATGTATCATAGTCTGTGTGTGTGTGTGGGTGTGTGGGGGGGGTATGGGTGTGTATAAAACATATATATGTATAAACTATATATATAAACTTTAAAAAAGAAGCAGTCTTTTAAAAATAACCTTTTGAACTGACATCCACATGATATAAAATTAATTAAATTAAAAAGAGCAATTCAGTGGCATTTAATACATTCGCAATGTTGTGCAACCACCACTTTGTTTACTCTTAATCACCTTCTTCACTGATGACGGCTTGTCTTCATTTTATTCAAAATAATTCTTTCTGCTTGACTTTTTTCATTCTTTTGTTCTTTCGTCTCTCTGATTAACACCGGGTGTACCTGTTCAGCATTTCTGTGTCTGGCTTAGTGTCCAGTCACAGCCAAATGCACACGTGTAATACGTGGATGTGGCCGTGGCTAAAGTGAGTACCTGAAGCAACATCTTTATGAAGCAGATGTAGGGACACACGTGGTTTTCTTTTCAGAAGCAAAAGGCTAGGGGAATGTCTAGGAATCGTATAGGAGAACTCCCTGACACAGAAGAGGCCTTTGTTTTACCTACTTTCTTTTTGCCCGGATCATCAAATATGTGCTAGAATTCTTCTTGGAGGACTCCTTGTGGAGACTGTCACTCAACACTTTGCATTCCAGTGTTTCATCTCACCAGAGGAAATTCATGATCAAGTATGAGAGCCCACCCAGTCAGTTACAGCAGAAGTTACGGGTAGAGAGTCATGTCTCCTGCATACTCAATCAGACCTCAAGAGCCAGAGGCAGTTTATCAAAGTGCAAAGGACCCTGGAGTGAGAGGGAAAGTGTTCCATGCTCCAGCCTGAGCTGTGGCTTCACTAACTGTGCTTGGCTTATTTTTCCTGGATTTCTTTTTCCTCATCGGCAGAATGGGGAAGAAAGGTGTTGCATGGTAGCTGTGCTGATCATGTGTGAATATTCAAGATTGCGCTTTAAAAAGGGATCTAGCTACTCACTATTTGAAACTGTTTAAGTACTTGATGTTGTAGCACCTGGTGGTGGGAAAGTCGGTTTATACTGAAAGTGTCCCATGGAGAGAAATTTCCCTCCTAACAGAGCAGAAGCAGATTTGCAGGTCCCAGTGAAGTCCTCATTGTTTTAATAGACTTAAAAATTTTTTGGCTGTGTTGGTTTACAGAAAAATTGAACAGAACTTACAGAGGGTTTCCACAGACCCCATTAAACCCAACTCTGGTTTCCCAGAAAGCAAACTGTTTTCCCAAGTGGCTGTACCATTTTGTGTTCTTAACAGTAATGAATGAGAATTCTTTTTTCTTCACTTTCTTGCCAGCATTTCATGTTTTCTTTCTCCCTTTCTTTCTTCCTTCCTTCCTTCCTTCCTTCCTTCCTTCCTTCCTTCTTTCTTTCTTTCTTTCTTTCTTTCTTTCTTTCTTTCTTTCTTTCTTTCTTTCTTTCTTTCTTTTTTGGAGTTTAGCCATTGAAATAGGTGTGAAATGGTGTCTCACTGTTGTTTTAGAAATTGAGAGTTTTTAAAAGATTAAAACAAAAAGTAAATTTAAAGACAATTTGGTAGTTCCTTGCAAAACGAATCAATACTCTTACCATAGTATCTAGTGATCACACTCCTTGATACTTAGTGAAATGAGCAGGAAACTTTAAGTCCACACAAAAACCTGCACAAAGATATTTGAGAGTCCTTGTGTGCATACTTAAGACCTCTTGTGTGTTCAACTGCTTAAGGTCAGAGTTCTATGATTATGTGGCAAGCTTCACACTGATCTGAGCTCCAATTATTATTTCATTGAGGCTTTTCAAAGTTGAGTTTATTTTGTTTCCTCAGGAATGAATTTTCCAGGGACCTTTTTGGTTCTCTGAATGGATTTTTATTTTTCCTTGGTAGAATAGATTTGAATATTCCTAATACCTGTTTGTATTGTCTGTACGCTTGCCCAGAGTCCTGAGCATTGTCTGTTTATAAAAAGAAACATGTATTGAGAGGATGGGCAGAGGGACAGTAAGTTCATCCTTGTGCTAGCTCCTGGAATGAAAGAGTTTACAAGGTTAAATTCTCAAACTCTTGTGTTTTTGACAAATTTTTTTTTAACTATTTCAACGCCTTACCAAGGGAAAATTCTCCTTCAGCCCAATATGCAGTAACAGAGACCAGATTTGCCTCTCACTAGAAATAAACAAAAGACAAAAAACATACAAAGCAATGATTTTAAGACATTGCATCAGGCAGTGAAGGACACTGCTCCCTGAGAAATGAGACGTAAATGAGGTGAGTCCTACGAATGTGCCAGCTTACTGCCTTGAGAGAATTTCCAAGAAGGGGAATAAGGAGGGAAAATACAGGTAAAACTCAGTGGATCGTCTAAGGTGATGGATCTGAGAATCCAAAAAAGAAACCATCTAGAGTTCGCAGAGCAGAATATATGAAAGGAAACTGCTACATAGAAAGAGAACTCCAGAGATCTTCAAAGGCTTCACTATAAATATTCAGCCGAGTGCAGATCAGTGCCCAAGGATGAGGTAACTGCTCAAGGCCAAGAAAATAACAACTCAACAGGATTAGAGTTAACAGTGGCTGGCGTTGACACAGGGCTGGGAAGAGTGCCTGTTGCCAACAGATGGATGGAAAAATCTCAGGATTCACAATGCACTGGTCAGAGTAACAGCGAAGGCTCTTACCTCAGGATTAGAAATAATCGTTATTAAAACATGTATTCTCAACAGGGGTAATATCACTTTCAAGGGGTTAAAAATGGTTTCTTGAGAGTCAAGAAAAACCTTAGATCTCACAATGTTTTATATACTCTAAATGGTCACAGTATTTAAATGGGAATACTGTGTATTTGTGGCATTAAAATTTCATGAGGGGAGGGTGATTTGAAAAAAATATCTAAAAAGACTTGCTAGAGGATAATGACAAATATTTAAGAAACATTGCTGACCTCTGGTCTGGTCTCAACTAACAAATAGTAAAAGAAAGCCTAGAGAGATTTAAACTGTTTTACGCAATTTGACTGCATTCCACATTATTATTCCACATTAATAAGCCTTATGGCTTAGGGGTATTTATAGGAATACAAAAATATCTAACACCCAACAAGAAAAAAAAGATTACCAAGTATGGAAAATAGTAGGAAAATGTAAAACTTCTGCTCTTTGAAAGACACTGTTAAGAGAAAGAAAAGACAAGCCACTGACTGGGGAAGAACAGTATGCAAATCACATATTAGATGATTCTGATATCAGATAAGTTCTTTAACTTATATTTAGAATGCATAAAAACTCTAAAACACTGATTTAAAAAAAGCTAGTATCCCAGTAAAAAATGGGCAAATTATTTGAATACTGAACTAGATAGATAGATAGATAGACAGACAGATAAAGGATGGCAAATAAGCTAAGCACACGAGATGATCCAATATCACTATTAATTTTTAGAGGATTTCACATTAAAATGGCAAGGAAAGACCAATACATGCTTGCTAGAATGACTAAAAATGAAAATACTAGCTATATCAAATTCTGAGGAAGATGTGAAGGACCAGGGGTTCTAATACAATACTGGTAGGGAAATGAAATGCTAGAACCAGTTTGGAAACCAACTTGAGAGTTTACAGACATCAAATCCATACCTACCATATGCTCTTGCCTTTCTACTCTAGGGCATTTACCCAATAGATGTGAAAACACATGTCTATAAAAAGACTTATACATAAGGTTACCAGGCATTTTGTAAATACAATTGTGTCTAATACGTATTAAATGACTTTGGTTTGCATCCTGTACTGACATTGTCAAGATACTCTTAAATAGCCTGCATTCAGATGTTTTTTGATAAATCACAGAAATTCAGCAGTTAAAGCTACTTTTTCACTACTTTTTCACTACAACTTCAATTTATTTTTAGTTTTTAAGTTTATAAAGCTTGCAATAATTTAACTCATTTTATGATCAGTTATGAGGAATTATGCATAACAGATCCATGTGTTCATGAGAGCATCACATGTAGTTTTTCAATTTTTGCAATACTTGGTATCATCTGTTTTTTTATTTGTGTATTGTTGCAAACCAGACTGATGAAACGTATCAGTTTCATGATGAATATTCTGAACAGTGGACATTTGTAAAGAGAGAAAATTTTCTTTTGAAGCTCTTTGTACATTTGCAATTGTTCACTCAATTTCAGAAATCATGGGAAATGAGATATAAACCAGCATATACTAACAGCTAAGCATAAGAGATGTATGATTTCCTCAGCTAGTACCAAAAAAGTGATTTATATAACAGTTTTTGTTAAGAGAAATTCAGATGAAGGAGATGATCATAGAAAAAGATGTAATGACTTCACAAACTATCCAACATCATCAGTCTTTTAGCTCAAATGATTGTTTGAACATACTTCTACCAGAAGCATTTTCTGACTCCAGAAAGGCAAGCAGATTTTCAAGTGTCTGGACAAAAATTTTAAAACTGCAATAATTAACAGTTATATTTTGTGCTTTTATGTTATCACTGTGAGTGCAAGTAATCACAATGCAAAAAAATCTGATTTTGCAATATTTTGTCATGAGAAGGCTTGCTTATAAGTTTATTGCAAGTAAAATCTCTTCCCTAGATACGACTTCAGAAGCAACAACACATTTTTGCAGATACTCTTTTATTACGTTTAGAGTTAATGAGAAAAGTCATGCTGTTTATGGTTAAGATAATATAAGTCCAAATTTTGTGGATACTTGCACAAAGGTACAAGTAATGTTTATTCAAAGTTGAAACAAGGCATGAATGATTCTCTTGAAGATACTAGGTGTCCTAAATATTATGTATAATGATTTTCAAACAGTATCCAATGTCTTCTCTATTGACATTGAAGTAACTGTCATGAAATATTACTCTTACTACACTTATACTGTTGGAACTGAGGAGTTATGTTTGTGCTTTTTTTGGTATTCTGTAATCTTGAATTCTCTTGTGTTCAAAACTCTGCTGGCTCTCTTTAACAGATGCAGGTGAGAGAATCCTCAGTTTATTTGAAGTACTGGCATCGTGCTTTAATTTCTAAAGTCTCCCAAATTTTTGTTGAGTTTTTAAATAATCCATCAAGCAAAGCCTATTATTTTCCTGTAGTTTTTAACATCTCTTTAGCAACAGGATTATGCAAATTAAAAGAAAAGCAAACTGTGTTATTGAAGCACACCATTATTTAAAAGAATAGTTAAGTGAATAATGATTATGGCACTTGCTATGACTATTTTGAAATGGATTTTATCTTTTAAACAATGTGATCATTTTACACGGATGTTCCTAAATACTCTTCTAGCATCGAAACAAAAGGAATCATCACATGTAGTGTTGGAGAGAGGGGAATAAAAATTGATGGCACTGTTCTTGTTTTGTCAGTAAACAATATTTTTAAAAGGCTTGATCAAGAGATGCAATGGAATCGTGAAGAAGGGAACACAAGTTATGGCATAAATGATAATATGTGCAACAATGATACTGTGTGATTTATACAAGTCAAATTTGAAGATTAATTTTCAGAGTTGTTAACTTTATGACAGAATATTTACTATACCAGCTCCTAATGCTAATGTTTCATGAATTTTCTCATTATGAATATTCAATGGGCAAAAAAAAAAGAAAAATAACTTAGATATAACCACCTACAATGAAAATGGAAAATAGAATATAACTGCAAGGAATTTTTATGCAAGTTTGAAAAAAGTTTTTAAGGAGAATGAAATCATAAGAGAAATAAAATTTTTTAAATGTGTAGTTTTGATAATTATAATTTATTTCAAATAAACAGAATCATCTTTAGTATAGTACAATATTATTCTTTTATGTCAGTGTACATAGATATAGACAATTAGAAATAGTTCAGATTTAACTGGGTGCCTTGTACTTTTATTTACTAAATATGGTAACTCTACCTGTACATGAATGTTCATAATAGCTTTATTTTTAATAGCAAAATCTGTAGGCAACCCAAACATCCATTGTATTAGCTCACACATGCTGGCATAACAAAATGCCACAAACTGGGTGGCTTAAACAATAGAAATTTATTTCCAAAATCCATAGTGCCAGCCAGTTTGGTTTCTGGCAGTTCTTCTCTTCCTGGCTTGCAGTTGGCTGCTTTCTTGTTGTGTCTTCACTTGGCCTTTTCTTTGTGCTGGTGTAGAGAGAGAGGACTCTCTGATGCCTCCTCTTATAAGGCCACCAATCCTATTGGATCAGGATGCTACCCTGTGACCTTATTTAACCTTGATTACTTCCTTGGAGGCTCCATTTCCAAATACAGCCACATTGGGAATTAGAGCTTTAAAATGTCAATTTGAGAGGAATACATACGTTGTCCATAACATTCATTGATAGATAAATGAACAAACTGGTATATCTACACAACACAATGTTGTTCAGAAATTAAAAAGAAACATTTATTGATACAGGCTATAACAAATGACTCTTAAAATAATCATGCTGGTAAAAGTCAGACAAAAAAATTCATACTGCATTATTCCAGTTGTATTAAAGTCTACAGGGTGCAACTAATCTATAGTGATACAAGTGGGTTGGTGGATGTCAGAGGATGAAGAAGGAGGATGTGAAAGTGTGGAAGGCAGGACTTATCAAGGAGCATGAGGAAAATTTCGGGGTGTAGGTATGCTCATTATCGATATTGTGGAGTTTTTTTGTTGATGTATATTTAATATACAACAATGAAACTGTTTTCTAAAATATTTAAGAGCTATTGTCAATTCCAGAGAACCACCGTTAGTGTCGCTGCCTGGGGTCTGGCCTCCAATTGGGAAAGACCGATCTTTTACCAAGTTCCGGAGATGCAAGTGTGTGTACAAGCACCATCCTCTGTGCCTTGTACTTCTCATGAGGTTTTCTCAGTCAAAAAGTGCACCTCTCCTTTGCAAAGCACCTGCTGACTTTTTCTTTCTTTTGTACTGTGAGGCTAAACCATGTGATTCTTTCTAACAGGCACAATTTCATCAAGGATTTGGATTTGGAGTAGTCACTTTGAAGAACTTTTGAATGTAAATAAGATTATTTATTTGAGAGATGCTTTAGAGCAAAAAGAGAAAAGAAAATCAGACTACGCACTTGTCTGCATTCTTTAATCAGTATGAAGAGGCTTCCAAACGCAAGTTGAATTCAAACATTGCCTCACTGAATGATTTTTTTATCTGACACCAATGAAAATTATAACAACTTAAACCTGCTTCATTTGTCAGTACTCCCAAATCATGGTCCCTTTGTGTTTTATCTGCACCTTCCTTTTTTTCTCCTCATTCTCCTTCTGAGACAGTTACTTCAATGCCTCCTAGAATGCAGCTTCCACAGGAAGATTTTAGTCATTCTGTAAACTTAGATCCCTGTGCCATTGTTTAAGACTTCCTAAACCTTAGGCTTTAAAAAAAAATTATTTAAGAGTTTAAACTTATTTTCAGCTCAGACCCTCTAAACCCTATCGATGACTTCCAGTTAGAATACCTGAGGTGATACAACATTTAGGTTGAGAAAAAAGTAATTGTCACAGGCCTGGATATGTTTATGGCCTTGACGATTTCATAGGTGTATACTTATGCCCCAAATCATCAAGTTGCATATATTAAATATGTATAGGTATTGACAGGTCAGTCATACCTCAATAAGCAGTTTAAAAAATAAATAAAAGCTACTAAATCTTTAAGGAACAATTTAAAAATTAAAGTAAAGAAAATTAAAGTATTTATTTTTAATTGAAAATTTACATGTTATGTGTATATAATGTGCCCACAAAATCTTCACATGGGTATGTATTAGTTATAATACATTTAATACAGGCAAACACATTCATAAACAAATGGAGAACAAATGAAGTATACTGATAAAAAAATATACAACTAGAATTGAGAAGATCTGAGTTCTGTTGTTAATGCTGACATCTGCAACAGGGGGAAAAGATCTTTCATTTTATTTTTTTCTAGTAGAGCATAGTTTGTGAAATGATGAGGGCATTTTATCTGCTTGCTGTGACCAGTGTGTGTACACATAAACCTTAACAAGACTACAAGTATATCCCAGAAGGAAATAATTTAGTTATGAACTAAGTAACAAAACTCAGAACTTCAAATGCTATGGTCTTAAATATTAGACCAGATTTAGTAGCTGCATATCTAAGATTTTTCTACCTGCTCCTCTTCAGTACAGGGATGACTGGCTGCTCAACACACTCCTCCTCCCTTTTCTCCTTTCTTTAGGCTGTGTACAGTGAAAATTGTCTTTACTGTATTTTTGTTCTCTGATAATGTAATAAGCATGATGGTGCCTTCTATTAGTACATCATTCCAGTCTTGCTGGTAATTTTGTACAGTATAGTATATGAATTGCTGTGCTGCAAAGCCAAACAGCTGCAAAATGTTCAAAAATCATTGAAGTGTATAAAAATTGCAGTATCTTTAAAATCAGTAAAAAAAAAAAGTTCTGAGTTCTGTCTGACACTTGAAAGCCTTGTTATCATGATCAAAAAAATTTAATATCTCAGTACTAATATTCCTCTTCTCAAAAATTTAGTAAAAGAAAATAATAACTCTACCTTGATTTCCCAAAGTTGTTTTAAAATTATTCTAAATATGAAAACACAAAGTTTTCAGTAACAAATTATGTAACCCTATGCAAATGAAAGATAATAGTACTATTTTAAGTGTGCTATGAAGAAACGGCACTTAAATAGCTTCTGTTTAACCACTAATCGTGATTATAACCATTCTTGAAAAATAAATAATATTTGTGTATTTCTTCCCTTTTGCAATTTTTTGTACTTAACAATTTTTCTTCTTTTAAATTTTCACTTAAAATTCTGTCTTATTTTCTGTTTCTACAGGCTAAAACTTTAATACTCATTCTAAAACCAATGACGGCTTTTTCTTAACGTTTCTTAACGCTGACCTTCTGTACCTACACTGAGAATTCATCTCTTGAATTCTCAGGCATTTTTTCCCTTTAAAATTTGTCTGTCTTTCCCTTTACTGATCCCCAGTGATTTCTCTGGGGCTTGCTTAGGTCATCTTCTAGTGTCTAATCTTGTGAGTTACCTCAAGAACTACAAATTTGTGTGGATTCCTTTGGTCTGGATTCCTTTCAATCCCAGGAAGTCTTATTTTCAATTTCTTTCTTCTCCTTGAGTGTTCACTCCTGACCTCTCCCATTGTGTGTCAGCCCACAGTGAGCTCTTATTCTCTGAATTCTATTACACTTAAAATCAGTGTGTTACTCTCTAGCTCTTGATTGGTCTCCTCTTATTTTCTCCAGGTCTTGGTGGGGAAAGACACCATCTTATATTTTGGTTACCCTTCTAGGTCCTTAGCATCACTTTGCTTATGGATTTTGCACAAATACTAGGTGGTTGTTGATTGCTTGAACTAACTTGTTATTTATACTTCTACACATATTGATAGCAGTTTCTTATAACTACCTAATAACAAGAAGTATAAATTTATAGACACAATACACATTCAATTTAATATAGGTGCAAGCTTACTAAAAGTTAAGTAGAAATGAATAGAATGTCAGCTACGTCATAAAGAAATGTGTTCTTTGCAGCTGGTTTATGCAGGAGTGAAATGCTATCTGATAAGAATATTGGATATTCAATAGCTGGACAAAGCTAGAGCCATAGAGGGCAATCAAATGAGTTGTAAAACTCCCATTTATAAGAACATATAACATATACTAAATTATCTATAAACCACTACTTAAACTTTATGTTTTAAATTACTTATTATTCTCCTTATAAAGATTTAAAGTCCCCTTTGATCACAAAACCCAGTCCTGCTCCTTGTCTCATTACCCACACAAATTTACAATAGAGTGTGCTTTTCAAAATGTGATTATCAAATTTAATATCCAACGTTATGTGACATTGGAATTTACTTTCAATTGAAACTGGCAATTACTGGTACATGTTAGGGAAAGGCATGTGTAAAAATAAGCTCCAGTACTGAATTTAAATTTTTATATGTGTTACTAGCAAAAACCTTAAAGATTTAAATACATGACTGAAACAGAATCCAAAGCAAAGATAAATTTTACAAGCATGTTTAATATACAAACATGTTTGTTACATAAGGTGAAGTAAACTACTGAAACCTTTTAATTTACGTTTACTTTTAGGTCTGGAAATACAAATAGTAGCCATTTAATTATTCGTCTTTGCTGGATTCCTGAAATAACTGCATTTATTGGGGTCTATAATTGTATCAGCCTTACAGATGAGAAAACTGAGGCACAAGAAGTTTCAGTAACTTACTTACCAGGACTTCGTATTGTTGTAAAGATTAAGTGAAACTAATGAACATACAATAATCTAGCACAGACTGTGGTACATAGTTACTTCTCTTTCATTATCATTCAGTGCCTTTTGCTGGCCAATAGTTGACTTGAACAAAGACCTTGATCTCAAGCAGGTGAGAATATTATGGGATGAAAGGAAAATACAGAAATAATAGTAAAATTATATAGAAAGTGAAAGGAAGGGAATTGGGGAAATACACCAGTATATTATAACTAACAATTTAGAGAAGATAGAATGCTGATAGTATGTATTTGTGTCTTTTACTCTTTTTTTTTCACCTAAATTATTTTCATCCCTTCCCTCACATGAACAGCTTAGCCACAACCAAAGCCTCTTCAGATCTTATGTAGTTCTCTATAGTTTTTTGTTTAGTGAAATAAAATCTCATCAATCATTTCATTCAGCTTCGTCAGAGTTAATGTATTGAAAACCTCCAAGCATGGTTGGAAAGAGCCTATTTCTATTAAGTGTGTGTTAATTAATAGAAATAGACGATTTTAGTGTTGAAATAAATTTTTGACTTACATAACCAAATGCTTTTTAGTAACATGTTAATGACCAAAATATTAATTAGCAACAAAATCAGAACGTTAAGTTTGTTAACGATTTCAAGTTCTCAATAAATAGGTTTATAGATATGATTGTGTCTGTATTTCTTAATTCGAATTTCTTAGATTCAGATCCTAGCTCTATGACTTACTGTCTCTCAGAACATTGGGCATGCCAACCACTCTTTGCCTTAATATTTTCATCTATAAAATAGGCATGAAATTAATTATCAGACCCAAAGATTTGTCATGAGGATTTGGTAAGACAGTATGTGTAAAGTACTTTGAAATGTTCCTGGCACATCACTTCAGATCAAGAAATTTTAATTTTTTCATTATCATTACTAATAGTATTTGCTTAATAACTGTCAATAACTGTTTTGTGGCAATAACTGCTCTATTCCGTAGCTAAGAAATTTGATACCACCACAAAATCCGGGATTGATAGAGAGTTTTCACTCAGAAAAGTAAGTTGTTAATCGATACTTTATTTTTCTTGTAACTTGTTTCCTTTTTTTTAGATTGAAAATACACAATTTTGTAAAAGGTTGCTGCTTATGGATCTTTATATATTAGCTCTTTTTGACTGGGGCATCTTTTTTGCCTTAGCATCCTAGCCAGTTATTCTATTCTTCCTTAAAAAAAAAAAAAAAAAAAAAAAAAAAAAAGAGCAAGCAGAGTCTTTCATGTGGTTCATCCTAAACTAATGTTAATTAACTATGTGACCTCTTTCCCATTCCGTAAAAATTCTACATTTTCTCAACCAGCCTTGCAACCTATAAACCTTCTTGCCAAACTAATTTTCCACATTTTGCATTTCATACCTCCCTTGGTTAAGTTTCAAATATACTTCATGTAAATAAAATTTATACACACACACACACACACCTGATTCTTTGGTTTGGGTTTTGGTTTTTTGGTGTTTTTTTTTTTTTTAAATATAGACATAAAGATAATTTTTTGATTACTGAATAAAACCTAGCAAAAATTTTAACAACAGGAACAGTTAAAAATGTTTGATGACAGCACATTACATCTTATGTGTCCAAATTGTGACACATAAGTTGTGACAGATGGCATGATACTCTTGGAAAATTTTTTTATTGCAACATTTGGGGAAAAGACCTTAATTTTACATAAGGGTCATTCAGCAGAACAATTTCAATTTTCTAGTTTCATTGGAGATAAGAATCATGATAATGTTATTCAGCTTGTGAGTGTCATGGCCTGTCTCATTTGTAACCTCCCCTCATCATCTTTTCCATATTTACTACAGAGTAGAAGGAAACCAGACAATGGGTGGAATTGAACATGACATGTATTCAAACTGTATTGAGGTTGTGAAAAATAACTAGTAGAAGTAGAACAAACTTTGTTTTTCCTAATAGATTCTCTACTTTTGTGGGGGATCATTTTAATTAATGTATAAAGTTCCAGTTAAACTTATAAAAAAATCTTTAAAACATTTGGCAGAGTGATAATTTATAGTAATCCAATTTCTAATCATAGAAGAAACAGAGTGTTTTTTATTATATACCGTTATACAATCTGTGCCATTACATCCAATGCAGTGATACGGAGCACACTTCAGCAGCCTGGGTTTATCTGCTTCAGTGCAAGATTTCACACATGACAGACTGCAAATTATTACTGTGCAGCTCTATCATACAATCAGCCTCCATTATTGCATAGTAACCACATAGAGCTATATTTTAAGCGGACTTCCGAAAACAAAACAAGGCAAAGCAAAAATCCTCATTGAAACAGTTTTTAAACTAGAAAGACAGTACAGTGTTTTTAATATTTTAGTAATTTATTTAAGAAAATCTTGGATTTGCAGTAGCCTATTCTAAATATTGTTTTAATCTCAAATACACACAAAATTTAAATTTACAGATAAATATCTTTACTTGGTGAGGGACTGGGTGAGAGTACCCCCCCCCCCCTTGTAAGATTCTAAGCTGCTCAAATCAAGACAAGGGCTCGTTTAAATCTACATATGTGGTTCTTGATCTCCTAGTGAGTTTTTACTTATATGGATTATGTAAGTGAATCAGCTCATTTCCAAACCAGGTGTATAACAGCACTGCAAAGAAATAGAAAGTGATTTGTTGGGAACAGGTTTGTTCTTAGAAGAGTTTGCGAGAGAACTCATTGGAAGAGTTTGTTCAAGCTTCTTCATTCATCTTTCCATGATGCCTACCGCCCCCTGCTGACTCATCACAGAAATAGACCATTATTTTCCTTAGGGGAGATCTACACAAATGCTTTCAGTAATTAAGACTAATGAGATACATACATTAATTAAGACATTATATTGTATACTTCTTTTTTCCCTCATTACTACATGAAAAATATTTCCTTATCTGAGTTCTGAAATGCCCTATCCAACTTGCCTTTTGTGTTCTCAACTGGCTTTCCAGTATCCTCCCATTGATCCAATAGACCAGTTTATGTTATAAATCCCAAGTTAATGAAAACATAATTAGAGGAGACCGCTTGAAGCGTGAAGAGCTTAATGTTTTAGGACAACTGAACAAGATTTATTTGATAAATCAGAAATATATTTTCATTGCATGTGGGTGTTTCGTGGTGTTTCAGTTTTGACAGCTTCTTGGACATGATCTCTTATGGAATAAAAGTTACAAATATATGCAGTAGGTGTATGTACCTGACATATTTTCACATGACTAGTGAGAAAACCAAACTAGGCATGAATTAATATTCATAGTTTACTTCAGATTTTTAAAATATTGCATAAAATAGTCAATTAAATATTTTCTTTTCTGATAACTTATGTCATTTTCTAGTAGTTTGAACCGACTGAGGAAAAAAAATTAAGCTTCTTTTTTATAATGTAAATGAGGATTGATGGAAATTTTGTTCCCCCAACACTGATTAATCTGTAAAATGGAGTTTATTTCAACCACACTAAAGAGTTGCTATAAAAAGAAAATACTATTGAAATTTGGGCCACAATTCTGTGTTATAGAAGAGAAAGTGTTCTACCAAATTGCTGCTCACACTTTCAGTAACTGGGGCCCAGAAGGAATCTGCACACACAGTAATATTTTAGTAAGACTTCTGAGGAGTCAGTCATCATTTTTAAGTTGAGAACATAACTATGTATTCTCTCTTCACTGTGAATTGCCAACCACAAGAACACTGTTTCATTAACTAAATGAAAATAATACTTGTTATTGACAGTGGTCTTTGAGATCATTTATATTCATAATGTCCCTAACTTCACTTGGAAAGCCTATGAGAATATGTTATTAAAAACATTGAAACAAAATCTCAATCAAAAAAAGGATAGTAATGCATTAATAATTATTAACTTGTAAGTAAAATAATTTTGCTTTCCTTGTATTTATAATTAATTATTCCGTAAGAATGCATATCTTATAAATTGCAGATTTTAATTAAGACATAATTAACTATTAACAAGTAAACACTCCAAATTATAATACATAAAAATAATTTTTATTTAATTAAGTGATATTTATTATATTCATTGGTAAGGGATTATAGAGATTTTAAATAAACACATAACAAAGAATTAGATAAATGTTTATTTTTATATATTACAATTATATGTAAGTACTACTTATTTTTGTTTAAGCAAGACATTTATACCAATAAGCAGACCATTACTATTTCCCAGAGGCAAATATTTGAACCCTACCACATGATACAACACACTGTGATTCAATTTTTTCATGAAATTAGGAGTTATAGCACTGAATATTCCATGCCCATAACTGAAAAGTTATGCCCAACTTAATGAATTATTTTGGAATTGTCCTGAATAGAAAAGAGCAGGGAGGACTGATGAGAGGAAAATCTACAAACTGCAGTACTTAACTGAACTTGGATCTGCTCGTCTGGGTGCACAGCAAAGCCAATCGACTGACATGGGATTGTGGTAAAAGAAAGCACAGGCTTTCTTGCGGGGAACCCAACAAGGAGAACAGGCAGCTCATGCTCAAAAAATCTGAACTCCCCAACAGCTTTCAGGGAAGGGTTTTTCAAGGCAACATTTGGGGTGAGGGTTGTGAGATGCAAGACTTTATTATGTTTGGCTGGTGGTGAGGTAGCAGGATGATTTTTCAGGATTCTTAATCTTTAGCCTGGTTCCAGCAAGTCTGGGTTCTACATGCTTGTGGTCAATGTGTAGCCATTACCCTCCACCTGGGTGGGGGAGGTCTTACTGTCTGCGAAACAGTTCAAAGATATGTGTCAGACAGTTGTGTATATTCCTTGAGAAGAAGCTAGGTCTCTGTTTTATTGCTGAACTACTGTTGAAGATGTCATTACTTTTCTTGCTTGACTGCTTTGCCTTTGTTTCTGCTTTCCCTCACTTCCCTAATTGGTCACCTGCTTGAGTCTGCTCTTTGGAACTCAGGGAAGGCCTCAGAGACTAAAGCCTTTTTCTAAAGATAAGAATTGGGAACCTGGTGGGGATTTTGGACCTGGGAGGACCTCACAGGGCCCTGCTTGGTTTCAATCCCCCATTTTTTTTTTAAGGGAACAGGGACAGGATAAGAAAGGGAATATAGTTTTGGTTAGAGAGGCTGGTCATGAACTCAGAGGGGAACTTAGTTTCAGGGGGATTCAATTTCACTTATCCCAGTATCTCCCTCACAATGAGCTTTTTAAAAAAAAGTACTACCAATTAAGTTTGTTCTACTCAAATATTGATTACAAGATTGTGTGTGTGTGTGTGTGTGTGTGTGTAAAAGGAACACTTCCAGGATATCGAAAGTGATTAATCTACATGTTTTCTTTCTAGATTCTTGTTATTGCAAATTATTTTAGCATTTCAATGCATGCAGGAAAATAAATGTATGTTTACTCTACTAACTTCTTTTTTTCCTGAAGAAAGGATAGATAATAAAACTATAATCTGCAAGTAGGCACATAGCTTTCATGACATTAGTTTCAAATTTTTACTTATTTTTCAGAATATAAAAAAAAATGAAATGTAAAATACCCTTGAACCAGAAATTTGAATTTGACTCAATAAATATGCTGAGAATTCAGAAGTGGAGGCAGAAAGTGTTGAAACACATTTTAGAGCAACATGTTATTTTTATCACCACTATAGTTAGTGCTGTTTACTTAGTAGAATTTTTAAAGAAATCCTTTTTAAGCACCAATATACACATTAAGAATACTGGATTTTAATATGGCCATGATTTACAACAAATTGTATAACCTTCGTAAGTCATTATGCCCTATGATGTTTTATTTCTTTATCTGTAAATGATAATAAGGGCTAAATGCTTTTGAATGTACTTGCTGTTATATATTTCATTGATAAACACCAGTGGGCTTTCGTAAATAGTCCGTCTCCTAAGCCCCATTCCCGTAACTTGGCATAATCTGAATAACCTCATCTACTCCTCAGAATAACCCTATGAGAATGGCGGTTATCACCATCTCACCAGTGAGGAAACTGAAATTCAGAAAGGGTAATAGGCTAGGTAAAGTTCATACAGATGATAAATGGTGGAACTAGATACCTGCTTATTATGGTGGGAGACCACACTGTCAGTGGAAAAGTGGCTTTTTCAAAGAGGTTTTTATAGACATTTTTCTAACAACAAAGAGTTACATAGATTAATTATTACTGTCACATTTCAAAGGTTGTTTTATAGTTATTTTCTTTGTGAAGATAGAAATATCACTGTATACTCAAAAATTTAAAAAGTAAGTTTGAAAAACAAATACATTCGGCAAATTGTTCAGACTTACACATTTAAATAATAAAGTATACCTGTTAATTTGCACAATAGGTCAACAAAAGTTTAACAATTAATTAATTCAGTGCAGTAAAAAGAGTTCTTGGTTTATTTGACTTATTTACGTAGATCAAATTGATGAAAATCGACTAATGATTGAAAAAGATTCACTATGGTTTTCAGAAACTAAAGTCAGGATAGAACCACCCCTTCTGAATATATAGGCTTTGCTGTCTCATCTCATAGAATTTCTCATTGTTTAAATTATTTCTGTCGTTTAATGGATTTTCACTTAAGAGTAGAATCTCATTACACTAAATTGCAACCAACCTGAAATTTTACCTTTTAAAACAGTCTTTTCTCATCATCCCTGACTAATCTTCTCTAAATTTCCACTTCATTTGCAATTCTCTTCTCGGTCATTGAGAATCTCCAGAATGAAGTCCAGTTCATTATATGCCTCATTATCAATATTACCATAGCACTGTTATTGTCGTTTCCTCCAACGACCTTTGATGTCTTCAATTCCGTCTTATTCATAAGAACCTCGAAAATGCTACACAGCTAGATGATTTGGACCCTTTTCAAAGCACATACTAATTTTATTCTGATAGACAATAAATCTCAGGGGTAAGGGGGGAGGAAACGTAAATTTCCCTCACCTTTCTAGGTTCTTGGCTGAAACCCTCGATAATAAAAGACAGATTAACAAGAGAAAAGCAAACAGAAATTTAATAACACATACACCTCCTGTATACATGGGTGAGACCCAGGAAAACTGAGTAACTCCCTAAAATGGCCCAAGCCAGCCATGACCCTAAATACTATCTTCAGCTAAAGGCAAAAGGAAGATGTTGGGTGTGGGGACAGTCTGTCAGTTATGGGAGGTTATCAGGCAAAGCACAGTAAACAATAGTGTGTTTGTTATGCAAATTTAAGTATATGCCTTCTCCTTTGATAAGTTTCCAGAGATGAAGTCATCCTGTTACAGAGAGGGGACATATTTACAAATGGAGATTTTCCTTACAAATTTAAATGTCTCTTACAGAAGGATGACTTATGCTTGATTTTCAGAGCATCTCCTGTGCCTGCAGTTTCTTAAAAGTAACCATCTCAAAATAATCTTAATGCCAAAGATACATATTTTGGGGTGGCAAATTTTGCTCCCTTTCAGTGGGCCAAGAATAGCACTGAATTTGGAGAGGTGATTTTTTTTCCCCTTATTTTCTCCTTAGTGCTAGAAGAATTTAAATAAAGGGTTAGGTAGTTAGGTAAGTGGGGGCACCGGGCAGATAGGTGGAGGAGAGGAAGGATGGTCCAGAAGATGGCATTATGCCTGGCTCCAGCATAAAGGGACTTTACTTCTAAATGAGTGCCAGCAAGAAACTGGTTAAAACCTGACAGCCACGACTGGGGGGTAGCAGAAAAGACTGAACACAACCCAATGCTCATTGTATTATAATTAACATTGCTGTTTAGCACACACACACCCCCCCCCACCATGGGTTTTTCTGTGTACACCATCGGTAAGGACATGCGCAAAGGGACCAAACATGACTAAGCATTCCAGGGCCAAGAGCCATCAATCAATCAAGAGACCATCTCTAAGCGAGGGTATAAGAGAAAGGGGAAGCAAAAACGTACGTTTTTGCTCCCTTGGATCAGCCCGCCTCTCATTCAAGAAGGTGTACTTTTTCTTTTTTAAAATAAATCTTTTGGAATCTTTCCCTACACAACTCTCTGTCTCCCAACTGTAAACTTGTCTCTCAGGTACGACAAGAACCGGGTTCTTTACCTTTTGGAGTAACAAAAGTGTCTATAGTTTTTGTTTGCTTCCTTTGTTTGGTGTTTTTGGTTTTTTTTAATGCATTATCTAATGGAAATTAAGTGTCCAGACAGTTCTGAGGGTTTACTTCGAGATAATGTATTCTAAATTTCTATACAACTTATTTCTTTTTTTAAAGTGTTCTGTTATCATTACCAGTTTTAATAATTTCACAATAGACAAGCAAAATAATTGAACTCTTCTTACCCAAATCACTTTAAAAATATTTAATTTGCATGATCTCACCAGCAAAAATTAAAATACTAAGCTTGGATAGATTTTTTTTTTATTAGTCATGTCAACATGTTGCTGATCTGATTACAAATACAGAAAAATAAATGAGAGTTGCAAAACTGTATAATTGATGGTACCAAATATTGTGTTGATACATTTTTTAAAAAGGATTGGAAGTGTAAATCATCACCATTATTGTTTGAATTACCTAGTTTGTGTAGTCATACTCCTCATGAAAGCCAGTATGGTATGAATTAGATTTCCAAACTGTTCAAAACTCAGTATGACAGCATTTACAGCAATCAAAAAACAAAACAAAACAAACAAACAAAAAAAGTTATCATGTTATAAAAAAATATCAAAACTTTCTTCTGCATTATGTTCTTGAACTGGAGAAAAATGTAACCCATCATCTTCCTAATAGAAGTATCTACTTACTGGCCTCTTTACACATTTATAAGACAGGAAAAAAGGACAGTCCTGAAATACCACATTTCTAAAGTAAACTTTGACTCCTAAAGAAGACATTATAACGTGTTCACGATAAATTTAATGTTTTTAGTATTATAATTATGTTGCTCAAATTATGTGCCATCTACACTGATAAGAGCGCCTTCCCATTCTCTTCTGGTTCACTAAACTTCGTGACCATAAGCTCCTGACCTCTCTTTTCTTAGAGCATTTACTATAGAAAACTTTGAAATGTAAATTATTTCTGTCCTTTTCATAATATAATATTCTACAATACAGGAATGTCTTTCTCTAGCACCTGGGACCATCCTTTTGAAATGTAATCATTCTAAGGCCTCTATCTCCCATTCTCACTTTGATAAGCACCAATTAGCAAACACTGGTGGCCTAATCATATAGGCCATTCCTCCTCTAAGATCCCCAGTACTTTTCCTTTATCCACCTGGAGTTTAAAGCCCTTCTGCCTTTTGTTAAAGTGGCATTGAGTTGAATCTCTCTTCTCTGTAAAAATTTTGAATAAATTCTTCCTTGTCATTTTTAACAAGTGTCAGGTGTAATTTCCTTTTGACAGTTCAGTGATTAATTGATTAACCTGAAAGTTTTATTCCATGATCATGCTATATTAAATATTATACAGCACGTGCTGAAATATAGATCCCCATTCGTTTGTATTGTTCATCTCAAAGGTAACACTTTGATGAAAAATCTCCAGAGCCAAAGCTCAAGGAATTCTGATTGAATCAGAGCCCCAAGATGTATACACAGCTCTCTTCACAGTTTTCCTCTGCTGTCTCTTATGTATTTGGTAAACCACATACGGTTTTACCAGGAAAATATTGCTTGTATTAAAATCATATACAAAATGCTCTCTGTACTCCTGCAGTCTTGCTTTTTAAAAAAGATTCTGTTTATTTCAGATTTGCTGTTGTAACAGAACACGTTTCTGATGTGTTTTACACTTTACATTTTGACTTCACAACAGGGAACAGCTTATTAGTGGGTGGCAGAACTGGGATCCAGGCATGACTGAGCCAATATATATGTATCCGTTAACTTTAGCTCTTTTTCAGGCTGGAATGTATTAAATGAAATGACTTGGAAGTCACATACATGAAGTAAGGGAGGAAACATTTGAGAAGAGAAAGGAATGTAAGCTTCCAGGTAATGATGGAAATCAAAACATGGCACTTCATATAGTATCCTTTATGAATCACAAAAATACCTAAAAGTCTACTCAATAAAAATAATCTTTATAATGAAAATAAGCCAGGAGTGATGGTGTTCTTTCAGATGTTTTCAGATTCAGAAATCATTTTGAACTAAAATTAGTCAAACATGCATTAGAACGACAATATGTTTTAAGGCCAAGGGTACTGCTTCTGAATACCAGTTCCATCATTCAACTGTGAATTTTTTTTTTTTAGTGTTATTCAAATTACCAAATCTTAGCTGAAAAACTGGAAATAAGATCTATCTCAAAATTTCGATGATAAAATTAGATAATGTTTGCAAAGTGTATATGAAACCTCTGCTATTCCTGATACATTGAAGTATTTAATACATAGTAGTTCTCTTCTCTATGTTTTGCAAAACTATTTCCGTGATCCCAAACATTTCCAATATTGGCCATGGTCTAATTTCCAATTGCTGCTGTAACAAATTAATTATCACAAATTTAGTGGCTTAGGACAAGAGAAATTCACAGTCTTCAGACGTTAGTACATGGTCAGCTCTTGAGGATCATTATACTGCCTACCATGGACCAACTTAAAAAAAAATTAAGAACTTTTGAAAAATGTTATAATAATTTATTAAAATAAAACAAATGAAATGGAATTCCCTTTATTCCTGACAACTCCCCTTCAGTTTGAATACTTAAGAGAACAAGGGGTGCAATTATTTTTATTTGTGGTAAAAATATCATACTAAGGGATAAAAATAGATTTTTTAAATTATAAAAACAAATAAGCTAACAAATTTAATACAAAGCACAACAGAGTTTTTAGAGAGCTAACATATAAAAATTATGCTAAAATAAGGGAAGACAAATTTGTTTCTAAAGGCATTTCAATGGAAAAAATATGCAAATACTTGCAAAGATTTTCTGATTAGTACAATGAAAGCCAATTTTAAATGTCTTAAAATTGACTTGCAATAGAATCTTAAAGCACTCCAAATTCAAGTTCTTTGGGGAATTTTCTCTTCACATGATATCTCAACAAAGAGAAAAATGTGTACAGTAAGATTACAGCAGTATGTTTTTTTTTTCACAGATTTATGGTAAGAAATACTGTGCTAGAAAGTATAGATCTAGAGAAAGAAACATGAACCTGAACATAATCTGAGCTTTGTATGTGATGAGTTCATGTGAAAGCACATACTTGTAGCTGTAGTTTCCAAACACCATCCTTAGTTTAGGTCTAAGTTAAGTTTGCCTTAACTGCAGCTATGTTTGTTTCTCTCAAGACTTGAAAAGACCTCACTTGTTGCCCATTTTAACTTTCTCTAATCTCAACATCCAGTATCCTATTTAAAATTATTCCTATTGGGTTGTCTAAATGTATATTGAAGCCTCAATCCATCTGATGGCCAAAGGTTACACGGAAGTCAATTAACACATAATCAAACATAGCAGAAGAAGAGCATGCAATAGAGGAAGTATGATGGTTTATACGAAAGAATGAGCAACTTATTCTGCTTATAAGAAATTAAAGGGAGCCTATAGAGAATGCTTACACAGCCTTGAAAAATGCAGAGAGGGATAACAAGAAAGGATGAGGAGGCTACGTCAGGAAAAACAGCAAGTTCAAGTTCTCAAGGAGATGGAAAAAAACATGGTACCAGGACAAAAAGCTATTTGGTAAGTCTAGAGCAGAGGGTCAAGAGAGCAACAGATGTGAAATGTGTGTAAAGGCAAACAAGGGGAAATAGCGGAGGGACTTGTGTGAGATGCTATCGAGCTTAGATGTAGCCTTTAAGGACAGGAATAGTAACAGTGGGAACAGTCTGGAGGATAAATTAGAAGTAGGAATTTGAGCTCTTGGAGTGAAAATAACCACCTAAGAGGTTCTTGGCAATTGCAGGGGGGATATGGAATGGAAAATAGCTTCAGAAGATGATGTTTTTAAATACAATGCTAAATTTAATTTGATTTGTTAGATTGGTAACAGAAAGAATAGCATGTAAGATAACTGACAGATCCCTGTCTTGGGAGAATGGCGATTACACTTCCTGAGTTAGCAAGCACTAGAGGAAACGCAGATTTGGGGGGTGGGTTAGTACTCGGTTCTAGTGGAGCTATGTAGAATAGTGAGGTATTATGAGGGCTTCCCACTGAAAATGTTGAATCCAAAGGTATTAAAGGTCTAAGCTGGTCATGATGATTAGGAGTTATCAGTGTTTCTATTAAAATAATGAATGTGGATATGATGGTCTAGGAAAGAAAAACTACAAGAAGGCTGAGAATAGAATTTTGAAGACCACAATACAAAAATGGAAATCATTGGTACAATAGTAGCTTTAGTTACAGTAAAACTATACTCTGAGAGAGCAACTATTCTACTTAATATCTTTTTTTAATGCCTGTTTTAAAACTGCATTGTACAATTTAATAAGCAACCTTCTAGAATTAGGCAAACCAAATTTGAACTCACACTGAAATCTCTATAAGTACAAATGTATACACTTGCAGGATATACAAAGATTGAACACAGCCATCAAAATACATCCCTCAGAAAGTATACAGAATTTTCTACACCTACTTACTTTTCAGTAACATCCCTGCTTGTTAGATTTCAAGACTAACCCTATTTTCTTTTCAAACAAGCATTATCTGTGTTTACATTAAGTATCTAAAAACATTTTTTTAATAAAATAGAAAGCTGAGATGGTAATTTATTTCTCAACAGTTCACCCCTTAGATCTGATGTTTGCGTATCACCTAAAATGCTGCTGATGGATGTGAATTAGGACCATTTTGTTCTTTTATTCTTGATTATATTTTCCAGAAGGTTATTTTTGTCAAATTTTGGCTTAAGAAATAAAATCTTAGATGTAGTAATGCCTTTTCTATTTCTGTTAATTTATAACTATGTTTTTAATATTGCCTTCATTTTTTAATTAAAAATGTTTATAGCTCTTTGAGTTCTATCTTGAGTACCTAATTTGACATTCTTTGCCTACAATAATAATGAAAACTTTACAGATGATGATTTAGCTGTTGCCTATTATGTTTTCATCTACATTATTCAGTTTTTTTCCTTAAAATATCATTAATTTATAGCTTCTGTATAGATGTTAAAAAATTCAGTTTTTATTAATGCAAATAGTCTGCTGTGCCAAATTGAAAGTTTGCTTTGAAACATGCTTTTGGTTTTTAACTTACATAGTTTTTTTTTTTTTTAATGAAAGTATTATTCTGGCCAAATTTTTTTTTAAGTTATATAAATAGATCATTGAACATATAAATGGAGATGTAAAATGTAAAAGGTGAGTAAGGATGAGGATTTCCCTACCAATTAGTTAATATGTTGATTGGACTGACTAAATTCTCCATTTTAAAATTTAGATATTCTTGTGTAGGGTAAAACAAGGATACTGTGCTAAAACATGCCGATAAAATTTGAACTCTATTGGCTTGTCTTTCAGTGGCTAATCCTGTTTTTAATTTCATGCCTGTTAATTTGGTGCATCCAAGTTCAGATTTGTTCAGTATTCATCACTGATTGTGCTTCTCTTCTGCTATTTTTGCCTGTTTGTCAATATCGTTGTCTTTTCCTTAATTGGGTGCAGATCTCGGTAACATGTATCTTTAGCTTTAAACTCTTTCACATCGTTTCATTTTAATCTAATTCTTTAGAAGCGGGTATTTTCCCAATTTTCTATTTTAATACACTCTTAAAATTTTGCTCCCTATGAACAGAATTTGAACCCCTAAATTTGGTACTTTTAAATAGTAATTAAGCACTGTTATGCTATGGCACTCTCATTCAGAATCGAAAGATTGGTCCCCTTTCCCCAAACACTGTTTCCAAAATTAATAATACTCATGTGTATCTTATCTTGCTTTTTCAAAAAGAGATTGTGTCTTATTTACTATGGTACTGCAAGTATTTTTTTTCTAGTCCCATGAATATTGCTGCAAATCCCCTTTGTGATTTGCTCAATTTGCTTTGTTTTATAGTTTAAAACAAGCACCGTCATAAAGTGGTGTAAGGTTTTTATTCTTCAACAAAATTTAAATCACCAGTTATTCTCTAATACTATAATTGCCAAAGATAATATCTTCTTTGTAAACCTGGACATTTTTACTTAATTGCTTCCACGTTTATAAAAGACATAACAGATGATTAATGCCTGGCCTACTGTGGAACAGGCTTTGGAAATTACTTAAATAACTTTCAGTTAATACCTTGGGCCATAATCACTAATGGCTTATATAACTTGCAAATGATTCAAACCATTTTTTTCTACAAATATTTAGCAAAATAGTAACAAAAACATGCCTCAACTCAAAACTGCCATTTATTTTATTGAGGGCATTGCATAACTTAAGCTAATTAAGATTGCTAGTTTTAGATAAATCCATTACTGAGCTTCCCTTTGGCTCTGGAAATAAATGATCCTCAAATAAATGTGCCAGAGAAAACTTTAAATGACCCTATTTAAAGATATCAAGCTATAAAATATGCCTCTCATCTGCAAATATAATTTCTATTGTCTCTTTGAGTTGCTTTTATAGTGAAAAATGGAATGGCATGATGTAACACAGGCATGAATGGTCAATGACATAAAATTTAACTTAAAAACTATGACAATTTTAGAGGTACTTGTTATGAAGATACTGTAACGTTTAACACTTAAAGTTTGAAGGAATAATTCCAGTTAAACTAATTGACTTTGCCATGGATCAGGAATATCTGATTAATACTTAACTTTTTATCTTGATAAGTCATATGCTTATCTGTTAGGTGTCATAGCATTAATGGCAAAAGCTGAACTGTAATTAAAAAAACACAGGAGAACAAGGAGATTGAGGATTATAAAAGTGATATAGGTAAGAATGTCATGTGCAGGTCATATTTGCTTCTCTTCTGTTTTTTATTACTATTCTGTACAGGCAAAAGGACGCAGTTTGCATTTTGCCAGAAAAAGCCAACTTGCTGTTATACAAATGCACAAACTGTCTTAAAAAGACAGAATATACAAATGATTTGTATTGAATAGATAGTACACATTTTTTTATCAGTAGTTCTACTATCTCATACTTCACAGTTTTCATAAACTCCCCAAAGCACTGCCTTATTATTTTGTATTACTTATTTTTCCTGCCAGAGAAAAAGTAATCTAACAAACTAATAAGCTAATTTTTATTGTATTTACAGATTTTAAATAATGATGGTTTTAAGAGAATTTGCATTAAACAGTTGAGACCAATATAATGATTTGCCTCAAAAAATGGAAGAAGCACAGGCACAATTAAAATAAACAGGGAAGGTGTTTTATAACTGTGATTATAAACATTTAAAAATTATAAAACCATTTGGAGGAAAATTAAATAATCTCGTAATTCTAGTAACGAGAGATAAGCCCTATTATCATTTTGGAATATTTTCTTCTATTCACATATAGATGATCCCTGAGCACGAATATTTTTACTTTTTTGTTATTTTATTGGGCAAAGAGTAAAAAATATATTCAAATGCTTTATTTCTATCAAAGTCCTCTGTCTTAAGTCTCCTGGTTACCTTCGCAACTGTGCCACTAAACTCCTATCCGTCAGGGGAAAAAATGAAATTTTAAAATAAACCCTTGATATTTGAATTCTTGTCCAATATCTAAGACAGCCTATTAGTCTCTATTTCCCCATGATATCTTCTTAATTCGCTTTGCTTTGCCGTCCATGACTCTACCCTTCAATGCTCTAGTCCCTTTAAAATCATTATTTCCCTTGTGTTCTCTGAAACAAATAAACAAGCTCTGGCATCTTTTAGCTCTAGACAGAGGTCATAAATAGAGTTCTCCTTTAAGGAGCTGCAACCTGGAAGAGTTTTCAAATGAAATCTGTATATTCTCTGGGTTGAGAATTGGGATGAAGATCCTGCTCAGCATCAAAGACCACTTTGCTCGCATGTGCTCCTCAGTGGCTCGTGCTCCCTGGATAGTTACAAATCTCAGTGCCACGAAATGTCCAGGTCTCCATCCTGACTGAGACCGGACATCTGGTCTGCAGTTTGCCTTCATCATCCTGCATATTCTTCCATCTCATTCACCAGAGAAAAGATTTCCTTCTTTTTCTACTTTCCTTAAACCTTGGACTCCATCTTCTTTCCTCTTCTGCTAAGACAACCTGACTTTCAACCCTTAGGAGCCTCTGAGACACCCAGCTCTTTTGGACGTTCTAATGGAGAAGCATGATTCCCTGGGTTGATGGTAGAGATTGGCGAGTCATTGTCATTCCCTTTAAGAAACTGGAGTATAATTGGTAAGACAGTGCATGCTGTTTTCCAAACTAATACATTCTCTAATTTGGTGTGCTATTTTTTTCATAACAGGAGTTTCAAATTTTTATTTTTTTTTCCTTTAGCCAACATTAAAGTAACAAAGTACTTTTTGAGTTCTCGTGCCTAGTTCTTAAATGCTGATTGCCTTTTTTAAAAAACTCCAAAGCTGAATGATATTTTTCCTCTCCTGATTCAAAGTCAAACCTAACAGCTCAGAATAATTCAACTACTGTAAAAACAAGTGATTAAACCAAAGATGACACAGCCAGGAACATGGAGTGGGTTTAATTCCACCACGGAGTTCTATGGAAACCAGAGGTAGGGCTCTCTTTAACAACACATCCCAGCGCAGCACTTAGGAAATTCTTATTTCTCTTCCAGTTTGACTAGTTCCTTCAGTCTCCCTAACTCTCGCAACATGCTTGAATTGAATAGAAATGTTTTTCAGTAGATATGTTGCTTCAAGCATTCAAGTCTTTGAAGGGATTCTCTTTGCAATTTCCCAATATGGTTGGAAAGCAAGTTCCTAAGAGCAGAAACATTTTAACTTTTTCACAGCATCACTTCATCAACAGCTTCACAGAACTGATGCTGCTGCTTGACAGATAACTCTTTGTTTAAATTGACAGTGACCTGATGGCAATAAATATAAGAGCAGGAGCCATTAATATGGACAACTGCATTGACAGTGTTTATATTACAGGTCATGTGAGGTCAGGGCAGCACACTTCCAGGACTGGCTGCCACTCTTGTCCTTTGTTTCTTTTTCTAAGAAACAAATGGTTAGGTTTTGTCTTTTCCACCCACCTCTTTCCTGTGTTCTCAAACTTTTAAAATTTCCCTCCATGAATGGAAAAAATATATAAACAACTTTAAGCAAGACAAAAAAAAAAAAAAAAAGGAAGGCATGAGAGAGGAAGAGGTGAGGGAGAAGAGGGAAAAGTTCAGAAAGACCTGGAAGTTAAGCTGAGGTGTTGCCTCTTGGATATTCTGGTTGTGTCTAAGATTGTGTCGTTGCACTGTTTTGCATTTCTTTATATACTTGGTCAGTTAAAGTCAAGAAAGAATATGCCCATTATTCAGATATGCATTGGTTTGCAAGAAATGTTATTCTGTCTGGGTTTTCTAATCACATACTCTTTGATAGGTTGTGTATAAAGCCTATGTCCCAGTATGGTTCATGAGTGGAGTTAACAATATGATCTTACCAGGTGTTGATAATATCAGTTGCATTTTTGAAAGATTTAACTTGAGCCGGTTAAGTATTCATCCCTAAAAATAGCATCTCTAACAAGTTTTTAAGTATTTCACTCACTTGAATTTTTTTTTTTTAAAAAGCTGTGTATTATTTGATCCCTGGGATGCTTTCTGCAATGGCAGATGTCTGGTAAGCATATCCGTCAGTCTAGAGTACACACTTAATCTTTTCCCCAGGCATATTAACATAATCTTTCTTTGAAACCAGGAAGTGTGCATTAAGATTGAGAAAAAGGTTTTAAAACTATTTTGTTGGAGGGTATTTCCTGCAGTTTTGCTCCTGTGAGCCTTCACAAAACAAAACCACCAGGGAGAACAATAGAAAATGCTAATACATTCATACAAATAAAACATTCAAATTATGTTGAAGATAGCAATTTTATTTTTATAAACTTAAAGTGATAAAGTCACTTTATATTATCCTATTATTAAGATGTTTTAATAGATTAACATGGTTTTATAAATATGTCCCATTGTGAAAAATTTGCTAGTGAGTCATTTTTATGGATAGGTGCTTTTTTGTGCATTTGGGGCAAAACTGGAATAAAATGTTTGACATAGAAGGGATATATAAGTGTTCAGCACATACTGTAAACATGTCTACTGTGGATTTTAGAGTAACCTGTAGGTGAAAATAATAAATGTAGCTAACTATTAACTAGTACTAGTGGCTCTTCTCTGGAAGATAGTTCATCTGATCAAGCATTACAAACGACATTCTTTGAATTAGTTCACTTCTAGGATTACGAAATTTAAGAACAAAATCCAAATGGTGAAAATGTCATAAAGCAAAGTTTGATACTGAGACAATATGTTGTTATAATACTCAGTTAAGAATGCCATTGATGTATCATGGGCTAGCAATTGTTTTTCTTTCCAATTCAGAACGTTTTCATTGAATAGTTGGAAAATCATGCAGAGTAGATGTGTTAAAATATCACCTTAAATATTTACATATTTGTCCGATTTTAGAAATATAGTAGACAATATTTACACATATTTAAGAGCTTAAAACAAAGTCTTTAATCCAAGGAATATGATTTGTAAAAGCTTGGTTGAATAATTTCAAAGCAATGATAAATATCCAGTGTCCAAGCTATATGTTAAGTAAACATGTGACCTAGGGACTTTCAGTGAGCACCCTTTAATTTTGACCTGTATGTATATATGGCATCTTTTTTCATGCTATTAGGAAAGTGCAATTTATGACTAATCTACTTTGTGTCACTTTGCATATGACTGGACAGGAATTTGTAAGTTTTTTTTCTTCTAAATCCACAATTGTGTAGATTGTAAAGATTCCATAATATTTTTATGTTTATGTTAGTATCAGTGTAAGAGTAATAAATGCTCAAGTAAAAATTTGGAACGTGCCTTTAACAAATATATTAATAAAACTTAAAATACTGAATATAACAAAAGGTAATTATAACAGATCTAAATATTCTATAAATGATCACATATTAATACTCTCAAAAATATCTAGAAAGTGTTATTTTGGGGGATAAAGTAAGGGATGTGCATTTTTCACTGTTTGTGAAATATATACACACACACACACACATATACATGTACATATATATTTTGTTAAGTACCTAAGATCACAGAGCAAGAAGGTAGTATAGCCAGGCTTAAACCCAGGAAGTCTAAGTTCTGAATCTGCCTTTTAATCCATTAAACTATAGAATAAAGTTATACTGTACAGCAGCCAGCAACGTTCCTTCTCCCTTCTCATAGCTCCCTCACTCTCAATATTCACATACTTTTCTTATTGAGGGAAATATAGCTACTTGTTTGTTCACATCTAAATCACACCCCAGTTACACACATTTTATATCTGATGTTGCCTATTAATACACTTTGCTAAACAAAAGGCCATCACATATCTTCAGAAAGGAATTATGTAAATCCCTCAGAGATAGAAGCAGAGACCACATTTCCCCCCTGTCCTCTGATATTTAGAAATACTCTGACTTGCTCAGACATTTAAAATCTAAATTTAATCATTAGACCTGGTCATCATGTAGACAGAGCCACTTGCATGGAAACCTGGGATATTTTTTTCTCTGACACAGAGCAGAGAGTTGGCAGAGCACAGAAAATCATTTTTTAGCATTTTGCAGACTAAATTGATGTTAACAGCTACAGAAAAATACTGTAGATGGCATGGCTTTGAAAAGATAGACTAGAGATAATATTCCAAATGGCTGCAATTCTTTAGACATGATGTTAGAGTAAATAATACATTATTAACTGCAGTTAAATAATTTTTGAACACAGTAGAAGATTATATGTTCTAAATTTAGAACAGGAGCCTTCTAGCTCTGAATTATAATTTTCTCTTTGAAAACGTGAATTAGGAATAGCTCTTTTTTTGTCACTCTAAATTATACCTAAAATACTAACTATATCATTTTTAAAGTTAGAAGATTTGGAGTTTTGTATAAATGATTTCCATTCAGTTAGAATGGTAACCGGTAGGTTTATCTGAAACTTTGCATATGTTAAAGATAAAATAATATACAAGCTTGAAGTTATTCTTTTTAATGAACAATTTTAAGATTATTGTTAGAAATATTTAAAGTGTCAATGTGATAGGATATACACATTGTAGCCACAAAGAAATGAAGAAAAGGACTTGAAGATTATGCCTTTATTCATGTGTATAACTCTAAGTTTCTGAAATTGTGTTTCCTGGTGCTTTTTATTGTCTTCTCCAATGCTAAATCATAAATTTTCTCTGCCTCAGTCTTCTTATCTACTAAATAGTGATAATGACCTTAAATATTGCTTGAGCTGTCTTCATCCTATTTTCTTTCCTCCTCTGCAAAATGGAATACTGATAAATATACTACCTACTTTTGAAAGTTGTTGTGGTTAGGTCCTTAAAGTATATATGCAAATTTCTCTTGGGGTGTCAATTAAAACCTTTGGGTGAAACATCAATCAACCCTCCCAAGGAGCTGTTTCTTCTCCTAAAAGTAAGATTGTGTGTGGGTGTGTGTATTCCCCACACACACAATGGAATATTACTCAGTCATTAAAAGAGTGAAACTTCGCCATTTTCAACAACATGGATGAATCTACAGGGTATTATGTTAGGTGAAATGGGTCAAAGAAAAGCAAATACCATACGACTTCACTTACATGTGGAATCTAAAATTCGAAACAAATGAAGAAATGTAACAAAATAGAGAGTCTTAGATACAGAGAACAAACAGGTCCTTGACACTGAGGAGGGCTGTGGGGGATGAGAGAAATAGGTGAGGGAGATTAAGAGATGCAAACTTCCAATTACAAAATAAATGAGTCACAGATATGAAATGTAGAGTGTGGGGAATTATGAACAATTATATCTGTGTGGAGATAAATTGTAACTAGACTTATAGTAATCATTTTGAAATGTATTAAATTACCAAATCACTACGTTAAGCACCAACAACTAACATAATGTTGTATGTAGGTCAATTAGAATTCAAAATCAAACAAACAGTCAGAGAAAAAGATCAGAACTATAAGTACCAGAGGTGAGGAGCGAGGGGAGAGGGAATTGGATGAAGATCGTCAAAAGGTATAAACTTCCAGTTACATGATAAATAAGTACCAGCAATGCAATGTACAACATGATTAATATAATTAACACTGTTGTATATGTTACACATGAAAATTGTTGAGTAAATTCTAAGTGTTCTCATCACAAGGAAAATTTTTTTCTTTCTTTTATTTCATCTCTGTATTAGGTGATGGATGTTCAATAAATTTGTTGTGATAATCATTTCATGATGTATGTAAGTCAGATCCTGATGCTGTATGCCTTAAACCTATAAAGTGCTGTATGTCAATTATATTTCAGTAAAACTGGAAGAAAAAAAGAAAAATTAACAATGAGTATGATTAAATGTAGGCCATACTCTTTCCTAATATCCACCATCCATTTTCTCTTGTCCTTACAAAACTCCGATACAGATCCAGTGTTCCACTCACTTCCTCCCCATCCCCTACAAAAAAGTAAAATTGACCTTTTTGCCAACTCTGTCAGCTCCAGACAGAAGTAGAAAGAATTGATCTAAAGATAATTTCATTCCCATTACAAGTGAATGGTTCAGAATGGGTATGAAACCCAATTTTAGCCTATAAGATACCTGGGGAAATTTACTGAGGTTTCCTGGAAAAAAGTTTAGATCTGCCAATACAGATCATATAAAAAAATTGTATTATTTCTCCTTCTTCTTGTGTTGTCATCTCTTACTGTAAATTCTGAAATCAGTCTACCCATATTACAACTAAACTGAAAATAGCAGAGAAAGGGAATTGAAAGAATCAGGGGATTTGGAGGGCCCTGCTGGGTGCTAAAAAACCTGCTTCAAAATCAGCAATACCTTTGGATTTCCTAAAAATGTCTTTATTGTTGAAATCAGTGTAAATAAAAGTTCCTATTACTTGTAGCCAGAAGCTTTCCAACTGAATCTATAGTTCACATTTTGGGGGCTATGATTTGGTGTTTGGAAGCAAAATTGCCGCAATTAAAATTATAATCCAAAATAATGAAATTTTACTGGACAGTGTAAAATCTGGATTAGTGTTCAGCAACCATTCACTCCTTCTCCTCTTCCACTATGGGTGAGGTGTAATATGTACCTCACTAATTTGAGCTTGGCCTAGCAACTTGTTCTGGCCAGTGGCATGTGTACTTGTTACAGGCTGAACTCTCAAAAAGATAGTCTGTTTGTGTCTGCTTTCTTGAGCTTTTGTAATCATGCATAGCATGAGAAGAACATTCCGTGCTATTCTGTGATTCCAGAACAATGAAAGACATGTATACGAGATATGGACCAAGTTAACTGGAACCCAACCTAGATCAGCCAGGCCTCAGCCACAACACAGGCATGTGAGTAGGTAGATGTTTATATTGTATGCTACTGAGTCTTGGGGTTGTTTGTTATGAAACATTAGTCTTTAGCTGACTGAGATAACATGAACTATGTTGGTTTTAGAATAATACCACAAAATGAAAAGGCAGTGATGGAAATCACTCAGACCAATATGATAATTTTGGGACTAGTGTGCAAAATGCAACTTGACACACTTCTCTGAGAACCATATAGACGTCTCTTAACTTCAGTCATTGAAAACCTAAGAATTCCCTTTTAATCTTGAGGATTTAAAACAAGCTTTAACACAATCCTCACAGATACCTTAGTTCTTAAGAAACTAGTCTTTCTGGGCAATGTGGACAATGTTAGACATTCATGGGCTAGGGGGTACTTTTGCCTAAATCCTGTGGGGACTTGGCTCCTGCTGTGAAAATTGCAATTTAAAATCTTTGAAATATGTATGCTGTTACAAAAAAATAATCAGAAAAACTCAGGATTTACTGTTGCATGGCCTGAAATAAAGGATGGAGAATCAGGTTTGGAACACACGATGGAAACAAAGATGGATAACACATTTCAAATGCACAGAAATGCCAACAGCTCTGTGACATTCAGCAGACTATGCCATTGGCAATTTTTGTGGTCACAAAACCACCAGAAACCCCATTGATCAGTGAGCTGGAAGGGACCATGCAGAAAGATTCGTATAAGCATTATTCTGCAACCATTCCTCTTCCAGCAGGTGGTTGCGTGCAGCCTGCATTTGGGGGCCAAATGTAAGAGGAAGAGGAAAACCTGAATAAAGCAGACTGAGTTAAGTTGATCTGTGTGACAGAGAGCTAAGCCACAAATATTTGGAAGGAGAGGTAAGAGAATTCCCTTGGGCTTTGTGAGTGATTTGATGAAGATTGAAATGAAGGGGAGGGACACATGAAAGGGACAAGATATATTTTTCTTAAACTTTTAGAAGCTCTTCTGTGTACTACAAATTTACTCTTCACTCGATATTGCAAAAAATGTATATTATTTATTATATTTCTGATGCTGACCTGGTATTTATTTCTATTATTTTGATGAATTAAAAATACATGGACATTGGGCCTCATAGACATACGTATTTTTTTAATTTTATTTTTTAATTGAAGTGTAGTTGATTTACATACATATTTTAATAAATGAAACTTTTTTCATATTTGCATTATAATATATAATTCAAATAAGAGAAAAAAATGGGTTAAAATACCATTAGGGTGTTAAAGCACGATTTGTTATATGTAAGTAAGTTTGTAATTAATTTGCAAGGAACATAGGAAATTTTCTTACCTTAATTTCCTTTCCAATTTAATTCCTATTCTGAACCAGATGCTCTATTAAAATTCACATTTTTTTCCTTTCTTCACTCATTGTGCTCTATATTTATCCTCAACATATTCACATTCTTTAAGTGATATAAAAATTTAGAATAAATAGTTACAATTATGATTTACCTAAGATATTTGTCATAGACCTACACAGGAAAAGACAGACCTAAAAATGATCAACCTGAAAATCCTTCAAAGAAAAACAAAAGTGAAATAACACATTGTACTTTATAGAAACCTTTCCCATAGACATGGACTGGAAATGCAGATCAGTACATTGGCTGTTCTTAAATATTGAACTCAGGAGTAAAAAATATTCTCCTATAAGCTATTAAATTGTCTTTAAAACTCTGAGGCCTTCTTCTGTATTTATTAATCATTTCTAATACTTAATTGTAGAGGCAGTTTTATCAACAGTGTAAAATATATATTTTAAAGATAAAACAGTTAGCAATACTACTTAAATGCTGTATTTTTAAACAGTTAATTTCAAGTAATTCATGGCCTTGTTTTTAAGGCCATGAATAATAATACACTTAATAATTTAAATTAAGAATGTAAAATTCTGTACGCAGCACGTATTTTTTTGGCAAACATTTAAAATGTAAAACTGCATAAAACCAATACATTACAAGGCATGTTTAATAACTTCTTAGGCACTCCAGTCTTATTGAATCATCTCCTATATGCAATGAATTTATTTGCTTAATCCAATAGGCATCAGAGTACCTAATAATGTAATTTTAATTTTCACATGAGGATATACTTTCCACAATATAGTTTGAGTTTCTGTCTGTGACAGAAGGTCAAAGTTTTAGGATATTTTAATATATTATAATTTTGAAGCAAAATAATGTGTTATAATTTGAGGCTAATTTTTTTCTGACTTCATTTAATTGCATAACTGGAAAAATATTAAAAGCTAATATACATTTTAAAAATTACTTATATAATCTATTTAATACAGTAAAGTGTGTAAAATTGGGTATCGTGACATTGATTTCCTCAGAAGCAACAGAACTCTGCCTAATCCAGGCTTGTTCAAAATCCATTTGATCAAGATTTTCCTGAGGCAATTTATGAGTGGTTTCACTTGCAGACTGTGAACAAGTCATCATTCTGTCTTTATAAATCTTTGGAATAAAATTTCTCTGCATCTGTTTTGGAGTTACCATCTCATTCAATGATAACAGCAAATAATTTGTCTCACTCAGTAAACTTACACAAAAGGATAAACTATGAAAAATATCCTTATCTGCTAAAATCATGCTTTTAGAAACATAACTAAAACTTGGATGGAGAAGTTGGTGATATAGTAAGATTTTTACATACTATAAAATCATTTGTTTCAGCTTGACATTTTAGGAGACAATTTAACAAATTAAATGATGTTGTTACAATCTGAGAAGATTCTTAAATCTTTGCATGCTACATACTTTGCTGTTTTAAAGGGAAAATAACAGTGATGAACTGATCAGACTAAAGGCAGTGGATGTGTTTTAAAACATGGTACCAATTACTCAGAATACTTATATCTGCTAATTTTCACTAGCTCCTTTGGCCTTTACAGGGAAAAATCAGAATCTACTGTGTAGTTAGGTTTACACAGTTCTGCTGCTTACCTGTATAAACATGTCATCCAAAAGTTCGATACCAGACAGTTATCAAAAATATGTATGAAGCAAGTGAAATATGTAAAGCATTCAAGGAGCTACTAATGATTTCTCACACAAACACCACGTGTTTCCCAAATTCCAGGCCACTAGCACTTGCTCTGCATCAGCTGCATCTGCAGTCATGCTCTCGATTTTACCACTTTGGCTAATTAGGCACTTAACTTGCTCAAGAAGATTGGGAGCTGACTCTTGGTGACTGCTGCTCTGCAGGTCCAGCTTGTCACATTTCTTGGCTCTCTGGCACTTTTTATCAGTTCCAGATATGGAAGAACCCATCACTTCGGGGCACAGGTAGGGCTTCTGGAAAAGCAGGCAAAGGGGAAAACGTACGAGGAAGCAACACTGAAGAAGAAAAGAATCCATTCTTCACAGAGGTACTTGGACTGATAAGAAACAGTAAGTAGAACACTAAAAACTTTCTCTTTTCCCTATGGGTCGTTCTGTGACATTTTCCCTCAGCTGCATGTCTGGTGATGTCCGCTGGCCGCCTTGCCAGTGACTGTACCTGTTCTATGACTTGGTGGGAAACAGTGGCCAGTAGACCTTACATTGTCTTCCATTCTGCCCTCTGCATTTCCTTTCCCTTTCATTCTTGCTGACATGGAATTGTATCTACTAAATAACACATTAGTTCTTAATACTTGCTTCAGACTCTGAAGGGAGTATGGAATAAGATTGTAGAATATTTATGAAATTACCTAGACTGTTTCTATCAGAAAAAGTACTATTAAATTGACCATAGTAAATAATGCACAGTCGACCCTTAAACAACACAGATTTGAACTGCATTGGTCCACTTATTTGTGGATTTTTTTTTTCAGTAAAAATATACTGCAGTACCACATGATCCATGGTTGATTGAATCCACGGATGAAAAACAGCAGGTATAAAAGGTGACTGTATAGTTATATGCAGTTTTTTGACTGTGCAGGGGTCAGAGCCCCTAACCCCCACTTTGTACAAGGGTCAGCTGTATTACTATGTGATTTTCTCCATAAATATTATCATAAATGCACAGTTTTATTTTTAATTTCTAATTAGATTTACTAGTTCAACATAATAAAAATTATCTAAATTAATTACATCATAAGTATTCAAAGAATCAGGAATCTTGTGTTTGTGTGAAAATATATATTTTATATTAATTTGTCATATTTATATATGATATAAATATATATTATTATTATGACATTTCATAATATCAATGACAGAAAATATAAAATATATTTTATAAGCAACAAAGAAAATAGTGGAAAAAACTTGCCTCAGGGCTTAAAAGTAGATTCAATTTTTAAAGATTTCCTGTTACACACTTTTCAGCAACTAGAATATAGTTTCATGACATTTCAGATGTGTGCTGCAGTGAGAAGAATGCCTGCCAAATGCTGATATTCTTATTCTTGTCTGGTCTGATAATGAATTCCTTGAACTTTTATCACAAAAAATCACTCTTAGTTCGTATTGTCATTCATAAAGATGATATCGTATCATCAACTCCTTATCACGTATTTTTATCACTTCTTATTTTCAATTTGTTAAATTTTGGATAGAATCATTATAGTCTTAATTTTTTCACAAATACAATAATTAAATTTTAAAGAAAATTTTATTAGTGAGTACTTAGTTTGATGGGGTTTTTTTTTTCTTCAGAACCCCCAAGAAGTTATAACATTACAATATTAGCCAAAGAATTAGGTCCATTTCAGATTTCAAAAAAAACTAAACATAGCCAATAAAAATCCCAGACTTTATAAAATTAAACTAAATTAAATTTAAAATTGTATTTTGTAATTAGACTTAACACAAATATACTGATAAATTGAAGTTTAGATCAAGACTACTTAAAAGATTAATATTAACTTTATCATATTATCTACCTAAATAAAGTGTCATATAGGTAAATTATCATATATGTAAGTGACATGCACAAAAAGAAATCTTTTTATTATGAAGAAGAGTCTCTAGGGAAATAATTTTTTAAAAGTTGTTCATTAGATACCATCATCATTCATCAATGTAAAGATCATCATATTTTATTTTATATTATTTTTATTTTTTCTAGGTTCCTATCCTTTCCCCTCCATTAGAGTTGGAAGGTATCAGAGATCATGTATTCTGACAACCTCATTTTAGAGAGGAAGACTCAAAAACACAGAGACTCACTTGATCAACATCATATATTAATCCGGTAGGTTTGGAAGTAAAACTCAAGTCACCAGGTCTGTGAGCTGGTATTCCTCACTTCCATGAGTGACATTGAGTAGTATAGTGGTACAGTGTTTAGACCAGGAAAACTTTTTTCTAGGCATACCTTTTTCACCAATTCTCAGGTAACTCTTCTAGCCTTACATTTTTTTTTATCTATAATGTTAAGAAAGTTAACTTAGATAAAATATAATGCCCTTTCAATTAAAAATTACATGAAACTGTAAATACATGTCTATGTTGGTTGGTGTTAGAGAATAACAAAAGCAAAATATAAAAATCCATATTATTTGTTTTTATTTATTTTCTAAAATACTAAACTACTTCCAGTTTTGTATAAGGATAGTCCCTCTCCTAAACTATGTAGCTGCATTCTGTGTCAATCCATTTTTTTTTTTCCCAGTAGACCAGCTAAGAGTGGACTTGTCACTTTTCATAAGCACAAACTGTTTCTTAAAGTCAATTATCACTGATTTAGTGAACTGCAAAAAAACTGTGATCTTCCTTTATCTTCAGTTTGTGCATAAGAAAGTAGATATTTGCATACAAATATGAAGAATAATTCTCAATATTAACATTTAATTTAATACTCATAATTAAAAATTTAATCCTGGAAAGTAATTGAATTTTCTCCTGAAATAATTTTCAATTGATTTTTTTCTGCAACCACATTAAGAAAATGCTTAGAAACTATTAAAACCTAAAAAAAATTAAGTACATCTTCAAGAAGGCTTGTTGTTTTCTGACTTACTGGTTTTGCAGAGCCTAAGAGATGCATATTGACTCAGTAATTTGTTTTGCTTTCCACATAAATGATGTCTCTCATACAACCTGAAAAAAAGAGATGATGTGATGGTTAATTTTATTCGTCATCTTAATTGGGCCACTGGTTGCCCAGATATTTGGTCAGAGTTTATTCTAGATGTGTCTATAAAAGCGTTTGTAAATGAGACTACCATTTGAATCAATGGACTGAATAAAGCAGATTGCCCTCCTTAATGTGGGTGGTCCTCATCATATCAGTTGAAGAAGTGAATAGAACAGAAAGACTAACCCTCCTGTGAGGAAGAGGGGACTTCTCCTATCTGACTACTTTGAGCTGTGACATAGGTCTTGTTCTGCCTTTGGACTCAAACTGAAGCATCAGCTCTTCTTGGAGTGGAGTCTGATGGCTTTCAGGCAGTAACTTATACCTTTGGCTCTCCTGAGCCTCCAGGTGCCAACTGCAGACCTTGGAACTTCTCAACCTCTGTAATCATATGAGCCCATTCACAGATGTGTTTATATATCTCATTATGATTTTGTTTCTCTAGAGGCTAATACTCTTCCTACATTTATAAATTATCCTTGAAGAGGAAAGCAAAAAGGAGGCTTAATGAATCAACTAAAATCTTTAGGAAAAGAGTTGATCATAACACTAGGAAGATTTGAAGAGAAAATGCAAAGTTGAAAAGTAGAGTGTAATAGAAAGAATAAAGGACTTAGAAAATCAGGATTGGAGTCCCGCCTCTGAGATCTTGGCCAAAACTACAACCTATTAGAATCTCTTTTTATTCGCAAAAGAGTATATCACTTCATCTACCCTACACACATTGTTAACTCATTTGTTCACTTATTCAACAAAAGATGTGAGTGTGCATTTTAAACCCAAATTGCTGCATAAAAATAACTTCTGTATCAAAAGAACTAAAAATGATAATGAAAATAAAAATAATTAACGGAAGAAGAAATGAAGGGAGTATGAAAATCTGTCTATCTTTTCGATAAATATTGTGGAATGAGTATACATGTGGGGGAAAGAAAAGAGTATAGGGGGAAGTTATATGAAAAGTGCTGATTCTGTGTACCTTTCAGAAAAATCATTGTGAGATTGCTTACCCTGAGATTTGAATACCGAGAGGGACCCTGAAAATCCATAAATATTTAAATTATGGCTAATTATAAATCCATTATGAATTTTTTCATTATCGTGATAGTCAAAGCAACACATTTAACACCTGATGGTGGCTAATTAATGACAATAAATAGATTCTTCACCAAAGTCTAGATCTTCCCTGTCATTCTAACTGTTAGATGTCACTTACTTCCTTATCACAATATAGGGGAAACTGGTAATAAAATACCTTTCTTAATGAATTAGCCCAGTAATATTAAAAGTTAACAAAAACTATGAAGAAAGAAAGCTTCATACAAAGCCAAATAGTAAATTTTCCAAATATAGAAATCATGCCTGTTATTAAATAGGAATCAAAGAATTGGCAATGCCAATAGGAAATTTTTTTTTAATTTTATTTTTTGAGTTATAGTCAGTTTACAATGTTGTATCCATTTCCAGTGTAGAGCACAATTTTTCAGTTACACATGAACATGCATGTATTCATTGTCACATTCTTTTTCACATACCAATAGGAAATAATTTTAAAAACTCTTTTTAAAGAATCTCCAGAAAGTAAAATAGTTTGGGAAAAAAATATGATCCTAAGATGTTGAACATAAGAGAGGACAATAGGAAAATACTTACTGTTTATTTGATAAAGAAATAAGCAAAAGATGATAAAAATGCTTACAAATGCATTTCTCATCTTGTTCTGTATTTTTAAAATAGCATGTTCCTCATGTGAGAGAGCATGAAAGAAACCTGTGTGATTAGAAGGAAATGAGACGAGAACTAATATTTATTCAGCACAGTTCCTGTAATAAATGTTGACATATTTAACTCGTTTTAATCCTCCTGACGATCTCATAATATATCAATATTTTACGTGCAGGGAAAGTGAGTCTGGATACCTTGTATAATCACAGTGCTTTTAAAAAATGCAGCTGGATTAAAGTCTAGATACTATTTTACTTGAAAATTTCATCTTTACCATGAAGTCTACGAAAGCAAAATTGAGTGTTTTTTACAAATATAACTAAAGACTTTTAGTTCACCAAGCACAATAAACACACAATACCTTTGAAGTATTTACTATTATTGATTAAGAAAAGCCAAAATATTCTCTAATCAAAATGCTTAAGAGATAAAAAATAAAATCCTAAAAAAGATTGCTAAATGAATTCTCCTAGTTAAGAAATGCAAACAGTCATCTGCACTCAGGGAGTAATCTTAATATAATTTAATGGTCTGAGAAAGTCGATGTGGAATCATCAGGTTTACAAAATTTACGATGTGAGGTTAGTGATATAGTTGAGGAAATGCATCGAGCAGTAAGTGGAGTAAAATGGTAAAGTCCATGACTTGCAGCGGTTTGGAATTTTGCTGAAGCACCTATCTGAATTGCCCACACCGATGTGTTGAGCAAGTCACTTAGCCTTATAAATTATTTTAGTAATGCATTTATAGAATCATTAAAAATCCTAAGGGGTCACTTAAGAGTTTCATGTTTTACTGAATTTTATGAGAGAAATTACATTCTATACTAGTTTTGGGAGTTTTAAAGATTCATGAAATGATCAGTACAGGTCTCCTGAGGAGAAAGTCAGTGATCTAGGATAAATGAAATGCCACTTCTTAGGACTGGTGCTCTGAACGTCAGTCAACAGCCAGGAAATCAGGCCAGATTACTTTCTGAAGATAGTAGCCTAACATTATATAGCTGCAAAAGAGACCATTTAAATGATGAACACTAGCTGGAAAAACTATCAGGAAGGAACAAGACTTGATGCCTTAGCCCTTATAGAATGACAGTGGTTTGCACTTACTACCGGGTGCAATTTTGGAATACTACTCTTCACTAGAGAAACAGCGGTGCTCATGATTTGTACCAGAAACGTTACTTGTAGTATGTCATTTAATCTCCATAGCAGTCCTATCAGGTAGGTATTAATTTCGTTATCATTCCTAAGGTAAGGAAACTGAGGCTCAGAGAGATGAAATAATTTACTGAAAATCACATGAAACAAGAAGTACCAAAATCTAGACTTGAATGTCTCTGTATTTTCTTCCCCTTTGTTACACAAGTCAGTAGAAAAGGCCTCTTAAAAATGAAAAGTTGAAATGGCAGCATGATTAATGTTACAAATCTTCAAAGCTGTGGATGATGGAAACATAAAAGAGATTGATTCCTGAGAGAGACACATTTTTTTAAATGAGATTTTTAAATATTAGATAATAATTCGAGGTGAACTATAACTCTTGGTTTGCTGTGTAACTATGTTAGAGAAATGATGAAACAAAATACTGGATATCAACTACTTACAGGTCATGTCTCCTGACTTTTTTTGAGGGTGTCTTCTTACAGGACAATTTTCATTATTGTTCAGAGACAGAACATCATATGTGTGTGAAGGATTGCCAACCATGTTAATAAGGAAATTTAATTACCCTAAAATTATAGTTCATAGAGATCCATTTTACATTTTGAATTCAAGAAAATTCATTTCTTTATCCAACAATCATTTATGAGATTTCCAACTAAATGCTAGATACTGTGCTCAGAGCTGGCACAAATATGTTGAAGAAGACACGGTACCTTCCTCTTATTTCTTAGTATCTATTGAGTAAACAAGTCTTAATGTGTTTTCAGTAACACAGATGGCACTCAGGAAATGTAAGATGGGCACAGACCTCGATCTTGGATGGGTAATGATCATAATAATACAAACATCATTAAGAAGCTGATATCAAAACTTATACCTTCGTGCACTGGTTACATAAATATTGTTTGGGAGCCTACTATGTGTCAGGTTAAGAACTAGCAATAAAATGGCGAAAAAGTTATTTTTCTCTCTCCTTTGTTATTGTAAAACCCATATAAAGAAGAGTAAAAGAATTAATGAGAAAGAATAGAAATCAGTAAAATGGAAAACTAACATAAATGAGAAGGTTAACGAACCAATAGCTGGTTCCATGAGAAGACTTGTAAGTTAGAAAAAAATCTGGTATGACTGACCAAGGGTGAGGGTTGGGAGAGGAGCAAGGGGAAAAATGCAGTATGAAAAAGCTTTACCTATATATAAAATATTACAAAAATAATAAAAGAATATTTTGAAAATATATACATGCTCCCAAAATGAAAACCTAGATAAAATGGATACATTTCTACAAAGAATACTGTGGTGGACCCTTGTTAATTTTGATTATGTAGTTTCTGAGCCTCTTTCTGTATGTTTCAGTCAGCTCCATCTTATTGGTAGGAAGGGAAAAAGTGCATGGAGAGATATTCCAGTAAGAAGAAACAGCATGTGCAAAGGCCCAGAGGCAAGAAAGAATAAGCAGGAATGTATAGAAAGCATAAATAGCTTGGCTAGAGAATTGAAGGGAGAAAAAGAGGTGCCAAGTCATGAAGGATGTTGTAAGTTATTTTCAAAAGATTTTGGATTTTTTTCCTGACATTAATAGAGAGTCACTGAAGGACTTTCACGGAAATTGGATAATCACAATGATCTTAATAATTTCTAACATAGTCCTTGTTATGTGCCAAGAGTAGGGTGTTAATTGCTTTATATGAACTATTTCAATTAATCCTCACAGGAATTCAAGAGGACTGATTACTCCTATTATGTGAATTTTAAAGGTAAGGAAACAAGTTAACAAGCTTTCCAAGTTTAAGAAGAGAATATTCAAGTGAAAATGGAAACACCAGCTTCTTTTAAAATAATTGAAAGGTATTTCTACACAAATACCATAGATTGGAATCTCCCGGAGTACAAAAAGAAGAAAGGAATCCTTCAACGCATGCCCAGTCCTACAAGAAGCTTCAGCATCTCAAGCCTCCTCATTGTGCCAGATATCCAACAAATACCAACAGGATTAGATTTATTAGTGGAAACATGTAAGACAGGCTTGTGGGATCCTTGAGACACTTGAGGGAAGAACACAGGAGATCACAAGTCCTTTAAAGGTGAGAGCAGGGGTCATGACATTTAAATTATTACTGTTCTCTAACAGTATCTGTATTCACAGGAAGATTAGGAAAATGCGGATTTCAGATAAAATGCCAAGCATCATAGAAGAACTAATCAAGATTGTGGACCACACATTTTTAGTGACCTTGGGCTGCACTATTTTTATTTTGAGTCTCACCAGTATTGAAAAGCAACCTGGATTTAAGAGCAAGGAAGGTAACATAGGCAGATTAATTCAAATGTAATTTTTAGGTTTGTTTAAGTTTTCAAGAAAATTAGATAGCTTTGTGAACCAGTTGTCTTTCTTGATTTCATAGATTCTAATCAAGGTCAAATTATAAATGGTATGGTGCCAGGAGGAGACTGTAAATATGTCAATAAAATTTTTCATCTCTGACAGAAAAAAAAAGGTGCCAACTTTACAGATGTTAAATCAACATCATCCTGATAAAAAAAAAAAAAAAGAAGGTAAAGCTTATTAGAGTTCTCCATGGACACTTATCACTTGCACTTAGCCTATCTCAAAATCCTTTTGCATTCTTTTTTGAGTTAGAATTTTTTTTTTTTTTGGTAAGAGAGAAAGTGTCCTAAAGTCTGATTATTTCTTTTATTCATCCCTTAATACCTATACATCCACCATATTAATTAGTTAAGGTATTATTTAAATTCAAGTAAAATATTCTTAAGAAAAATTTTATGAATTTGAACTAAAGACACAATTTTTGGATGATACCACAATCTGTAAAATGATTACTTTCAGGAAACTATTGAATCTCTCAACTCTATTTAGGACGTTGAGGTGGGTGAAAGAACAAATGTAAATCACAAAACTCTAGATGGAATACTAAGTAAATCAATAGATAACAATATAGTTATGAAGTTAATAAATATAATAAACACATTGTTACAGTCTATATATAATACTCTGTGGGCTAGTGTGTTTTTCTAGGTATCAGACATTTTAGGGTCCATTTAAAGTAAAGATTCTCTTTTATCCAACTCATACTAGGCTGTTGCCATCATAAAACTGAAAAAAAAATGTGGTTCAGTACTTCTTATGAACATAAATGAATATGGAAAGAAGATACTGTATGTATAACAAATACTGAAAGGGGAATTAGTGACATCACCTTCACCTACGCTTTACCTATACACCAGCCTTTATGAAACAATTATATATATTCTCCTCACATGCATTAATTTTTACTGAAGTGTTCAGTTCTCAAAGTAGTCCAATACTTCTGTATATTTAAAAAGTACATACATATTTGCACATTCCTCTCAGAAACAGGGCCATTTGTGTCTGACTGCATCTCTATGATGTCATATATCATGATCCATATTTGTAGGCTTAATGTATCTTTACTCATATACTGAAAGTCCTATATTAAAAATCCACAATATGACAGATAGTGTGGGAAGGGCAGTCTGGATATGCTCCCTCTACTGATATGGTAACCTGAGCTATTCTTGGTGTACTTTGTCTTTTGATTGGAGGCATTGACCCTATTAATTGATAACTCCCCTTGGAGCTCACTTTAGTATTTGTTTCCTCTAGTACTTATTCAAAACTGAGTTATTTATCAAATCACAAAGTAATAGAATCTGAAACTCAGAATTTTTGAGGCCATCTGCAAGGGGCTAATTGGTGGCGCCCCAAATTATATGTACACATCCTAGTTACTGGAATCTAATATTACTTTATCTAGCAAAAGATGTGCTTTAGTTAAGGCTCTTGAGCAGAGGATCATATCCTGAATTATCTGGAGCTTCCTTTGAGAGCTAAAGGGAGGCCCTTGAAATGTGATTATCAGAGAACTGGAGCTATCAGACCAAAACTAATATTTAGAACATAATATGAAACAGCATATACAATCTGTTTATGTGTATCTGTATCATATTTTTAAAATACCGCTAGAAAACCCCTCAGCAAAATCCTGTCAACAAGTAACTGTGTGAATAATGCATATCTGGAAATAGATGTTTTATTAATACTGTGGTTTTCCTTAACTGAAAACCACATGCCCTGATGTTTTCTTTTTAACCTCTTTCATTTAAGTAAGATACAGATTATGTTTTCTATATCTTTGTTTAGAGGCTATGGTTATTATTACCCTTAATTACTTCCCTATGTGGCTTTAAATTGAAATTGCCTCCGTAATTACTTTCCCCTGAAATTTCTGTGGTAAAGTTCAGCAACTAAATGTGAATGGCTTCTAAATGAAGACATTTGATCAGTGCTGTAAGTTGGTTTATTTATATCTAATCATCAAGCAGGTAAAAAAAAATTTTTTTAGTTTGGAAAGTTTAACCATTTCAAATAGTCATCTTTTTTATTCACTTATTTATGATTCAAGAAATTAATGCTAACAAAGTCATTTGATTCAGTGTGGTATGCTGTTACCATGGCAATTCTGTTGGTTTTTAATAATTGATATAAAGTTTTAAATGAAGTGTTTAATTGTGTTTGCAGATAGTTTCCTGAGCCATTAATACCTAACTCTCAAAATCCTCTTTCATTATCATTGACACTAGGTAATCAACTTGTGCATTTTCTTTGAAATGAGGCACAGGGAGCATGGAGCCAGCAAGGTCATCACAGCTCAAAACGAACGTGGGAACATTTCATGTCACCGCAAGTCACAAAGGGCAAACAGAAACTTTGCACGTAGCCTTACTGTGGCAATATATCCAATAATTATTTTCCTTAGAAACTGTTTCAGTTCAAAAGACTACACTGATGTCTGCGTACAAACCTAATTGTTCTTCCCACTCATAGAAGTAGGCTGCTCTTGCTGTTTCCATTGTCATTTTCAGGTCATAGACATGAAAGTAGGATTTAAGTAACTTCAGTACCATTTGTCAGATATGTCCCAGAGGAATATTTTTCTTAAAAAAAGTGAATACTTAATTTACAAGTTCACTGTATGCATTTTATTTATTGAAGAAAATTATTTGACATTTGCTGAATGAGATGAGCTTTATAAGACATATTTTACTTTAACTATTATTGCATGAGTTACAGTTTTATTAAAAATCTGCCTATAATTGTAGCAGAATGACAGAGATATATATTTGAAAATGACTGTTTTCGTATTTAGAATACTAATATTTTTAGTAAAAGAGTCTATTACCCACCAAAATAAAAATATTAATGAAAGTATGAGGAAGTAGTGCATTATCAGTGATTCTAGAAACACTGTCTCATTTTTCAACTTCATTACTTGAAAGGAAAAAGAATTAAAAGAATATATTTCAATAGGAAGAATTTGGTGATGACATAGAGGCAGTGGTAAAACTAAGAATGTTTCTTCTTGAATTGTCAGTATAAAAAAATTTAAAACCTTTAAAACTTAATGTGTTTATATAGAAACTAAAGATGTTGTTTCTAAAATGCAACAAATGCAAAACTATTACAGAAAATGATTATCTCTAATTTTATGAAAGCTGTATCCTGGAAAATGGGCCCAATTTATAAGCTATGTTACTATCTAAGGACAAGCTCCAGGCCATGAATGTTTCATTTATCCAACTCTGGGACCATTGAGGCAATACGAATTTTCATTTGTCCTGAATGTATATTCAGAGTACTAGAAGTGTTAGTGTTCCAAAGTGTAAATATTATTAAGTCACCTGATGCCATGTAAATATTTCCCAGAAATATATTTAGTGCAACCATGTATGGAGACTCTTCAAACATAAATTATAGTAAGAATAATAGTAAGTTCTTATATCAGCTATTAGGAAAAGGGTGACTTTTTATACAACATAGCATCAGGACATCAGACATAGTGTTAATAATACTGTGGTGGTCACAGCGGTGGACTCTTTTGGCATGCAATGATTAACGTGTACCCAAGTCCTAGATTGGACTTTGTCTCATCTGAACCAACGCACTGTCTGATCTGGACTGAAATGGTATTTCTCTATGAGTACTGACTTGCATTCCTAAAATAATGAAACAAATTGTAGTTAGCAGAGTGGGAAGAATAATTAGCTAATCTTTTATTTGTTAAAATATACTATTCAACTTTATGAAACTATTATACTATACCATGAAACTACAAATAAAACAAAGCTGTGGGCATATCAGAAGATTAGATGATTTATCAATTCAGGAAGTTATCTTAGTTTCAATGTTTAATTTTGAAAGATACAATTTGTACAGACTTACCTAATTTATTTAGAAGGATTAGACCTACCAAACATGCATGACTACATTGCTAAATTAAGATGAATAATATTATTTTGGCTAAAATAATCCTTATATAGACAAATATCTCTATGCAGTTTGTAAGTTGTCTGAAACCAGAAGTCACAGTGAAACTCAAATATTTATAATTTTTATGAAATAATTTATAATTATAACAAATACGAATATAAATAACTATAATCCATAAACAGAAATTTACAGTAGGCATATATTTTTATCATGGATTGCGGAGAAGATCATAGCTTTCGATTCTAGTCCACTTGTAATATAAATTTTTGTTTAATTCATTTAAAATTGTCCTATTAGCATGCTACACATTGGATAATATTTTGTAACAATTCTTGTTTTTCCCCTTCTTATGAATGCTAAGCCACCATAATATTCAATGAAAACATCTTTTCCTTTGCAGAATACTTCGACATTCGCGTGGTTAGCTACAGCTGAACTGCTTTGAGGACCTGGGAAACTGTGATAGGTGACCCACCAATCAGAACACAAACTGTAGCTACTGAAGTAACACATTATTACTGTTCTTCTTTGAAACATATATCTACTAATTCAAACCATTTTAACAATACTTACTGAGCAAAGGTGATTTTCAGGGAATTGAGATTCTAAAGATTCATATCAAATGATCATTGACCATCTTTTCATATGGTTCTTAATTGTTGCAATTTTTGCCTCTGATAGGACTAGACACAGAATATTCAGCCTTAACAGCAAATTAAGAGTAGAGTCAGGCTCGGTATAAAACAGATAATCTCATCTTCCAGCCAGAAGAAACAACTTGGGACCTACTGACTTCTTAAGATTACATTTACAGTCCAGAGGTGAATATCATTTTGCATACATTTTCCTTAAGATAGGCCAGTATGAAATAAAATAACATGAATAAATAAATAAAATTGAATAATGAATCTTAATTCTTAGGCAACATCATTTTTTTCCCTCACTAGTTAAATGCTTATTGAAATACTAAAAGGAGAATAATAAGCAATATTGCCATCCAATGGTGAAATGGTAACATTTAAAGCAGGAATACAGGACAATATTTCATAATTAGTAGAAATATCTTTCTTGACTGCCTGCTTTTTCTGGGAACTATAAAGGAAACGTTTGGATGTTATTAATACTGTGAGTACTAATCTAAAACAAGAAAAACTTGCTAAGGGTGTTTTTTTTTATCTCTTTCAAGCACAAACCAAAAGGAGCTTTAATTCATATTGTTTGATTGTTAAAGAGGTGGAAGAATGGAGAATGCAAAACTTATTAATATCATTATTTTAATTATTTTGTATTATGCTGAGAAAATATTTTCCTTTTACAGTCAATTAAGGATCCACCTGAATCTTGTCCCCTCCTAAAAGACTTCAGAACTAATTTTTCTCTCTTCCAGCCCTCAGACACTTTGTGCCTACATTGTCCTTTATATATAGGTTTTTGATTTACCATAAAATCATTGACTTATTTACTGGCACAGTTCTTCACTTGGGAAAAGAGGGATTATATTTTATTCATTTGTAACATCTATAATGCTTAATGACTAACATGCCGACAATAACTAATAGTTGAATATGGTAGAATTGTCCTAAACTCTGAATGGCTATATACAGATGTATGAAATTGCATGTTCATACTGAAATGACCATCTCACTAGTGAGGTGGGTTTTATCTCATTTGCGAAATTCAGAGAGTCAGCTCAAAATTCCTAATATGTGGACATCTTTGTTTTGTCCAGTGGCAAGAGGAGATTACAATAGCTAAACATTTGATTGTTATAATTTATAAATAATGAAATGTTTGTAAAACACCTATTGTTGTACCTATTAAATGAAATGTACTCAGTAAATAGCAGTTGGTAAAGTTGTACTGCTGCTGGTAATGGTAAGGATTATTCAGGCTGCTGCAGTTGAGCTTTATTAACCTGATACCCCAGACGTATAAATTTAGAAAGAAGAAATATGTATTTTTATATTCCAGGATTTAATTAACTACTGCAGTAGTCAGTTTGTATATGTATTATTAACATATATTATTTGTTCCGCTATTCTAGAAATATTTAAAGAACACCTATTTTGTTGCTTCTCACTCTGTTAGGTACCAGGAAAACCAAATAGATGTAGTCTCTGTCCAAATGAAAATGGTCTAGTGAGTAAATGGATATCGTGCATGTAATTATGATTACAAAAAGTGCTGTGAACATGGTAATGGGATTGCAAAAACAAGAAGGTCTGTCCTGGAGGGAGAAACTCAGGAAATGACATCCTGAATGAGCTAAGGCCCAAGGATGAGTAGGAATTAACTAGGTGACAAAGTTACGGGAGTGAAAGGAGAGTTTCAGGGAGAAGATACAACTGAAAAGGCAGCTGGAAGGAGAGGGGATCTTGATGGACTGAAAGATTCACTTGGTATAAGAGAGAGAGAATTCAAAGGGAAATTGAAAACCTAAGCTGGGCTTTTTTAACTATGTCAAGGACTTTAGATTTACCTTAATGGATGGAGGTCCTACATAGCACAATAGAACAAGAAAAAAAAGTAAACATACTGACTTGAGTAGAAGTAATTTTTTATTCACAAGTGATGAGTGTCTATGTAGATAATCACAAAGAATATACAAAAAAGCTCTTGGAATTAATACATCAATTAAGCTGGGTAGCAGGATTCAAGGTCAATTTACAAAAAGACAACAATATTCCTGTATTAAAAAATTTATATGAAAAAGCTATGGAACCAAAGAACCAAAACACTTCTAAATAAAACAATGGTGATGCATTCACATTACCTAATTGCAAGGCTTCCTACAAAGCTCCAGTGACTCTCTTTAACCTAGATTCCAAGTTATGCTTGAGAGGTAACCCATGCATCGCCTGTCGGTGAGGTTCATTCAGGTTGCTTGCTGTACTTTAGTCATACGCCAGCAAATAGGCCTTATTGTATAAATCAGTCTGCCCTGTCTTAAGTGTGATTCCCCTGGAGCCACACATAGTCAAGGTCTTGTGTCGAAGTTATTTATTAATGAAGCACTATCATGGGAGATTGTTAATCGAAGACAGGGCTCAGAGAACTTTGTTATGGAGCACTGTAATGGGAGATTGTTAGTAGACTGAGAAAAGAAGTTACAAAGAGCTAGCTCAGGCAAAGTCCTGAGGACAATAGCTTCAGGCTGTCCATGCGCTTAGGCCCCTACAGAGAGGACTGAGCTGGACTTTCATACCCTCATTCCCAGTTAGGTAGTTTGCTGCAATGAGAATTTGGCTGGGCATCTAACACAGGCTCTTGCTCTTTGTTTTGTGATTAATTTGAAGTTCAGAGAATGTCAGTTGGCTTCAAACACCTATAACCGTAAGTGGAACTATTAGAAATCAAAAGAGCAGAAAGTAGAGCCCAGAGTTCGAAAGACGCAGTCCTTTGTCTTTATTTTAACCCTGAATATACCTTTGCCTAAAGCCAGATTCTGCCCCAATGATGCAGTTACTTAAAGTTAGGGGAACCAATATATATATTTTCTCATCTTGTGTTTTTTTTTTTTTTTTTTGCTCAAGGCAAAGAAAATTTGAATTGAATTTTTTGGTCATTTCACAAAGTAGTGAAAACTGATTCAGGACCAAAAGAATTCTTCTAAAGAGAAGTGATCCCAAAGAAGCATTTTGAAGGATATACGGAAGTCATCTGAATAGTTTGCTGTGACTTCTACTGGTTCCTGAGATTGTGTTAAGGCATTGTGGAGAAGGAAGGAATGTTAACAATATCAGCCTTACCATGAAGGAGTTCATGTATTTGTTTATTTTATTTTGATAAGATGGAAACAGAGAAATTCACTGAGACTATCTTGTATATATCCATTTAATTATCTGCTAGAATTACTAGTTATTACTATTTTGTCAATATAATTTACCAGATAGAGTTGAAATACTCTTTTTTCCATCTTTGCAGTTGGATACTCAGCCCTCCCTCCTCAGAGACAATCACTATCATAAATTGATTACATATCTTTCCCATTCACAGTTTCATAATTACTACAAACCTACAAAATTTGTGTGTGTGTATATATAAAAACAGTAAATATATACATATAAATATAATAAAGCAATATTATTTTGTGCTTTTTTCAATTAACATTATATGTATAAAATATTTAATATTAAATGTTGTAACATTTAACCGTGACTACCTTTTCAATGTATTTATATTTGAACAAATACATTTTTAAAATTTCATTTTCAAACTTAAAATTAAAAAAACATTTTACTAAATATATCACTGTGATCAGTAAAAAGCTGAATACATAAAAATTCAATCTAAGAGTTTTTCTTCTCATAGGAGAAGTAAGTTTTACTTAAAAAAATTATAGTTGCTGATAAATTAGGATTTATTATTGTCATTTTATTTTGAAATTTAATTTACTGCGTTTTTCTTTTGTTCTTTTTTCCTGTCTTCATTTTGACTGATTAATTTTCTCTATTTTCTCACTTTCCTCTACCCAGTAACTTTCTATTTCTATTTGTAGTAAATTATACCTAAGTGTTAACATTTCTATCTCTTTCCTCCCCACTGAAATACAAGCAATATAGAACATAAGCCATAATATGCATCTCAGAAGATTTCTAATTCTCAACAGGCCAAGGACATTTTAAATATTCCTACCCACTAAAGCATGCTTACTTTTGGATGGAGCTGCACAGGAAAGTCATATCTCTTCCTTACATTGACTTTCACAGGTGGAACTGGGCACCTAAATAGGAAAACTAATAGAAAAACAGTTGCTAATATATATGTGTACGTATGTGTGTGTGTGTGTATCTGGAGTAGACTACCACATGCATATGGAGTTGCAGGTCAAAAGAAACATTTTAAATATGATTAAATTTCTAAAAGACTTTTTCTGTCTGAAATAGTGGACACATCAGGAGTACTCTACAATCTGCTCAGATCACCATCTTAGCTACCAACTACCCACTGAAGCTCCACAGAGGGAGAAAATTCTCATCTTCTTTCTATGCTTTCTTCTAACCTAAACAGACAGGATGAGAGCCATAGAAGTTTGGAGAGTCTATGTGGGAACCACCTGGTGAAGGGAAAATATCACAGACTTTGGAAATAAATCTGGTTCCGAAGAGGATCATTCCTCCCCCTCTCTCTCTGCCTCTGGGGAAAAAGGTAAGTTCCCACCTGTTTGATCCACAGTCACAAATTCACCTGTAAATGTTGTATTGTAAAATACAAACGTAAAGTAGAAAGTAGTTCTTTACCATGGAAACAGCTTTGTGGGTCTCTAACAGTGCTTGTTGGCATCTTCAAACTTGTTTTGCCAATGTCTGTACTTGGGAGAACAGTCACACATCAAGTGTTAAGCAGGTATCTGTATAATAGTCACCTTGAATCTATGTGGCATCAATTATAGTGTAGTTTTATTGGAGAAGACTGAGCTTTTCATCGCAGACCCTCCTGCAACCCCATGTTTACTGCACAGTGGAAAACCTGTCCCTCAGAAATACGTGATTTTCATGGCTTTCCAAAGAGTAAAGGGAGGAAAGAGCTGGCAGCATGTGGAAGTGCACTCTGAGCTCAGATTTGCTTTGTATATGCATTTGTTTATTTGTTTGTTAGGTATTTGACCATATCCAGAGAAGGCAATATGGGTTCTACTTTGTCAGGAGAGATAGTCCATAATTCTAGTGGAAAACCATTGAAAAATTCCAGCTTTGTCTGGAGAGTTGATACAAGAGGTCCAGACATAAATGAGGCCAGAAGGAAAAGACTGAAGGCATCTTAACTGGGTGAATTAAGACTTGTCTTTCAGTGAGCATTCCTGGGGTGACTGAGCAGCTAAGAGAATTAGGAGTACAGATTGTCATGGAAGTTGGTGAAAAGGATCATGGTGTTCACTGCTTTCTCCTAGATGCTATGTCAAAGCACGAAGGAATGGTGAGCACTCAGTTCTCCAATGAAAGGACAAAACGGTTCCATTTGAATCATACCGTTGTTAAACTTTCATTCCAAATCTTTGTAGGGCTTTCTTTTGAAAATATAATTTGTATGAGAATTCATTCATTCGATGAATATTAATTGAGTGCTAGATATTGTTGTAAATGCTTGGGAGACATCAGGTAAAAAAAATTAAAAGACCAAAAGCCCTACCTTCCTAGAACTTTCACTCTAGTTGGAGAAGTCAGACAGTAAACAATACATATAACAAAAAGATAAAACATAATAAGTAAGAAAAGCACGCTATATGTTGTAAGATGAGCACATGTTGAGAAGTATAGAGTTTGGTCAAGTTAAGGGGATGGGTTGCGTTTTGAAGGGTGGTTGGAGTAGGTCAGTGATTAGAGCAAAAGCTGAAGGAGACAGGAATGAGCCAAGGGAACAGCTCTATAAAGGGCATTTCTAGGAGAGGGGACATAGAGAAGAATGAAGACCCTATAGCACAGCCTGCTGAGTGTTTTCAGTAAACAAGAGGGCCAAGTGTGCTTGGGCTCAAGTGAAGGGACAAACACTAGAAGATGAAGTCTTAAAGGTGACAGGGGCCAAATCACATAGTGCTCTGTGGGACTTTGTATGTACTTTGGCCTTTGCTCTGAGTAAAATGGGGATTGTTGGAAGATTTTAAATATGTCTTTTAAATGTGTAAAACTTCTTGTGTAAAATTGCCGGGACACCCCCATTCCATTAATGTTTCAATAAGGTACTTAAAATTCAGTTTGCCTTTTCAAGGATAGAATACACACTGAGAGGCTTAAACTATTGCTATTCAATGTCAGTTCCTTCTTCTGAATAATTAATGTTTCTCAGAGTTCATGTCATCTGAATGTTTGATTCTTTATTCCACTCTTTTTTTTTTTTATACTCTTCTCAACTTCTATCTAAGAAAAACTGACATTTGAGGAGGGGCTCTCTATTCTTGAATGCAGGATTCTCATTGACGCTAAACTTGTCTTTTTGTTGACTGAAATTGATATCTTTATTTTAACCAGAATATAATATTTAAAAATGTTTTACATGGATGAAAAATTCTGTTTTCTATCAGTGTACCATTTAGAGTCTCACTGACATTAAGGTACTTGGAAATATCATTGGGAATGTTATCTATGACGTAGAAGGATCACTGACCCTGAGATGCTGCTTCTTCCGTCCCTGCCTTATTCCTAACTACTTTCTTTACCTCATTGTACCAAGAAAACCAAAACAAAACAAAACAAACAAACAAAACCCCTGGAAATATGTAAAAAGCTACTGGCTATTTTTCTTCCCCTCATTTCTTACATTTTATTGATCTTCATGGTGGTTCAATGAAAGGTATCAGTTCAGGGATGGTAGGGAGCCCCCCCCCCCAACTACTGAATTCAAACACAAACACTGATGGAACTGTCATCCCAGTATTACTTGGTCGCATTCATGATGTCAAACATGTTGATTATTTTCAAATTTTATCCAGATAATTTTCTTCCATCATCCTAGGAATCTGGCCTACATTATTGCTTTAGTTCAAGCTGGTAGAAGATACTCTGAACTGGGGGATGATTAAAATTAAGGGTGTGGCACACATTCTCCCACCAGAAACTAAACCCAGCATAATCAGAACTCTTGGAAAATGTTGATGTCACTGATTTGTTTCTGGTCTAATTTCGCTAAGAAGACATACATAATCTGACCAAATCTAACATAAACTGTGTAGATATGTGTCATGCTTGCTTAAATAGTATGTGTATTTATAATTAATAATAGGACCATAAACCTTGAAATAAATCATATAAATTATATGTACAGGCTTAGTGGATACATACAAATTTGCACTAAAATGTATCAAGGGATCAATTTTAAATGTACCAACAACTGCCTAAAAAATATGACAGATTTGAGTTTAACCTAATAATCAAATAATATTTTAAATAGTCTGATCTCACAACATGAATCTTTTTTACTTCTGTTTATAAGTAGAACACATCAGTAACAAAAAGCTGAGTTATATAATAATATTTTAATATGAGTTTGAAGGATTCAATTTTCTCTAGTGTTCATCTAATAAACACTTTTTACACATGCCTTGTGGTTTGCCCTTTGTTAAGCAATCTGTCTTTTTGGCATTTTCATAATAAAGTAATGTAAGATGTTCTATTTTTAAAAGGCATTTTTTTCTGTTTTGATAATATGGAAAATGTCAGAAAAGTAATTATAAAATATAAAAAAGGGTTGAGTTTCTAATAAGATTGGGGAAAAAAATACCCAGAATTTTGGCATCAATAAATTGAAATGTTAACCCAGCATTTGAAAAAAAATATATAAATAATAAATACAATCTTCAAGAGTATGTATTCCTGAAAAACAACAGTGATCATAACTTACCAGATTGTTGGAGAGTAAGAGATTGCCACTAAAGAGATTTTTTTTTTTTTTTTTGGCGTCTAAAAAAATTATTTCACAATCTGGAAGGAAACAACACTTCACAACCTAGAGACATGCCATTTGAAATTACCTCGTGGGAAGAAGAGTACCGCAAAGGTGTTCTCTAGATAGATTTTGGTCTCTGCAAGGACATGAACTATAATGATCAGAGGGCATTCTAAAATGCTTCAAAAATTGTAAAACTAAGGAATAACTCAACCTAGACACCCTTTATCTTCTCAGGATTAAATGCTAGTTAGCAAGATCTCTAGGATGTTAGAACAATAATAGTATTTGAAATTCAAATATGAGACATTTAAACAATTGGGGATCCTTTTCAGTATGTTTGTTAATCTAACTGTCCAGCCTTCAAGCTTTAACCCACAACCCACACCTGTATACAGCTGTGCTGGTCAGATCGTTATATTCTATTTTTTTTTCCAGACTAATGAAACTCATCACAGTAAAAATAATAGAAAATAATTTTATTTATGGTTTGATTTTGCACATGGTCATTTGGGCCTTGTGAGTTTTAGACATGCCCGACATGTTTTACAGATGAATATATCGATGAAGACGCAATTGATAAAAATTAGTAACGGATGTAGATTTGTGAACTATTATATAGTCCTACTTTGCAGTAATTTTGGGAATTACTCTTCAGTTTCCTTTGCTGTGCTGTCAATACAGTACAGATCTGCATTACTTCATGCCTGTTTTGTGAACATCCTTGAGAGTCTTCTGTCTCTAATTCTTTTTACTGCATTTCATTCAGATAATTTTCATAGACCAACTTTGTAAAGCATTTTCTTAATTAGCCTTCACACCCTAGCTCCCCGATACTCAGGAGCCTATACTGCTATCCCACCATCTGAACTAAAGGGTTTTTTCCCCACCAATCTGTGTTAGCCCCCTCTTCAGTTAGAGGCAAACGGACTCTTCATCAATGCCTTGCAAAATCATCTTAATCATCTTCCAGAAAAGGCATGCTGTCTGCCTGCAGAGCGTGAGGCCCCAGCTTGCCCTTCTTCAGCCAACAATTACTTATTCCCAAATAGCATCTGCCTCAAGCCCCACCTGTTGCATGAAACCCTCTGCATAAGTTACGGATGAAATTGCACCAAATGCTCATTGCTAACACTGCCTAAAAACCTTTATACTTCACCGAGTTGTATTTTAGCTGTTAGCCATTTGTATTCGTGATCTATTTATAACTTTAATGTCCCAGTTGACACATTTAGTCTGAAGATCCTTATTATAACCATCTCTAGGATAAAGGTTTATATCTTTAAGACCTTATCGATAAAGGACTTAAGGGTATTGGCCAAAGTCCTCCAAGGCCGTACAGTCCGGCACCTGCATACTTCTCAGCCTCACCACCCACACCATGCTCCCCCTCCCACTCTGGTCACCAGCCCAACTGACTCTTTTCCCACACCATTTTCCTTCCTCATTAAAGTTCAGAGTACATGCTGGCATTTCTGCCTGGTATGGTCCTTTACCACCTTTGCCTTGTTAATTCCTGTTCAATGCCTAGATGTCAACTTGGGGCCCTTTAAAGGGCAGCCTTTCCTGAATTCTTTGGCTCTTTTAGTCTCCATCTTCTACAGTCTCATAGCACCAGGCACGTGTATCTATTAACAAGCTTGGGATTTTACAGATATGTGTAATTTTGTGTTTGTCTTCCTCTCCTGCTCAATTAGAAAGCATCCACGTCTGACATCTCAGTGTCAAGAAAAGTGCCTGGCACAGAGTAAGCACTCAGTGGTTATTTTGAAACTAAGCTAGAACTCTGGTACAACTCATGGTATCTGGAACTACGACAGCTACAATATCCTACATGGAAAACTCCCAGATGAATGATGGGCATCTCGGTTTGATCTGCAGTCCTTCAGCTCTTTGCTTTAATTCTCTCATTGCTTTAATTCTCTTAATTAGATGACAGCATCACTGATTGAGGAAGTAATTAAAAAAAAAGAAAAAAAAGAAAAGGGGCTAGGTCTAAACTCAAACAATAACTCCAAAATGATTTCTATTGCTCAGTAATAGAATCTACCGTGGGCTTAGACTTCCTTAATTTTAAAGGTATCCTAACATCACCATTTTTGTTAGTAGTAAGTCTGTCTATATATTTATATTAAATATAAATAAAATAAATATTTATTTAATAGACATTTTATATGATATACAATATATATTTATATGTATATCATTGTTTAAACATTAAATGTCATATAAGTAAATTAAGATTATTATTCTGAAGTGGCACATAGCATTATTCTCAACATGCATGAAAACTTAAAACTTAAGAAGTCTTTTGGATTTATCATTAACCAAGAATAATGTCAAAATGAATCTTCTTCAGAGCAAATTCTGCACTATAGTAAAATGTGTTACAGTGAGTTCCTGGTGTGTTTAATACTAAGACAGAAACTGATATGGCACCGGGCTAAACACTAAGACAGCAGAGATTTTTAAAGCCCATTAGATTGTAATGTCATTGACAGCAGGGAACAAGTATTTTATTTCCTTGGTAACCCCCTGCCTTTCACTGTATAGGATAGGATTTTGCACAGAGTGAATGCTCAGTAACTCTTTTTGTGGTGACTGTTAGATAATGAGTCATGAAGAATAGTGAAATTAGAGTCAGGAAAAACCCGTTGAGCTGTAGCAACCGTGTGTGTCGCAATGAACATCAAGAGACTAGCCAAAGAATGACAGTGAGGCAGTAAGATCTGTACGCCTGGGAAAAATGTTGCCATGTGGTCACTACGCAGGAAGTAACAGGCTGACTTACTCTGATGTAAGTGTGAATTCAGGAAAATAAAGTAGGAAACTCATGATCTACTATCACAAATCTCACGGCAGTAATCACAGCTAGCAGATATGAAATCTTACCTTTGAAACTATACTTACAAAAAGACTTTGCTATCTTCACTGTTATATTTGAATGTTTTAAATGACAGTTTTAGAGAGTTAAATCAAAATACTTCTTCAAGGGAGGATGATGCAGAAAATATTTATATAGTCAAGTAAAAGCGGAATCTACATAAATTTTTCTTTAAAACCAAGCAGTGCACTAACTATGTGTGTATCTTTCGAACTCCAACCACATTATCCATTTTCATCTCACGGTATGTTTATGCTTAATCCTAAAGTCGTCACTACTTGTGAAACAGCAATGATTTGAAAATATTCATGTATTCTTAATAACGTATTAATTAAGGTGATCTTTAAACACATTTGTGCCAGTTTAGGCAACACAGGGCAGGGGGGCTCTAGAGAGAGGTCTAATTTTGAGTTGCCTTTCCATCAGCCTGGAGCTCAGGCAGGCAGTCACGTCAAAGTGAACCTGGTGGAACAGTATGGTGGGGGAAAAGGAAGCCGTAAGTTTTAGATTCTCACATTATCCAGCCAGGGGAGTCTCTGGGAAGCCAAGACTAGATAATACATTCTACTACCAGGTGACTTTAACCTTAAATGCCAGGGAAGTAAGCAGTGAGGAGAGGACAGAAATGGAGCTAAATGGAACAGAGGAAGCCAGTGAACTCATGCTGTCTCCTTTCCCCCTTCAGCTAGATGACATGTGAGGAGGGGATGTGAAGCGGGGAGCACCAATTCATTTACATGGTCCATGCTGGCAAAAACTGAGTGCTCTGAAGAGAACATATACAATTAAACTGTGTTGAAGTTAATAGAAAATAATTTTTTTCCCACTATCAAGTAGGTACGAGCTAAAGAGGAAGACCTGACTTTTTCCACAACATAAAGCTACTATAATATTGTCCACATTAGAATATGACTCCCCTCACTTTAAACCTGAAATGCAGTTGACACACATCATCATTCTGCAGAGAATAGAAAAAGATTAGTAAAAAAAATGTGTTTCCAAGTAAACTGGGCTATGAAAAAATAAAAATTCTAGAAATCTTTTTATAAAATGTTGACATTTCATTAAAAGAAAAAAATATGAGAATAAACAAAACCAGAAAATTTCCCACAGCATTGATATGAAACAAAATGAGTAAGTAAAATGGCTGTAATTACTGAGTAATTTTTCCAGAGACTTCTTATACTGGTTCTTTTTTTTTATATTCTGAAAAAAATGGATAAGTATTATTTAAAAGTTTGAAAGAAGGAAAAAGTAATAAAAAAAATGAAATTAACAGCACCCAAAATACCAACACAGATATAACCACCATAAGCATATTTGTGCATTACTTTATAGTAGTTTTAAATAAATATTTAGGAGCATATTGAATGCATAGTAATACATTATTTTTATTATCTAAAATAATTTAACTATTATTAAAACTATTCAAAAATATTTTTAAAATGTGAACATCCTGTTCTATGTGTGTAGTAGGATTTAATTACCTATTCTCATAATTTGGACATCATACTCCTTTCTATGGTTGTTACATTTGGACATCCTCTCTTTGGTGAAACAAACACCCTTACTTCTGTAAATTTATTTTCTTCCATATATCCTTGAACAAGGGAATTGAGAAAGTGTTAAAGTGCAAAATTTTGTAAAGCTCAACATTTTTAAGGTATAGTTCCCATCTTACTTACCACCTATTCTTTTCTTCTAACCTGTTTCCCACTCCCTGTTCAACTTTAAATCTAGTGACTTATTTTGGAATCCAAGTGTCAGTAGGCAGTTCTCTCTGTGCTATCAAACTTGCCCCAAAAGGTGGTTTTCCAAAACTGCACTAAAGTATTATCTGTCTAATCTTCCTCCCAATGTTATAGACATCTTGACTCCTGAAGTGCCCGCAACTTAAGAAAATCCTGTAGAGTTGCTTGAGTTAATGGTATTGTAGTACTGGTAGTGCAATCGGAAACAAGGACTTTTGTTTAGGTGTTCTGAGTGTCTCCCCATGCCTCCTAACGTTCATTACATGGTTACGTATAGAATACTTTTGCACCAATTAATAATGTGTATCCTTTTCTAGTTAGCCATATTTCAGACATTAAACTGTTAGAATCATATTATAACTTATGAAGCATTGCTTTTCATTTTTAATTAACTTAAGCACTTAGAATATCAAACTTCTCCACTGTTAAATTGCAAATTTTTTCTGTAGTTCTCACATGATGGCTGGTAATGTAACTAAATGAGGGAATTTGACGGGGAGAGGAGATTATTAATTTATTATTATATCTGGCCCAGGATTCTAAAGTGTGGTCACTATGATTTGGCATGTTTTATTACTCCTCTGTGAGAATTATGTGACAAAGCAAACTGCCAATCTTTTAGTGTTACGATGAATTATTGAAAGCTAGTTCTGTGTATTTCATGCTGCTTATCTAGTATGGTATGGTCATATATACCAAATTATTATTTATGCTTAATGTGCTGAATGCCATCTTCCGTGTATGCTTCTTCATGGGGATATGCTATACCACCATTGAAGTGTAACATCATTTTATGGGGTTTAGTTTCTAGTACACCAGGGCGAGAAATCTCACTTAGTATGGAAAGTACACAAAGATAAATTTGTGCTGAAAATCAACATTAAAAATTCCAATTATAATTCACTTATATTTTCTATTGTATCTGGTGATGATTAATTCTAAAATGAATAAAGAACATTTTGTCAAGTAGAAAACAAGGAAAAAAGGAATCAAATATGCAGACTAAATGAAATTCTACTATAATAAACAAATCTTGTTTAGAATCCCTCTGTTCAAGTTTTCTTTCTTTTTCTTTGTGTTTATCAAAATTTATATTGTAGTCAGTAAACATAAAAAATTCTTTAAAATAATTTATTATGAAAAGTTACAGGAAAACCAAGCTCTTCAAGTAGTTTTCTGACACCTGGGACAGTGAAAGTGCAGAAAATGCATTTTAAACCAGAACAATCTAAGAATCAAAAACCCTCTGCCATGTGTTTTCTTACCACAGATATTTTCCATGCAGGAAGTTAGAAAATTTTAAGTAGATCATGGAATTGGACTTTTTAAGCAGGACAAATTCTTTTGAGAAATGTTATTTATTGAATACCTCTTATATGCTAGGCACAGACCAACAAAAAAATAGCGTGGAATTCATTCTCTATTGTTATATAAAATTAGTATCTCTACGTATTTGCATTCATGTACTAGGAAAAGACTTGACTATTTCTATGATTATTTTCTGGATTTAAATCTAGCATCTCTACGTATTTAAGTTTCAATGAACTTAATTTATTGAGCAAGAACTGTAAGGACACAATTATATTATTCTGAAACGAATATGATAAAAAAAACTGTCTCTTCCCTATAAAACATACATTTTGAGGAATGTTAATAAAATAGTTGTATAGTTAAGATAAACGCAAGCTCTTAATTTGGGCAAAAACAGGGTTTCATAAAGAAATGGCTTTGAGCAATGCCATACAAACTGGAAAGCATTTTGACAGGGAAAATGTGGAAGACAGTATGAGACTATTCTGAGTGGAGATTGAGCGTGAAGCAACATGTGATTTGATTATATCTGTATGTCTGTATCCATCTTTCTTTCTATACATAGGCCTGTACAGCACCTATCTAGCTAGCTAGGTAGCTAGCTTTCGAGTTGAAAAGAGAAATAAACCTGGGGTTAGAGGAAACTATGGAGAAGAGAATACTCAATGCCAGTGACATAGAGTTGATAATAAAATATGTAATTAGGTAGAAGATAGGTTGTTACAGTATGCTTTTGAGCAGATTGATAATATGGACAGCATCATAATTTAGGAGTATAGTGTGGCTTTCAAAAATTTTGACCATGATCTCATATAAGAAATAGATTTTACATTAAACTCAATCCCCTTACTTTTGAAAAAAATATTTCATGAAACATTACTTATTCTTACTAGCTACAAAGCACTCTGGTGTTTTTTATTCTGTTCACTACATTCCTGTTCTGTTTCATTACAGAAATGCTGGTCTGCTCCCCATTACATCTATTTCATAATGTGTTTCTGGAATTTGAAAAATACTACCACAGCAATATCAACTATCACTGGTAAATATGAAAGATTAACCTAAAGAGAGGCTAAAAGTGGGAGGATTAGTTAGCGAATAATAAAGACATGAATTAGACTGTGGTGAGTTTTAATGCTATGAGGGAAATCATGAAATACGAGAGAAAACATACACATTAGGCAAGATACTTATGTCTAAGACACTGCTGATTATTCCTAATGGAAATAAAATGAAATTGATTTGCATGTGTGTGTGTACTTGTCTGTCTCTCCATCTGTCTCTCTCATCAGGATATAAGTTTCACTGGAACAGAAACACTGTCATTCTTGTTCACTGCCTTGTCACCAGTAAAAAACTATGGGCACACAGTAAGTGCTGAATTAGTGTTTGTTGAATGAAAGAAACATGTAGTAGGTTAACTTAAGTATTAAAATAGCAAAAATGATTAGCCTAAAAATCCAAAGGCTTTGCATTTGACAAGCCAAAGCATTATATGTGTTTTATCTGTCTTGTCTGTGTGTCTTTTTATGAAAAACTTTGTAACATACTAATTTCTTTCTATAAAATAAGTTTACACAGTCCTGTGATGAAAATACATTATGATGTTTGAAAAATGTAAGCTGTCTTGTAATAACGTTATCAACCTTGAGATCTCTACATATAATCATGCAGGTAGTCAAGGGATTGTCTTGAAAAGAGTAAAATATATTTATAAAGAAGCAGAAACAGTATCTTATTTATTTTAGTATCTTTCAAGCCCAGTAATATTCCTGGCACACAATAAGGACTTTTTAAATGCTTTGTGTAGACAAGAATAAATTATCTTTTACCTATTTTTTCTTATTAAACATACTATATACATTCATTGAAGATTAAAAAATACAAATTAGCAAGAAGAATAAAATGAATTTCACTCAACCATCAGAGATAACCACTAACACTTGTGTTTGTGTGTATACACACACACATACATAATACACTTGTGTATTTTAGCTTTATTTATTTTTAAAAACACAGAACCATTATTGTACATGTTTTATAGCCTTGCTTAAAGTCACTTAGGCTCATCAGCATTACCCATTTCATAGTGCTATTATGGAGGGAAAATGAGAAAAATGCATGTATAGCACTTACAGTGCCTACCACATAAAAAGAAATCAACAAATGTTAGCAACTACTGTTGAAATCATACTGTTTTATAATCTGTTTCATATTCAGTTAACAATACATAATGAACAGTTTCATGCCATTAAATCATATTCCACAATGTTATTTTGATCGCTTCAGCATATACCATTATATATAATTATATTTTCATGGATCTTGTCTTGTTGGGCATTTAGATTGTCCTTTTTAATATGAAATCCATGCTTTAAATAACATCCTTATGGATACATATTTGTATATATCTATGCCTATTTGCTTAAGATGTATTTTTAGATTTTTTTCTTATATAAAAAAATACATTCTGTTTTAAAAAGCAAGTGGTTTTGCAAGTGTTATACTACTACTAAAAAGTATTATTAGTGGTAGTAGGAATATAAGTAATATCTTATTTTTATAATAAAATAACAAGCTTATGCCTCATTTTCCCTATTCTAAGTCCATAGGCAATTATGTTCATACTTGTTAGTTTCATATTCTAAATAATTTTTTTTTTACAAGAAATCACTTGACTTCTTAGAAGGGAAACTAAGAAATCTTGTGTCTTCATCACCTACCTTATAATTATATTTGATAAACCGGTATTTAGTGTTTATAATGTACTTTTATTCACTATAGGGCCATGTAATATGTGAAGATATAATTTTAGTTTTCTATGTAGCATTATTTTTCCATTGTAACATTTGATTCTCTTATCTAATCAATGCTGTGATGGTGTTTTATTTGGTTTTCTGTTGATGTTAGTTTTCTTTTGAAGCCTTCATGGTATATTTCATCTGAAGTTTTTTTTTTTTTTTCTAATTTTTTCCCCCTGATATATTTACATATATGGTGTTTTGCCTAGAGGACCTCCTCGGATGCCTGCTGGTTACTGGCCCTCATTTTATATTTAAGAGTAAGAGGTTAAAAGTGACTGGAAGCCTAGGTTTGTGTAAGGAGCAGAGAGGGGGCTATCATTTCCTGGGCATTGTTATGATTGGATTTAGTCCCACTGGGCAGTACCCTGCCAGGAAAAAAAAAAAAAAAAGCTTTAATTATTAAATTAGAGAAAACAATCTTGCTTTCATGTTACTCTTCAAAACATTGAAGAAAGGGGCTGGGCTTAACCTTTTAATATGCAAACTATTAGCTAATTCTGGTTTGGGTAGGAAAGTACGTTTGTATTGCCATCAACTGAGCCTGGTGTCTCCTGGTACTGAAATTTTGTGTTTTGATCTCCCCCAAAGTAATCCTCCCAACTTCTCTGGGGATGAAAGAGAACCAGTGACCAAGACGTACGTAGTGAGAAGGCTTCTTGGCTTCTGACTTAAAGCTTTTAACCGGTCTGCCAGTTACTAGTCTTCTCTGTCCCCTTCCATCAGGGGAACCTGTTGTCTTAAATGCATGTGACATTATTTAGAACTCTGGAAGAAACTGAGCTGGTTTTATCTCCTTCCTCCTCCACAGGCTTCTGCTATCTTCAGTAGGGTAGGCTTGTTTCCAATTGTCTATCTACTTTTTGTTTTTCTAACAGCTTTATTGAGATTAATTACAAAATGCATTATTTTAATTGTACATATCAATGAAATTTAATATATCTGTAGAGCTGTGTGACCTCCACCACAATCTAATTTTAGAATATTTCCATCACCTCCAAAAATAACCTTGTACCCATTTTCAGTTACTCCCCTATTGTTTGGCATTTCACACGCCAATATTTTAAAATAGTGAGAACATTAGAACATCTCCATTTAACTGTATGGCTTTGATGATGGAACAGTATTAAGCAATTTTTGATAGATATTTTATTTGACTATAAAATTTCCTGCCACTTATTAATGTTTAAAGCTACTTGTTTGGGCACCCTCATTTGTTCATGAGAAGTATACACAGAATCTTAAAAATTGCTATTGTCTATTGTTTTTACTTATTAAAAACTTATTTAATCACTAAATTTTCTACCATGAGTATATATAATTGTTCCAATATTTAAATGAAACTTTTAAAATGCTATATATTAATAACTGTATACATGTTTATTTTCTCATTATGACTTTTGATGATCAACTTTCTGTGCCAGGTTTTCTTTTCCATTTGGATGTATACCCCAAGCCATTCCGTCCTCAAGTGTAATAATCTGCATGACAGGACATGCAAGATAACTAAAACCTAGAACAAATTTCTCTGTCCTGCAAGAAATTCCTTAAGGACTTAGGAAAAGGCAGTAGGTTCTGCCCCCAGCCATGCCAAAGGGAAGCGAACTCCATAAGAGATGACGCTTGATGCCATTCATTTTTATAATGGCTTAAGTACCTCATACAATGCCCTGGGCGTATATATACACTCCATACCCCCTACAGAAATTAAATACTTAGAAGAATCCATGACCAGCATTATCTGCAGAGCAGAGCGGAAGAGTAAATAAAAGAATTACATAATATTACATTTCTCCCTGATATTACATTTTTCTGCATGTAGGGCTGAAACCACCTTCAGAGGAATGTCCAGAGGAAGGCATGACTTGCCTGCAGTTCTAAAATATATAAAGCGCTTTGGGGCTATTAAGAATTGAATTCCGGTGAAATGAACTGAAAGGAAACTTACAAAGTTTCCACTTCATACCCTGCTGAACTTCGGTTATTTTTCCCAAATGGTATAGCAACTGCTTTGAAGAACTTCCAAATATTTTCTCCTGAGAGGAGTTCTTACACTTATAGTAAAAAGAAAATGGACTCAAATATTGTCTTGAAAAGAAACAGAACAAAAATAAGTACACACAAAGATATAAACCAAAATCTTGGAGTAGCCAGCCTAAAGAAATTTACTAGTTTACATCCTTATTTATTTATTTCATGAAAAAAATTTAACTCACATCACCTGCAGCTTGGTATTTGAACCATGATAGCCCATGTGTTTATCCTAAAATATTTATTAATTTACTACTACACATCATGAACTACTCTTTTTTGAGTTAAAATAATCTCATAGACGTTACATTCCAGTAACCAAAATTATGAAAACAAAATAGTTTTAGGTATTAATGAGTCCTGTGTAGAAAATAAAACATGGCAATGTAGTAGAGACCTGGAGAGTAATGTAGATTGGATGGTCAAAGAGTGTCTCCTTGAGGAGGTGGGGCTGAGATTTGAATGAAGAAAAGCCTAGTAGTAAAAAATCTTCAGGGTCATAAAATGCAGAGACCAGATAGCATGGGGCGGAGGGGTTGTGGGAGGTGTTGAGAGGTGAGGTGTAAGTGAGTAGGTGATGTTAGAGAAGGAAATAAAAGGCAACTACAAAAAAAGAAAAGAGAAGGAAGGAAGGAAGGAAGGAAAGGGAAGGAATATGGAGTGGGATGGAATAAGGCAGTAATCAAGAGAATCTGTGGAGGAAGGAGAGGGTGAAGTTAACAGCCTAAGTGACAATAAACTGTAACCAGGATGAAACAAGTTTATGAAATGAATAGCAGCGGTATCAGCATCAGTCAGTTTGGGCAGTGGTTACAAATAAGAACTTCAGTGTTATAGAGCTGTAAGCTGTGTGGCTGTGGGCAAGTTATTTATCTAAGACGAAGTTTGCTCATCTATGAAATGGGTATAACAATATATATGTCATAGGGTTGTTGTGGTAACACAAATGAAAAAGACGTGGTGCACTTGACCATATATAATATTTTGCCTGGTTGGAGTAAAAATATAGTAAGTATTATCTATCACCATTATTTAAATGATTGAATGAGATAAATAAAATTTAAATAAGAAAAAGGGAAGATACTTCAGTGCCTCTTTGTATCTAAAAAAAATCACATGAAACAGAATCCTATGTAACTTAATCCTGCTTTGAAGTGGATTTATATTTATTTACTGATTTATTTTTGCAGTCATTGTTTTTGTATTTTACTTTGTTAAATCCGATTACTTTGGTAATTCCCTGTTCTACAACCACTTTGCAGCAATTTGATGTGCAAGGTCCTATGTGGATTTATTCTAATTTGACTAGATTGTACTTGGAACGCTGCAAAAAGCTCTAAGACCCCAGGACCAGCTTTGTCTTTCCTGTGGGTGTTGACCAGCATAACAAGTCTTTTAGCTGCATAGTCACAGATGGTTTTTCCCATTTCTGCTTCTCAAGTCCCTCAGCTACAGGAATTACAATCTCTGTCTGTTTTGACCTGCAAATCCTTCCTAATTTCTTGCTGTCTTTATGCTCCGGAGAGGATGTAACACTGCTACACTTTCCTATTAGAAGCGAGGCCTCTGGAGAATGACATGCTCCAGAGAAGAAATGCAGAAGCCATGAAAACATTGATTTCTAGTACATGGATCCCGAGTTTAATCAAATTTCGGTTGTATCAGTCCGTGACCTTTTCTCTGATTAGTGAATTTTGCACAGCTTAAACCTCCCTGCTCCCTGATCACTTTTGTATGTCTTTGCTTCCTGCAGCATAATTATTGGAAAATTTCAAATCCTTGATTGGACACAATTGGATTTTGATCATGTGTCTTCTATATGAGAAAAAAGTCTATTTGTCTATTGTCTATTATACATATTTTAAAAGAAGTATTTGTTACTGTTTCGTCTTTCCTTCTTACTGATATGACCAATATATTTAGGAAGATTTCAGAGTCAATATATTCTTTCCTTACATTTCTCAATAAACATGTCAGTTAATAATGCTTTCTTCCCTCCCCATCCCCCGACCACCTCTGCCAAGTGAATGCATTTTCATTACAAGGTATTATTTTCTGCTATTAAACAGAATATAATAAAACTCTTTGCATTTAGCCTCAATACTTTATATCTTTTAAAAACTAGCCCTAATTAAATCTAAAAACCCTTTGCATGTTAGATAAATTTACTGGTTCTTTGTTCCATATGAATACTTCTTCATTAAAATTGAAAAATTAAGGTGATAACATTTCATCACTGATACTTATTTTTTTATGAAGACAAGTTGGAATTCTGCAGAAATAATACCCCATTTAATATTTTGCCTGTTCGTTTAGAAAAATTTAAAGCTGTCACTAATTATATTTGACATTTTGAAAAGTAACAAGTCTTCTGAGACAGTCTGTATTAAAATACTGCTGAGTTTCATATGTTTTATATTTCTATGAATTTTCATAAGATTTTCTTACATTTTGCACTTTAATAATTGCTTGGTGGCAATAATGATAATGGGCAGGAATAAATTTAGGAAGGCTAAATTATAAATTAAATTCCATGTATGACAATGCATATCTTTTCATTTCACCTACATATTTATGATGAATACCTATGCTAAAAGCATTTAATTTTTCTTAAAATGTGCAAAGTTAAATTTTGCTAAAATTTTAATAAAACTATAAATGCCTATTACAAAATACTTTATTTTTTTTAACAAAATGTCTAATCCCTTAAACTGTATTAACTTGAAACAAATAGACTGTCAGATATTTCTCCAGCAAGATAGATTTATTTAAGATCAACAAAGAATTGCAATTCGGGGTCCACAAGCATGGTGAGCTACTTGCAAGTCCCCCCTCAGCCAGGGAACGAGAATGCTTCTATAGAGAGGAAAAGGAAGTTGGAAGGGCTCTAGCAAACAAAGTCCATGGCTTTTCATTGACTGAGTCCTTGCCAGGAAAGAGGAGGAATCTTTCTTCTTCGTTTTGGGCTCAGCTTTCATCATAGGGCATGAGAGCTCCCCCTTCTGGTCTCCCAGCTTTACGAGACTGAGTTTTCTGTTCACTGATTTTTACAACAAAGGTAGTCTTTGAGTGTTAAGCCAATATAACTTGAGACTTCTTGTTTTTGTTAGATACACCCTAGACTTTCTTTAACATGGAAAGACTAAATATAGAATTTTCTTGTTCTCACTTGATGACAAGCTTAGTCACTTCCCAAAGTTAAAATTATATCAGCAGCTCCTATTTTTTTCAGACTTTCAGCAACACTTCCAAAAACAAAACAAAACAAAAGATATAATGCAAAGTAAAATAACAGAGGGCACTAACTAGGCTCTACTTCTGGTGAAAGAGGGCTGTTGGACTTGGGCAATTAATGTGTAAGACTAGATCACATAGAACTATCATTTAAAAATTCCAGCTTTTTATGCTACTAAGATGGCAACACTTGTAATCAACAGATATAACAAATAAGTTTCATGTTCTCCTTTCCTCTGTGCTTATCCTCCTTTGTAAAAATACAGTCTTCCTAGTTATTTCTTGATATTCCACACAACCAGTCCATCATAGCACATTGCAAAGCATCGTGTGAATTTACAATAGTGTAACTTAGGTATCTATAAAGAAAAAGAGATATTTACTATTTCATCTCCTGAGGTATTAATATCATATTTCTTATACTTCAACATAAGTTATGAAGCCTTAAGATATACTAACCAAAGAATTGACTTCTTAATAGTAAAATCCAGTCACCTCAACAAATATCCAAGGTTTGACCATTTTCTGAAAGCACAGGGAAATTTTCCTAAATGGTGCATGAGAATCCACTGACACCAACAGGCCATGATTTTTTTTCTCTCTTGTGGAGACTGGATGGAGTCAATAGACTAGAACTATTTTTAGGCAAGTTATGAAAGTACCTATGTTTCCTTTGCAGGATGTCCTCTGTCTGTCATCAGTGTGGAAGATATATTGTGCAATGGCTAAGGTGACTTTATTGAAGTTCTCTGATATGGTTACATTGCGCCTAAAGATTCTATGCAGTTAAGTTCCCCTTTGAGAAATATTATTAATCCATTATTAATTAATGAGTTATTACTTTACTAAATTAAGTATTTTGTCTTCCAGTGTTCCAGCTGCGGTAGAGAAGAGCTGTGACTGGGTGTGGGGGGGACCCTAGGATAACAGGGTGAATCTGAGAGTGTATCCACAAAAGGTATGTTGCATCTTACGAACAACACCGTCTGCCGTTTTTATCCTTTACCAGGTGTGATATTTCACAGCATTTCAGGGATCAAGTTGCCAAAATGTTTGGAAACTTCCTCCTTTAAGCAGAAGGACAAGCAACAGTGTGAGTAGAACCTGTGCTGGAAAATGAAGTAAGTGACGAGGAAAATTCGTGTTATGATCTGTTTAATTATTAGCAAAGGATAAAATATGGTTTTGCTTGGGAGCAGTAGGAGCTGAGATTGCTAAAGAGACAAGGAAAAAGAATCTTTAATTTCTCCCACTACTGAAGAGATTTTCTTCACGTCAGCAGTGAGACATTCGCCCCAGTCAGATGCGATTCTGTCTTTACATAAGATAGAAAATTAACAGGAATGGTGAACAACAGTAAAACAAAAGTAAAAACAAACAAAGCTCAGGCATGTTGCAAACTGCCACTTCAGCTCTGAAGAATCTACGTGCAATCCTGGCTCATTATTTCTCTCACCAAGTGTCTCTGGTTGAGTCGATTGTAATTTGTATTGAGCTTTGGGGATTTATAAATTGCTTTAATTTATAAATTGCTCTAATGAACATCATCTTAGATACAGACCCTTGCAAAATCAATTTTATGATACCCCAGTATTAATTAGAGCCCTCATTTTTTTAAAATTGCATATCTTGCCAGCTACTCAGGTGCTTTCCGAAGGATATGGATATATCCTGTCATCATCAGAGTTTGCATTTTCTGAGCCTTAAACATAGAACTCAACCTTAAAGTGTGTGCCAACCATTTCTTGTTATATATGGTCGAAGGAAGTAATGATATGGACAGATTGATTGAGCCGCAGTTTTTCAATGTAGTAAAGTAGTCAAAGTCTCTGTTTATTAAAGCTGCATACGTAGTGCAGATAACGCACGATGGAGCAGTGGTTGAAAGCAATAGAGTAGCTGCTCACGTGGCAATGTACATAATTCTTAATAATGGTCCTTCAAAATATATCTAAAATCTGACCACCCACGGGGGCCAAGCCAGCATTACTACAGTGATAAACTCCTAACTGTCCTGTTCATTGGACCTTTGCCCCCAAGAGTCTCTTCTCACCACATCAGCCAGAGTGATCCTTTTAAATAAAACTGACAGTGTTGAACTTCACCTGAGTCCCCTGATCCTGGAAAACAGTGAGTGTTTAACAATTTCACCCACTCTTTTGTGTTCCAGGAAATGGCTTACTGTAAAAAAAAAACCCACCGTTCCCCATGTGACTGAGACTCATAGGCACTCTCCTTGTTTTCCTATGACAAGGCAAGAAACAGATCCTCCAAATTCCTCTTCTTTGCTTCATAAATGATTGGCTGAACTGTTTGTACACATTGGCCAATCTGGGACAAAATATCAGACTTGACCAAATTTTAGTTGTACCTTTTTCCTTTCCCCAGACCCCTGAACATTCTCCCATCCTCCTGCTGTGCCAGTAGCCTCCTTGCAGTGGTTTCCTGAGAATTGGCTGATCTCAGGGGAAACATGTCCTGATCATCTCACTCCTCCCAAGCTGGCTCTTCATAGCCTTATTTGTCCCTTCCTTATAAAAGAAAATTCCTTTCTGCCTGAACTTTGAGTTTTCCTCCCCAGATTGCCATAGTCCCCTTCCTCTTATGACACTAATTCTTTCAGACAAAGTGTCTCCTACCTAAGTCTAGATTTGTTTTAATTTAACAAAACGTACATCAGATCAAACACTCTTCTGATCAAAATGAGTCCCGTTCAGTCAGAGTCAAACCAGAGACTTTATGATGGTCTAAAGTTAAATATTTTTAAGCAGGGTATAAAAAGCTTCAGATAACCCAACTGGACAAAGTACAAAGTGAGTTTTTTGGTTTGTTTATCATGTTTTTTGTTTTTTAATTTCTGTTATCACCATTTTGCATGCAAGAGCTTTTAAGTATCTCTTTTGATCTGTCCCTTAGTACAGATTTAAACATTAGGGATTTAGTCAGATGAGTTCTTCTTTCTTGATTTATATTTTCTTTCCCTCAGTGAAGATTTCCTGACCATTTTGATAGACTTCTCAAATGTTCACACATTCCTGTGAAGTCTGACTTTTTTTTTATTGAGCATCTTTTAATCCTATGCTCCTAATTTATCTCTTCCCCCCTTTCCTCTTTGGCAATCATAAATTTGTGCTCTATGTCTATGAGTCTGTTTCTGTTTTGTAAATAAGTTTATTTGTATCATTTTTTAGATTCCACAAATAAGTGTTATCATATGATATTTGTCTTCTTTTGTCTGACTTACTTAACTTATTATGATACTCTCTAGGTCCATCCATGCTGCTGCAAATGGGATTATTTCATCATATTTCATATATATATATATAATATCCCACATCTTTATCTATTCGTTTGTTGGTGGACATTTAGGTTGCTTCCATGTCTTGGCTATTGTAAACAGTGCTGCTATGAACATTGGGGTTCATGTATCTTTTCAAATTAGAATTTTCTTCTTTTCTGGATATGCCCAGGAGTGAGGTTGCTGGATTATATAGTAAGTCTATTTTTAGATTGTTTAAGGAAACTTCATACTGTTTTCCATAGTGACTGCACCAATTTACATTCCTACCAACAGTATAAGAGGGTTACCTTTTCTCCACACCCTCTCCAGCATTTATCATTTGTAGTCTTTTTGTTGATGACCTGACATATACTTTTAAATCATGATATTTGTTTCTGAAGCTATAATTTGAAACTGTACAAGTTGGTATTTTTCATTATACTGCAATAAATATTAATGATGTGAATTATTATAAAGTAAAAGTAATCTTTTTTATCAAAGACAAAAATAAAAATCTATTTTTAAGGTAATTTGCCTGAAACATCAAAAAGAAGGGAAAAGGGAGAGTGTTAATTAAGACCACATAAGTCTTCAAATTCTTATTATTTTCAGAGGTAGCATATTAATATCAGTTTATATAGAGAAATGGCTTGTAACTTATCTTTTATCTATTAAGGAAATAAACTCTTTCTAAAAAACTGGAACTAAATTCTTTGCAATTTAAGCCCACAAATTAGAAAATTTTCTAATTTTCTAAGAAAAAATAATTTTTCCTTAATGCTTGTGATCACATGTAATCTAGATTTTATACATAGTCTACATATTTATGTACTGCTTTTCTACTTACATGACTTTTATTATATCATTAAGTTCAGGGAAGCAAAGCTCTAGTGGTGGACATTGCAGATTGTGGATCAGTTGCTTTGTTACTCAGCCTAACACTGGGCACATAAATGCTACGCAACATAGGTTTCCCAAATCACAAAAATGCTACTCAACATAAGTAGATTAAAGGATAGGGAAAAGCAAGTGGAATCTTGTGGTGGTTTTCAAAATGTAGTCTGTGTGAGGATCGATTGTTAATAATGAAAATTTCTAGTGCGTGCCAGGAACTCTGGAATGTTTCCGATCTGCATTTTTAAACCTATGTTATCCTGATGCAGATGATCTACCTACAGAATTTCTTGAACACCATTTGAAACAAATGGCATAGCACGTGCTATGAAAGAAACCACCTATTTCTTATACATTTGATTGTTCCTATAACTCTAGCTTTCATATGAGGAAAAGTTGGCAAAACGGTACGGTTGTGATTGAATTTCACAGCAAATAGTTTTCACTAGTTAAAGCAAGTACAGGAAGAAATGTATCTAGCCAGTCTCATAATGTGATGTCCAAAATGTTTAGAAAGCAATGAAAAAAAGTCTCTCTTCATACCAAGAACTGAGAAAATCACAACATGAATGAGAAAAGACAGTCAACAGAGGGCAACATGGAGATGAATTAGATGCTGGAATTACCTGACAAGAATTTTAAAGTAGCCAAATAAAAATGCTTAAACAAGCAATTAAGAATTCTCTAGAAACAAAGAAATTGAAGCAAAATCTAATCTAGCCATCAGCTGATAAATCATTAAAAATAATTTTTGATGATAGATCGTTATATGACTTTTGGCACATAGATCCTTATATGATTTTTGGATGGAGTTCAGATAATTGAGTTACACATCTATAATAAAATTCCTTCCATTCCCATCTATTTGTTTATGTGAACACATTTTCTCAGCACTTACACATATAAAGGGGAAAAAAGCAGGAATAGAACTAACGCTAAACAGTTTCAGATTCATGCCCTGAAAAATGTTCATTCTCAAATAATTAAACTAAATAGGAGAAAACAAAGCCTCTTACATCTTATTAGAAGTTTCAATTCTAGAAATATTTACTGCTAATATTTAATAATAATTTATCAAGCTTTGTAATATATTGTATTTTTATCAGTTGCATACTAATAGATATTGTAATGCAAATTTAATCCATAATAACTTTTAGCACATAAGCAAAAAGGTAATTTCAATATATTAACATATTATTATAAAGAAGTATGATAGAGTAATAAATAAACTATTTTAAAGCAGAAAATACATTAAGATAAAGTTGTAAGAATTGGAGTGGATCCATGAGCTTAAAGAGAAAATGCTCTAAAATTTCTGATTGTTAAAGATGAGATCTCTTTCTTTTCTTACATAGATAATGTTAGACATAAAATTGCTACATATTTAGATTCTACTGGACACATTTAAAAGTGAGCTGAAACTGTTTTACAATTTCAAGATTTATAGTATTCTGTAAATAACGTTGTTTGCAACTCATTAAACAACTTATAGAGCACTTGCAAATCAAATTGGAAAATATGAGGGAAATGGACAACTTTTCAAAAATTTCCAGAGAACCTGGAGATGTTTCATAAGCACTAGCCTTTACTTCATAAGTAAAAGGTAAATGCTTAAAGCTGTTGCCTATAGGAAATAGGGCATGATGGGAACATCTTGGGTAAACCTACTTACTTCATGGAAAAAAGGAGAGAAAAAAAGAGGAAGGGTAGAAAGAAAGAAAATAATTGCACACCATTTACATGGTGGTAAGTCGATGCCAGGCACTATTCTAGGATATCATATAATCATCAGTGTAAGCCTACTAGATAGGCTCCATTGTAACCATCATTTTGAAAATTAGAAAATGTGGCACAGAGTTCATTTATATGACTACTAAGTCGCAGCCCTGGTTTCAAACCTTGGCTCCTTTCCTCCAGAATCTATGCTTTTTTTTTAACATTTTTTATTGATTTATAATCATTTTACAATGTAGTGTCAAATTCCAGTGTAGAGCACAATTTTTCAGTTATACATGAACATACATATATTCGTTGTCACATTTTTTTCTCCCTGGGCTAACATAAGATCTTGTGTCTATTTCCCTGTGCTATACAGTATAATCTTGTTTATCTATTCTGCAATTTTGAAATCCCAGTCTATCTCTTCCCACCCCCCGTAGAGTCTGTGCTCTTAACTCCTACTGTATGCAAAGAGGATTCAGAACAAGAAAAACAGTAGAGATTATTTACCAGTGGGGGAAATATAGTAAACAAATAAACATAGCATATGATTTTAGGTAATGATAAGTGCTAGAAAGAAGAGTAAAGTAGGATAACGAGTTAGAGAATCAGTGACTGGCTGAAGGTGTTATTTTTGAAGGTGGATCAGGAAAAGCCCTTTTTATTTTAAACTTGAAGAAAGTGAGTGAGCAAGCCTTGTGACGATCTGCAGAGAAGACAGTAATTTCAAACATTTGTAACACTTTAAAAACTTTAAAACTCAATGCAGGAAAAAGAAATCATATCACAGATCGTCCATTTAGAGCTTCCGCCTGGGGAACCTCTCACCTTCCATCTCAAGCCTTTAATCAAGCTTCTGTTTTTGACACAATCCAGTGGTATCGCTAACATTTGGTGAACTCAGTAGTCTTCATCGTATTATGTTTGCATATCAGCCACATAGAAACATATTTTAATATATCTCATTTAGTGTAACAAGAAGGCAGAAAGAAGAGGAAACAGTTTCGATAACCATTTAGAAAATTAACATAGAACTCAACCCTTAATTCAAAAATCTCAATTTTTATTATTTTAATTGTTTTTTAATTAAATTCTGTGAAAATGATCTGTACAAAATATCTGAAAGATAAAAATAAGAATATTATGAGTCACGTTTTTGTGCTAGAGTGTTTATTTTGTTGGATGCTTTGTTTATCCTGAGTTTCTGTAACAGTTAACTATTTTTAAAGACTGATTCGTAAGTTTTGTATGTTTTGAAATTTTGCGAGTTTCGAACTCACAATATATTGTGACAATGTATGCATTAATATTGTTCATAACAAAAATAGGAAAGATAAGCCAAAAAAGATTTATTGATGCAATTTTAATTTCTTTGAGTATACTGTATAATTAATACAATGACTACATACAATTCATTCTTGTTAGTTGTTACTGAGATATAAATAATAACACAGCTTAATCGATAATTGACTTTATTGATACTTTTCTGTATTTTACTATAAAGGCTTAAAAGAGTGAGATACAAAATACGAATATTGAAGGCATCCAAAAAAATTGAGATTCACAGTTGCAAAGTTATTTATGTTTTTACATTTTGGGGGATGTCTTTCTTTCCCAAATTCATCTAAAAACATTAAAAACAACAACAGAACTAACAGCTAATACCATTCTAAGAACTTATCACTTATTAATTTATTTAATCCCTGCATATGCTTTGTTTCACAGACAGATTTGAAAAAATGAATGAAGAGTTAATTTTCTCGACCCAGGTAGTTAATTTTCTCTAGATGTCTAAGCTTTGAGTTTCTCAAGGGACAGTGAACAGATCAATGTTTCCAAAGATCTGGTCTCTCTGAGTGCAAAAAAAATCAAGCTTTCTCAAAGGAGAGAACAGAGCACTTGATTAGCATGAAAAGGGGTGTGACCTTTAAGAAGAAACTTGTTCTAGATGAGGACAGGGCATAAGTTTCCCAGGTGACAAAACCTGGGAGTTCTTGAATGCTTTCCCATGAAGGTGACAAACTCCCTAAGTAAAGTCTGCCTGTGCACATAGGATGGACAGACCATTAACTACAGCAACCTTAGCACCAGCGCTGCTCCCCCCCTCACCTGTTCCTCAAAGTTCCTCATGGCTGAGCATACTTGTCCTTAAGAGTAATTTTAGAATTCTTTTTGTGAGAGTAGCCAATCAATATTTCTTTTCAGTGAGTTTTAGGATTTTTAAATCACCACTCTTTAGATACTACTTCTTTTCATTTATTCTTATTATTCCTATTTTTTTCTTTCATCTCTTTATTTTTAAATATCTTTTAAACAAACATCCTAGGGCAAATTTCAGTGTCTCGACCTCATGATGTGAGATAATTATTAATTGTTGTTATCTATTGATTCACATCAGATGCTGTCTTTCATTTGAAATACTCTATTTTGAAAGAGTGATTTTTCCTTTTCCTCGGTCATGAGTTCTGAAGTTATCAAAGTTGCAGGTTATTTGGAGTATTAGATTACTACTTGAAAGAATGCCTTCAGAGTTAGAAAGGTAACACTGATTCAGCTCTTTAGTTCATAAAGGCATGTCATTTTTTGTAAAGTTTGTAAAGGCAGGTCATCTGAGATACTGGATTATCTCCAGTCTGGACTTTGCTTGTTTAAAAGTCTTATCTAAAAAGATCTTGATTTTTGCTTCCTCAAGGACACTTTTGGACTTCATCCAAATTTATGCTGTTAAACAGATTATCAGAGAAGGAGATGTGTTATGAAGGAAGCATAATAGATATCTGCATTGACAGGTAAGCAAAGCAAATTTATGATAGTAAAATAGCCTAGAAATTTTAGAGATTGGGGTTTATTTCCAAGTGCATCAGTTTTAAAGTGTATCTAAAGATTGTGCTCAGGAAGAAAGAAGATAAAGTAAGAGGAAAAAACAAATGCATAGAGCAGCTTCACGGTTATCTTGACATACAGTCATCCAAATCACCGTCTTCAAAAATGGGAGAGCTGGGCACAATGTTCTTTAGTAACTGGCTAACACCACACACTTAGGTACACCAAATACCATCTCAGAACCTCGTCTTTTTTCGTACAATCTCGTGGTGTTTATAGAATGACTTGTGTACTTCCTTAGCTACGCTTCAACATAACCATCAAAGTGTGATCATGAACATTTGCTTCTACATACAGATGCCATCATAGAAAGCATTTGTTTTATACTGACTCCTGCAAATTCCTTTTGTACGATTCCTTGTCAACAGTAGGTAATGTAAACTTTTAGATTTTGTCTATTTTATAGTTTTTCATTAAGACTTTAATTTTTCCAGTGTGATTGGCCCTTTAGATTTCCCTTTACTGGCATGTTTATGCAAGTCTTTTGACCATTTTTCTTTTTTCTTTTTCCAGTATGTATTAGTTTATTTGTTATTGAGCTTTAGAAATTCTTTGCATGTTCTGGATTTAGCCCTTTGTCTTTTTTCTCCTTAAAAAAATTATTCTTGTTTTCTTCCACTTCACTACCTCTCTCTAAAGTTTATTTTTACTTGTTTTAGTAAGTAGTTCCGTTTCTTTAAATAGTATCGCTCATCAATTTTGGAATCAGCTTTTATCTCTCAAATACTTTCATTATCTTATAACCTTATAATTTCTCTCCTGTCTGTTTTGAACTTATATCAGTGAATTTCTGCTTCCAGAAATGATGGAAGACAAGTTTACACCTATGGTACTTCCCACCTCTGCTGGACTCAGCGGTATTTATGACTGAGTGCTGGTGTTGGTCACCACACTTAAAATTTATTTGTAGGAATTCTCTGGGCCGAGGTTAAAAGATCTTCATTGAGAGAGTATTTGTGTTTGATTCTTCCATGCAGTTGTGCACAAATCTGGTAAGAGCCACCTTAACCAAGTGTGGTTTTAAGCCACCTAGCTTATCCAGGCTCAGATGTCTGCTGGAGCGCTGGTGGCTGACCTGTGGCCATAACTTCTTAGGGACTTTGTTTTTACCTTTACTGTTATATATCTGGCCCACTTAATGCCAAAGAGAACCATGGCTCAAAACAAAACAAGAAAACAAAGAACGGAATTGACAGAAAGCCCTTCCCTGTGACAGTTACAGTCAAGATACTTGGTGGCAGGTGGACAGCAGGTTCACACTTAATCCTGAGTCCAGACCTTTGGGGGTCCTAGCTTCACATGGTGAGGATTTCTGTTAAACCTCCTTCCTGTGTTAGCACTGGGCCTTAATTAATTGCTTAACTTCTTAATTATCTTCTCACTTTGTGAAACACACACACATACACATTTTCCCTTACCAGTAAAAGCTCTCAGGGGAAAAGTGAGACTCGTGTCTGATTTTTATTGAAATTCTAACTTGAGCAGACCCCTTTTGTTGGAGTTAGTATTCTTTCCTATCTCTATTACTCACCTCCTTAGCATGTCAGTGTTAATGCCAAGCATTGAAGAGAGTCTTCCTCCTAAAGAATGTTCTGGACATGATCTGTTATCCAGGAGCAACACAGTTTTTGGCCATTAGTAATAGACAGGCAATAGGCTGACCTGACTTCTGGTGAGAAATGAAGAGTATTTTCCAGCTTGAGTGTTAAATGATCTATTTTCAGCCCTCTTTCCCAGAAGGCATTTATTGTGTGGTCATTCCCTGTGCAATGCCTGTACCTGTTTCCTCATAGCCTAACCCAAGCCTTCCTTCCCTCCCATCCTTTCATCACCTGGACGCCATATACCAATATTGGCCTTATGATAGCATATCATTATTATTATATTCATATTAAGAGGTGTTTAAAAACCATTTGGGTTGCTTCATGGTAATCTGCATTTTTCATTCTGAAAGTTTAAAAACATTAGAAAAAGCTTGTTCCTATTGGAGTTAAATGTGACATGTCCTTAAATGTAATCAGCCTATATTTGTATATATAGTGTGTGTGTGTATATATATGTCTATATATGTGTGTGTGTGTGTGTGTGTGTGTATATATATATGCATTTGGAGTAATAAACTGAAGTTCTCAATCCATATACATTCTGACAATATCCACAGCTACCTTTCGAGTATCATTAGACACACTCCTGTATATTCATATTTATTGAATGAAATAATAGATATTCTGCAGAGCTTCCCCTCAGTCGCTTTGACCTACTGGTGTATCACCTATTGTAAGAGTCTCCTTATTGATCTCTTTGCAGTTGCTGTTTTATCACTTGAGAAAGGAATCACACTACCATTGAACCAGGACTGTATAAATTGTGTCTCTTTATTGTACTCCACTCCTGATGGGCTAATACTTTTTTCATTACTCTTCTTTGTAGCAATATTTTAAAAAAAAAATACACATACACACGCAAACTCATTTTTTGGTTCAACCTTTGATGTCCTTGTGACAGTGAAATGACTTAAAGAGAAAAGCAAATCATTGAGCAATGTTCCGGAGTGACATAGTGCTCTCAGGAAAACTCCCCCTGATTAAGGCATGACAGTTTTCCTGCCCCATAATGGCTGGTGGCTATAAAAGAGACACAGAGAATCTGGAGAAGGGCAATATAAAATAATTGGCTCCGGGCCAAATTAAGCTGCTTTATGCCATGAACCTCTTCACATTTGGATCCAAATTAAAATCTAATTTAGAGGGAGCTTAAATTTAAAAAGCACATTTAATCCTTCAATTTGCAGAACTATTCCATTCCATTAGGCAACTAATTTCTACCTGTCAGATTTGGAATGAAAGTGGTCTCTCTCAGGAGGAAACTTTTCACTTGTAGTAATTAGGTATGGGGAGTCTGTGATGATGCGTGTGCTTTGATAGTTGCTTGTGTTTAACTCTCTAAGCTTATGAACCCTTGGGTAAACTCAATTGAAGTGTCAGCTTCAATACATGCCTGATAGGAAAGCTGAAATGAGGTTACATATTTCATAATTAAATAACACAACTACTTTAATTTTTATTAGAGAATCATGAAAGGTTAGCTTATATAAAATCCAAGAGCATAAATTCCTTTGTTGATCTATTATTCTAATAAGTTCCTGAAGAAAATCTGAAGAGGTCTTGATTACAATTAGATAAAAGCAGGGAGAGTGCACGTGTTCAACAATATCAAAGTGATGAGTAAAATTAGCAAGCAGGATGAACTGTAAGAGCCATGTCAAGCTCTTCTCTTTGATGTTATTCTTGACTTGTGCAAGGTGGCATGTTACAGTGTGGAAACCCAAGCCTGGTAGACAGAAGACCTAAGACCCACTCCTTGACACTCACTGGCTGGGAAACCTTGGCCAAAGCACTTGACCCCACTTGGCTTCATTATTCTGTCATCTACGGAGTGATTTTTTTTTTTTCAGATTCATGAGAGATTTAGCGTTTTATAGATGTACGTGGTTGAATGCTTCTTCCCAAAAGCATTTATTGTATTCAATGATGAATATAAAAGTTCTTTATAAAAGTACATTTTGCAATAAGCTATTTTTATCCAAACTGAATCAACAAAGAAAAACATCTCACCATCACTCAGTCTTCCTTACAGAGCAGTTTCTTTTTTTCTCTTTCTTTCCTTTCCTTTCTTTCCTTTCCTTTCTTACTCCCTTTCTTTTTTTCTTTTTCTTTTTTTTATTCCTTCCTCTCTCCTTCCCTCCCTGCCTCCCTCCTTCCTTCCTTCTCTCCTTCCTTCCTTCCTCCCTTCCTTCCTTTTGACATTCTGATATACATGTATGTGGGATATAGGGGTTGTCAGGAAGAAGTAGGAAAATGACCCTTTGCAGAATATTTTAGGGAACTTAAATATTCACAGTTTCAGTTAAACAAATTATTCCAATAGGAAAGTATGTTTGATAATGCTCAAATTCAAGCTGGTTATGGTTTTAGAGTAAATGTTTCTTAAAACACAAGCAGGTGTGGGTTACTTTAACTTAAAGAATTCATAAATGTTAAGAGCAACACACACTAAAAGTTTGGAGTCAGTGGGTAAATTTGTGAATTCAACAGACAGGGACATTTTTATTTGAGGCCTTTTTAAAATGTAAATTTAGAATATCTAAAACTCCACAGAAGTCTAAAATGGACTTTTCAAATGTTTAAGTATAAAAGATTCCTCACATACCAACCGTGGTGGATTTCGTTTTCTTCCAGGCTCAGCCTCTGTGCCCAGCAGCACCTCGTGGAGCAGAGTGTCTCCCCAAGCTGTAGCGTAGCTTCTGTGGTTTTAAACACAGTGAACACACAGTTTCTTTGTTAATAAGAACTGTGTCTAGTCACAGCTATGTCTTAGAGACTGATCTTTGATTTTCCTCTCATATCATTAGACAGAGTTCACTAGAGTATGTCTTCCAAGATACATTGATTAAAAACTGACTTCATTCTTAAAGAAGCCATTTTCTTTACCTTTTTTGACATAGAATACCTTCCTATGTCGTAAGCATAAAGTCAGATCCCTACTGGAACTGATGGGATCATCAGCTGAAACAGGCATTTTTAAAAAAAGCAATTTCACAATTTATATCGACCAATTATGTGTTACGTGTTTTGTACTTAAAAATCAAACTATCAGCATCAGTCTAATGTCAAACTCTTTCACATATAAACAAGTTGTAAATATATTTAATGCTGGTTTTATTAAATAGTAAATCTAGCTCAGTACATAAAGAAATTTGCTAGAAGAAATGAATAATTGATTGAAGAGTACTCTCTTACCTGTTTAGCCAAATTAATATATTAAGGAAAAACAATCTCGTATTTCCTGACTGTGACTTCTTCACATTCATTAAATCGTGCCATCTGTTACTTGACTTGCAGCTACATTATATGATATATTCGCATCTCTATGTCCAGGCCAGTGATACCAGCTCGGAAGCTGACAGCAATGAGAGAAGTAGTCCAAACATGTCGGTCTCAACCCTCACTTCCCCTCCAGTCGTCTATTTCTATTTGATATTTTTCAGGAGGACATGTGAATGTGTAATATGATTGTGTTTGTTTGATGGAGAAGGTGCTATGGGAGAGTGAGGGAGAGGTGCTACTAAATCTAGAAAGCCTGGTCGAGTAGAATTTGCTAAGATAACAGAGCTGAGTCATCTTTGCTGCATTGTTGTAAATTCCACAGATATTTTCTTGGATCGTCAGATGTGGGACTGTGTGTTTCTCTTCACCCTTGTCCTCTTTTGTAGCTTCCTGACAACTGCACAACATGGCCAGTCATCACCACTGACTAGCCTTGAGGACTTAACTCCTCATGATACAGAATCAGAATTGTTAATCCTCCAGCCAGTTCCAATATAAATTGCTTCAGCAAATATCCAAATCAGTAGAAAAAAGAAAGAATTACGAGCAATAATAGAATACTACAGCTTTACAGTAAAGCAGAGTTTATCTTTGCATTGAATTTCTGTCAATATAAAGAGTCACAACTAATGGACAAATGAGATGAGGTACATTAGAGGATGAGGCCAAGAAAAATCTGCTTCCTTTTATGCAAGGCACCATCCCACAGATCAGGTTGAAACATTCACTCAGCTAATTTGTTGAGCTCCTACAAAACATACCCCAAAAACATAATGTGCTTTGAATGCTCAGATAACCCATTCCCAGTCACAAGCTCTGCCCCATGTATGGCGCTGTGGTTAGAAGCATAGTGACAAGAAAGTGTGGGGGCGGGGAGGGAAACTAACTTGTCCTTTTCCGCACTGTTGGGGGAGGGCATAGCTCAAGTGGTAGAGCACATGCTTAGCATGCACAAGGCCCTGGGTTCAACCCCCAGTACCTCCTCCAAAAATAAATAAACAAACCCAATCACACCGTTGAACTATGACAGTTTTGTTGAATTTTTGGAACTGTATACATTTTACAATGACAGACTAGCAAATCTGTGTTGCTGCAGCTAACATAAATCTGTTTAATTTAAAATTATGTATTGAACAAAGAAATATTTCTATGACATTTCATGAAGCAGGTTATCAATTTGATTGCTGTGGTATTTCTGTGAGACTTTCCTAGGTGTGGTACCAGTTTGTCATAACTCAAATTGATTTAGAATTTAGTTGATCTCACTTAATAGATTACTGTAATTAAAAGAAAAAGCTCAGAGTCAAATCAAAAACCATAAAAACAGGTTTTCAGGATTTTAAAATAATCTGACAGCTCATGTTGTGTTATTAAATTTTAGTATTTTTCACAAGAAGTTAACCCTCCCTCCTCCATCCATCCAAAGTGGAAGGCAATGGCCCTGACAAAGAAAATGGTCCCAGAATTACTCCTACTTAGAAGTGAAGATTTCATCGTCTTCAGACATGTGGGCCATGCTCTATAATGGGGAGAAGTGCTCTCAGTATTGACCAAAGTTGCAGCCCCTTCACGTGGGAGTGAGGGTCTTATGCTCAGCTATTTCTGTATCAGAAGATCCAAGAACAATCATGGGGGAGGGTATATAGCTCAGTGGTAAAGTGATGCTTAGTGTGTATGAAGTTCTGGGTTCAATTCCCCAGTACCTCCATTTAAAAAATAAATAAATAAACCAAATCCCTCCCCCAAAAAACAAGCAAAAAACAAAAACAAAAAACGAAGAAATGGGATAGGGGAGGGTAGTTAGCTCAGTGGTCCTGGGTTCACTCCCCAGTACCTCCGTTAAAAAACAAACATTCAAACAAAAAATAATCCACACAGACCTAATTACCCCCTCAAAAACAAAACAAAACAAAACAAACACGAACACTCGTGATCGTCTTTTTAAACACATAGAATGGTTTCTGTTTTCCTGCAGTGTTTGGTTCAGTCACAACTTCCAGTAAGTATATTAATAGTTTATGTTACAGAAAAAGAGTTTTAAAGTAACTCCAAGCTCAATTATTAGGAAACTCGAATGATATGAAAGTTGCAATATCTAAGCATCATAATTAAAGCTCTTCAGAGTAGGATATGAGAAGCTTAAATTAGAACAAAAGTGGCATGTCTATAGCTGATTTTCATTCCTCAAATAAAGCTTTTTATCACTTAGATATTATTAGTCACTGGTAAATTAGAAATCCATGAATAAACCTGTACTAATCATTTCCATCAGGAAAGTTATTTGGATTTTTCAGAGATATGTTTTTATGGTCATTTTGATCTGATTAGTTAGCATTTCACAAGGAAATGGCATGAAAAAAGAATCTGTTAAAAATGAGGCTTTCAACCAAGATTTTTTTCCTACATGTATAAATATAAATGATGGAAACATTCATTATATAAGGAAATTAAGAGTGAAGTTTCCATAGTGATAAACTTAAGATCCAGATCTGTAAAAATGGCCATAAAATTGGAGATGGGAAGATTGACATGTCTAATAAACAATGGTAAAGTAACAGAAAAAGAACATGAACAGTAAGACCGGCCTGTATCCTCACGAGCTGGATGAGGCTGCTTCAGCCTGACTGACATTTCCAGCAGCTCCATGCTGCTCATTGTGCTCCTAGCGTGGAATGAGTAGACCCCCAGAAAATATAGTTATTTTTTCCTCTAATTTTGTCATGAGAATCTATATTCACTGTAGGAAAAATAAAACTAGACAGTAAGAAAATACTAAAAGCCCCAAATCCTACAATTCAAGATACATACTGATTTAAGTCTTACAAATATATATCACTTATATAATTGAGGTCTCTTTATAATCTAGTGTACTTCACAATTGCTGCTTTCAGATGAGAATATATTGAATTGTGGAAAAAATTTTCCTACATCAATAAATATAGTCTATATTATCTTTAGAAATATAGTAATGTATATCATTTTTATGGAGAAATCAAATATTTTTGACATTCATTTTATTTATTTACTTGCTGTCTTGTCATTTTAAACAATGTTGCAATGAATAGCTTTGTGCATATATTTTTGAGTACATTTTTATTACTTTTCATAGAATGAATTCCTAGAAGGGAAAACAATGTATCAACGTAAATCAACGTTTAAATATGTTTCTCTAATGTACCATTTGGAGACACTAATGAGACTATGGATTTAACACGGAAAAATGCATATTTGAAAATAAACACAATTTTCTGTGAGGTTCAGAGGATGCTTGTCTCTCCAGAAAGCGCTTTTACAGACATTCATCAGAGAGTTATTTAGCTCATGTTAAGAACACTTATGCTATATTATAATCCAATTGTTATAAAAATATATTCATAAATATCAGGAAAGATCTATGAACAAAGAATTACTGATGGTGAGGGCCTGATAGAGGGACTAACTCTCCTGCCAAATACAGTTACAAACAAAAGACGAGAAATATCTGCCGAAGACACTTGTGAATCAAAATAACGAAGAACCAAACCTTAGAAGTAAAGAGAAAGTCCCAGCAAGAAGCTTAAAAAAACAAAAGCCTAAAAGTTAAGTATTTAAAAGCTGGGAGCGATAATCCAGTAATTTATCTATTTGTTAGGACAAAGAACAAAGCTCTTTCGAGAAAGATAAAAAAAATCCAGGGTCCCCACAATATATCATTCACAATGTCCATTATACAACTGAAAACCTACTAGGCATGCAAAGAAACAGAAAGCACATGACCTGGGGTCAACAGAAAAATCCATCAATACGCTGTGGTACCCAGACTACCTGGATGTTGAAATTAGCTATTAGATGGAGAAGGAGCTACTGTAAGTATGTTAAAGAATCTGCCGGAACTAATAGGATATTGGGTGAAGGAGAATTTCAAAAGAGATATGAAAGTTTAAAAGAGAAAGGGCATCCTAAAACAAAACAGTAATCAATATTAGAAAAAATATGTATTGTATGGGATAAACACAAGAGAAGAAAAAATTTAACTTAAAGAGAAGTCAGTAAAAATAAATCAGTAAAAAGCATTAAAACCGAACTGAACATTGCTCTTAGTATAATGACAAAACGATGCTTAACAACTTCCCTTTCCTTCCCTCTACTCCGTCTCTAGCCATTCAGTCACCATCCAGTTCCTAAAGCTGCCTTGCTGTACCTCAGCTGCAATTCTTTCTCTCCTGCTGTTCCTCCCAACTGAAGAACCATCTTACTATTTTTCCACATTATCTTTGGATACTTACCATGTATTTATCCCTTAGACTTCCATCCAGTAAAATTTCTCATGAAAAACCTCGCATACACCCAGTCTTCAGTTTTCAGTCTAATCCGAACCTTCAGTCTGGATTTGGATCCACTCCATGTTCTGTATCTTGCTGACTTCCTGCTCTCAGGGCTCCTGACTCACTAGGTCATTCTGTGCAATTATGGGGAAAAAAAAAATCTTACAATTTGGTTGATGTTGAGTACAAGGCTAATATTCAAATATTTGCCTTTCTTGATATTTTTTTCTAGCATAGCCCTTGAACAGAAGCTACTTTATATTGTGTTCACTTTAAAAAGTGCTGTAGCATTTCAAAACTGAAGGGAAAAAACAAACAAACCACTAGCTCTGCTACTCAGAGCATCAAGCGTGTGTAGGGCCCCAGTTAAAACACACACACACACACACACAATAACTTCTGTACCGTAGCAGTGGTTGTCCAGATAAAAATCTTTATGGGGATTAGTATTGACTTTGCGCACTGTTGACACTGGATAACCTTCCGTACCGTCCCCCCTCCTCGCCCATCCTGTCTTTACTCCCCCACCTCTCCTCCCTCCTCCTGTGTCCTGGTTTGCTTACTGAGCAGTATACCATATGTCCTGGGCTAGAAAAGCTCTTTTCTCTTTTTCCTTTTTTTTTTTTTTTTTTTTTTTTTGTAAAGTTTACCTTTTGTGCTTATCCCAATCCTTTGTCTCCAAATATAAGGCTGCCCTCTAATTTGGGGTTGCCTTTTTTATATCTTCCATTAGACAATAAACCCCAGGAAGGTGTGCATACTAATTTGTGTCATCACAGCTTTTCTCACCACGGTGCTCGCAGGCCAATATCACCCATAAAAACAGCGATTTTTATATATTTCCTTTGAATCGTGAGATTTTGTGATGGAAAATTAGGGCAAGCGATAGGAAGAAGCACACATAATGGAAGCTTATGTAGTGATTTGTAGTGCAAAATAGTAAGTTTGTGTTTGGTGAGAGAACTGAGAATGGTACTTTAAGGAGAAGTTGAGGGGAGAGAAAGCACATACGTAAACTGGGACGGGGGGAAGTTTAGTTTGGCAGTAGAGAGATTTGGAGGAAGAAGTTGCCATTTATAGAGGGGATAAGTGAGCAGGCAGAAGTAAAGACAGTATAAGATTTTAAAGTATCTCCCATCCTTGGTCTAGTGTTGTTGAAAGACCGCTGCAGGGATGCTTTTTGTTGGAATCAGCATTCCTTGCCACTGGATCAAATCAGTTCCGATTTTAAGTTCCACCTTACCTGGAAAAAACTATTTTCATAGAATTTATCCAAAGACACCGATAACTTGTGTTAATGTCAATGCCTTTAACTTTGGTTGGGCCCTCTTTTGGAATGAATTTATATACTTTGTATAAAAACTGAGAAATACGCACTCAGCATAAAACTGTAATTGGAGAAATTCTGTGTTGTGTAACCAATTCTCTCAAGGAGTTCTCAGTACTTGGGTCTGTATTCGGTGGGTATTTAAACTTTAATTGATGATTATATGCATTTCACTTGAATTTTTACAATCTTACCCCTATTCACACTAAAAGACATTAAAGTTAATCTTTTCCAAGTCCCTGGTCTCAACTGTTTTATCATACCTTTTAATTTTTAAGAAGATTAAAATAACAAAGCACCTTTGAGATTCCTGTGTCTGGTTTGGCAGGTGGGTAAATGGTTCTCTGGAGTGACATTCTTTCTTATTGATGCAGTTGCTTCTGTCATCTGAGCACCTTTAGGTATCTGGCTTCAAATGACGGTGTCTGTGATTTCTATAGAAAGCTCGGAAGATATCCCCATGTACTTCCCCCGCCTGTGGAGAAGAAAACAGTGGGTGGAGAAGCATAAAGTTAGTTCTCTTTTAAATTGTCATTTACTTCCCAGATAATAATATGTCATGATCTTACTAGGCGCAGGATGCCTTGGAGAGCGTGTTTTACCTGGTTTCCCTCCAAATCAGAAAGACAGTCTGAAACTGACTCAAGATATAATTACATCAGGATAAAAATAATCTCATTACACGTATTTCCTATTTATATCTTCTTTGATTTCTGTTTTGTTCACATTGGTGCTATTTTAAAATAATCAAATATGCCATAAGATAATATTATGTTGCATCCAAAGCAACAACTTTCAAATATGTTAGTATAAAGATGTTACTTACACTCCAAATTTTATTTTCTCATATTTTATAAATATAAGTAAGTAAAACACACTCCTTGATTCAAATCAATTAGTATATAGTAAAATATTTAGCACTTCAGCTTTTAGACAAATGGTCTAATAACAAAAATTGGTTCATTTATTTTCTTTTCTCTCCAGTGTTAACCTTCAGTGGGAGCTTTGCACGCATTTTAATTTATCTTAAATTTATGCAAAAATAGATTAGCATTTCCTAGCAATCATTTGTTTTGCATTTTTGCTTTCAGCCATTTTTTAAACCACCTGCTATATTTGCCTTATGCTCAAAGTATGCTGTTGACAGTTGCTAATAATGCAGATTAAATTTGCTTATGATGACAGGCAAATCACTAAGTAAAAACAAAACAATATAATCCTGCATTTGTTTTCTCTGTTTAAGTGGTTGCTTAAACACATTAGATTTGCAAGAGCATTAATTTATTACCATTTGGCAAGTCTTACTGAACTGAGATGTAGACAGTATGTGAAAGTGAATATAATTACGCAATTTTTCAAGTATTGGTCTGTTTTGTAAAGTTAAAATTATGTATGCAGTAGAAAACAAATAACTTTAGGTTGTTTTTTTTTTTTAATATTTCCAGAAGTCATTAGAACTTGCCATTAAGATATAATATCATTAGTAAATGGAAACATCTAAGCATCTTTTCTGAAGGCAAAAGTTGTCAAGGCAGTCAGAGGTTTTCCATTTTGCATGTATTTCTACTTTGTTCTTCTTGGTGTACAGCTAAAAAGAGCAGAACAAAACAAATACTTTTAAAACTTAAAAGATGGTGATTAAGACCTGACACAAGGGACATTTGTTATGCTTTATAGGCCTGTGTTTGGGGAGCGGCAAAAATGATGGATGTGGTAGATAATTGTCCCTGAGACCCACGTATTTTGACCTGAAGAATTAGCCCTGCTTTCACAAATCTTCACTGTGAATTGTGGCCATCTCTGATGTTTCCGTTTATTTAACAAGAAAAATATATGGACACTCATGATCCCACAGTCCTTGCCGCATGATTGCTTCTTGGATGCTTTTAACTCAGGGATTAATTCTTGGAATTTATTGAGGCGAAAGCAATATAAGCAAATTAGATTCAATTTATCCTTGTAAATAATGTAGAAATTATAAATTATTATGCAGTGTGTTCATCTATAAACGTCAAAAATAGATTTTTCATTTTATATTTAACGCATTGAATTAATTTTTGCTCATCTATGTTGCCCTGATATATGTCTTACAGATTTTTATTTTAAGGCTATGCATAAACAGACATAAGAAAGCTCTGGGGCAGCCAATTCAGTGTTCAGGTAGTCCAACCAAGAGCAGGGAGATTAAAAGTTGTATTCAACATAATGGTTTCTAACATTTAAGCGGTATGTGCCAGACATAGTGCTAATAGTTTTTACTCACAATGTATTTAATTCTTAGAGGTGTATAATGTAGATGACATTATTCTATTTCACAGATACAGAAACCAAGGCGCAAAGATATTTTGCAAGAGGCATATGTGTTGAATTGGAACTAGAAGTCAACTACAATCAAATGATTTCAAAGCCTGTGCTGTAACCAACCCACTGGACTACCTCTGTTACTCCCAGCGGGAACAGGAAGAACTGGAAATATTTCCTAAGACTTTGATAGGGCCCCTATCATGATATAGTATCATGATATAGAATGATAGTAGCCATTCATTGGTCTAAACCTTTTCCTTCTTTAATATGTCAAATAAGGAGAAGCAGCAGAATCTGCAAGCAGAGAAGCTGTATTCATATGCTAGAGCCAAACTTTAAAAGAAGCATTTAGTTGTTAGCTCCGTAATACTTAACTTTTCTGAGCCTCAATTGCGTTATCTGTTCACGGGGAAAATAATATCTATCCACAAATTTCTCAGCAGTGAAACTAACAGCCAGATGTCAATGGGATATTGTTGAGGTGTTAGGAGAGAGTAGTTCTAAATATAAAGTATAAAAGTAAAAGACGACAATATTCTATTATCATAATAGAAAATAAAAGTAGGCTATGACAACCAACTGAACTTCTAATGAAGAATGAAGCTAAAATAAAGTTCTTGTTGTGACCCACAATAATGCATAGACTTCACCACTAACAGATCCTTGTTGAAGAAACTGTGGAGAAGACAATTCAGAAAAAAAGGAAATGGAAGGCATAAGAAAGGAATGGCATGCAAATAGGAATGGTGCACAAGAATTTTAAACCTGGGGGCAAATCTAAACAGCATGGACTAGATGTGATCTGGCCCTATCACTGAGCTTAAGATCTAGCAAGGAGGTAAACTATAAACAATTTAATTCCATTCTCTTAGGTAGAAAAATTGCTGTGCAGTATATAGACTGATACAAACGGTGTTCCTTTTTCTAAGTGTTAGTGAGATCATGTAATCTAATATATGATCCATGTGCGTAATTTAAAGGCCATTGAAACATTTGATGCTGAAATGGGAGCTCTTGCATCACCAGCCTCAGCTGCTATCACTAGCCGTCACCTCCCCTCCTTCCATAGTTTATGTTTTCACTTGAGTTTCTCAAATGTACCACACTGTTGCTTTCAGTCTTTACACATATGTCTGAGGGGAGCCCACACTTTCACTTACTTAATTTATCCACCTCCTTCAGATTTGCTCTGGGATCACCTCCTCCTTGAAGCCTTTCCTGCTTTTGCCCCTCCTCCCCTAACCTGTCTCCAACTTTATGACGTTAGACACCTTTCTTTGGTGCCCTCAGAGTATGCTCTATATAATTCCTTCCTAAATTTTCACAAATTATATTAAACATTATTGTTCATATGTTAGTATTCCCCGATAGGTGGTAAATCATTTTAGGGGAGATAATATAATAATAGTTGTTTTCAGTTGTCACTCTTGGCCCCACTTTAGGGGAAAATGTCCTACACAATTGCCCCAAATATAAGGCAAAATATCATTAGTGCTGCAGATAGAAACAAAAATGCTGAAGTTACCCAGATGGTGTGTCTTGTTACATATCGGTAACAACCCAATTACACGGCAATACTTAACCAATAATTCAGTAAGTTGAAGCACAAACTGCGACAGCAGCAACGTGTAAACATTGCTGGAAGATCTGATTAAGTTCCAACAAGTTTCTAAAGATCTGTCTGCTGACAAAGTCCGTAGGATTTAGTTTTAATTTTAATTTTTGATTTTGGAGTAATTTCAAATTTACAGAAAAGTTCTAAGTGTAGTAAGAACTACCCCCTTTTACCCTTCACCTAGATGCCCTAATTGTTAGCATTTTGCCACATTTTTTTCCTCTATTTATCTTTATTATTTTTACTAGTCCTATTATTGTTGCTGAACTATTTGAGAGTAACCAAAATATGTTATCTGAAGAATAAGGACATTCACTTATATACCCTCAGTATGATTATCAAATACATGAAATTTAAAATAAAAACATCTGATTACCTAATGAATAGTCCGTATTAAATTTTGCTGATTGTCCAATAACTACCTCTATGTGTTTTCTTTTTCAAACCAAAATCCAAACGAAAAACACCCACTGCGTTGAGCTGTCATCTCCTCAGTCTCCTTTAATCTGGAAACTGTCTTCCATGACATTTCTGTTTTTGAAGATACAGACTCCCTTCTTTTGTAGACTGGACTTGTGTGATGTTTGTTCGTGATTACATTCAGGTTATGCCTTTTTGGCAAAAACACGGCGTGAGTGGTGTTATGTTCTTAGAGTATCACATTAGGAGACACATCATGACAATTTGTCCTCAGTACTGCTGATGTTAATTTTGCACTTGTGGAGTTGGGATCTGCCACGTTTCTCAATCAGAAAGTTACCACCTTCTGTTTGCATCCTGGGAGAAAATGACTTAAGATGTACTAAATATTTTATTCTTCACCAAATATTCACCCAGTATTTTTAGCATGTATTGATAATTCTCATCTATATTAATGACAGCTATAATATTTTCAAAAGATGTTTTTACCACTATTTGATTCTTTTTATGGTTAGTAATTTATGTGCCACTGTGAGAAAGTTTTTCCACCATTCTTATTTTTTGGCTAATTCATTTGTTTATGCACTTTATTTATGAGTTTGAGCTCATGGATTCTTATTTTCCCCTTGGGTTTTCATTACTGTCAGTATTTATTTTGGTGCTTAACTTGTCTCAGATTTGACAAGTGGAAGACGCTCCTTCAAATGGGCTTTATGGCCTTATGTCATGCTTTCATTTTTTTTCTTAATTCTCTACTTTCTGACACCCCAAGAAATTGCAGTCACTTTTATGCTCTTTACCCCAACCTTAGGATCAGACATTCCTCCCTGGATCCATCAGCACTTTTATTGAGGACAGCTATTTGCACGCCAAGGTCTGCATGGTAAGTGTGCTCGTGTATGTGTAAATTTAACACACGTACATGTAAATCATAACTTCTTACTAATAACTCTATTTTCAATTCCATTCTACTGAATATTTCATGCCTTCCCGCATGCCATATCAACATGTTCATTCTACAGTGAAAACTCTGGCTCCCAACATGAATGCATTTCTTCATTTGCTCAGTCCTATAAAACACGTAGTGCAGTTTCAGAACTATTACACCCATATCGCTATGAACAGCAAACTTACTAATTAGTGTTCAGTATTTTTGAAGTTTTTTTTTCACCTTTTGACTGAGGGAATATAGTTAAAGTGCTGTGTTCAAAATTACTTATGTATTTTTTCTTCTATATGATGTTCATTGCAAATACATTCAGGGTTTTTGGCTATTTATATCCAGTTTTACTTTTTTTCCTCCATTTTTGTTGACTTTGTTTCATTTATGAATACGCACGTTGACAAGTTCCAAAATCAAAACTATGCAAAAGGCACATGCAAAGACATCTCATTCATTCCCCACTCCTTTCTCCTTATTTACAAATCAGCCTCTGTTGGTAACCAGTCTCGTGAGTTTCTTATGACATTTTGTATGGTCACGCCACCCAGGATGACCGTTCTCTTGCTCTCTGTACATCTGTTGGGCTCGACCGATGCCTGCTTCACTTACACCTACTCGCATGACTAACCTTCCTATATACTCGCCCCCGCTTTAGATCGGAACATCTCCACCATGAGAGTTTATCAAAGGGGCAGTGAGGGGCATGCTTCTCTGCCATTTCCCTGGTAACTGATGAGTCAACCTGACATCAACTGCCCTTATAACTAGTAACCTCCCTCCCCCTCCTTTCTCCACCCCCCAGGGAAGACTGCTGCCAAGTCCGGCCTGCAGTTCTGCACACAGTGGGGTGTCTCAGGGTGGGGTGTAGCTCCAGGACCTTGCTTCAGATCCCTCTATCCATTAAACCATTTGGTGTCTCTTTTTCTGAATCCAGGATCTTTCTTCAGTCTTGAGACTGAGCAAGAAAGGACAAGGCTTGCAGGCCTGTAGGCTGCAGCCTGACACCTTTCTGTGTTTCATTTGCAAAAATGGAGAATCTATATGTATAAACAAGCATACATACATATGTATTTCTTCTTCTGACATAAAAAATCATACTACATTTTTTAAACTTAGCAATATATCCCCCAAATCAGAAATAATCAATACTTCAAACACATAACTCTCTTTTTGTACAGCTTCTTAATATGCCAATGTACTCTGTATGGGATTCAGTTTATTTTAAATGGTTTGCAGTTAAAAATAATGCCAAAATAGGTGAACTTGTGCATATGTATTTTGGTGTTATGGATGATGTATCTTCATGAGAAAACTCGTAGAAGTGAGTTTGTCAGTTACACATACATACTTTTCTTAGATGTTTCCAAATTCCTCTCCAAAGGTGCTGAACCACTTTATATTCCTACAAGTCGTGTAACAGTCTATCGATCCACATATACTGTGTTTCTTACCTGGCAAGTGAGAGATGGTATACCACTATAATTTAAATTTGCATGTATGTTATTATGAGTGTTTTTGGAATCATCTGTGATTGTTGTCTTTTTCTATAGCTTACATTCAGTGTGTCAACAAATCGTTTTAGATCTATCTTCAAATTTATTCCAAATCTTACTTCTTACCACCTCTGCTGCTAAAATCTTTAATCCAAAATGCCATATTTCTCAGTTTGTTGCACTTGCCTCCTAATAGAATTCCTGCTTCTACCTTTTCAAAACAAAGCCATCAAATGATCCTTCTCAATTTTAGCAGATTATGTAATGCTGATGGTCCCTCATTTCACACAAAATAAGGGCCAATAGTCTTCCAGTGACCCCAAGGCTCTAAAATAATCTCCAACCTCATTTCCCCTACTCATCCCCCCTGTTCCAGACAGACTGCATTTCTTGCAGTTCCAGAGCGCACAGGCCTGCTCTCTTCAGGGCCCCGCACTGAGGTGTTCTCCGTCTGGAACACTCTCCTCTCAGACAGTAATGTGGCTGACTGCTCACCAGTTGTCTTCGTTCTCACGTCCTTGTCCTGGTGAGGCTTGATCACCCTATTTCAATGACCTCCCACACCCCTAGCTTCCCTCGTTTATCATCTGTCTCCTCCCTCTTAGGGCATGGAAAGCCTAGGAGGGCAGGAAGTGCCTGTTTCCACCAAGTGCTGGTTGAATAAATAAACAAGATAGAGTAAATATATTACTTGGATTGTGGTCCTTGTGTTATTTATTTGTTTTTTTAATGCAATGACCAAGGTAGTTATAGGATTATAGATGACATTCCCTAATTATGAGAAGACAGAAGAGAAACATTATTTGAAGACATTTTCCACATTATTAATATTTACACACAAACTTAAATACTGACTGAATGCCCACTCCTTCCTATTAAAAACCAGATCCTTATGGCTAACACTGATGAAAATGCCATTTTTATATTAAGTAAAAAGTTGTATATATATATTTACCATTTATTTTGCAGTTCATCTCACTGTTATAAACTGTATTTTGAATCACGCTGAATTGATAGGGTTAAGCATATTTTTGTGTATTGTTTTTATATTTTTTAAATCTAGGGTATTTTCTACCACCACCAACCAGTTCTTTCATTCTCCAAACACCAACTGGATGTCTATCCATCCAGTTCAGTTCTCTCACTAACCATCTGGAGTTAGCACGGACCCCACAGTCCCACGAGGCTTCCTCCTGTCCTTCAGATGTCAGTTGCAAGTCTGGACCACCAGCTGTAAATGAGGATTCCCACTCCCTGAGCCTCAGATTTGATAATTTGCTAAAACAGCTCACAAAACTTAGAAAAGCATTTAGTTATATTTACCAATTTATTATTAAAAATATTTAAAAGGGAAACAGATAAATAGCCAGATGAAGAGGTACACAGAGTGACATTCGCCAAAATTCCGAGCACAGGAGCTTCTGTCCCTGTGGATTTGGGGTATGCCTCTGTCCTGGCAGGTGGTCATGTTCACCAAACAGCAAGCTCATCAAACTTCCCTGTTCAAAAATTCTGATAGAGCTTAATCTCTAGCCTCCATTCCCTCTGCAGAAGTCGGGGTGGGGCTCAAAGCTCCAACCCTAGGAACACCTGATTTTTCTGATGACCAGACATACCCTGAGGCCCCACCATAAGTAACAAAGTGCAGGTATGTACAAAAGGAGCTCATTACGCATAACAAAAGACACTCCTATCACTTAGGGTTTTTAGAAGCTCTGTACTTGGAACCTGAGAAAAGACCAAAATATGTATTATACTACCTATTGTACTACCAGGGTTCCCCCCCCCAAATATTCTATTTTTCAATAGATTTGCAACAGATAATTTTTGGAGGCAGAGAACATCAACACCTTATCACACAGGTGAAAACTCACTCCATTAGTAACATTTTCCCCCCAAATATTTAGCCAGTAATAACATTATTTATTGGATAAATCCTCCTGTTACTGAGCCTTTTGAGGTGAGCCGCAACAAGGGTCCTCCTGTCAGTTCAGAAGTAAAGGAAAACTTTTACTCTTTGATCTCAGAGTGGAGAGCGGCGAGACCCCGCTCCAGAGCACAAGCTCGCCCAGAAAGGCTGTGGGCGGGGCTGCTTTATAGGGCCCTCCTTGACAGGAAGGGAGAAGGGGCGGGGCTCCCTTGGGTGGGCGGGGCTGCGAGGCTCGCTGTTCCTCGCGCAGGGCCGGGCGCCGCCTCTCTGCGCACGGCCCCTGCCGCCATGTTGGGTCTCGGCGTCGGCGCCGCGGGTCCACAGGAGGAGCCCTGAAGTGCCGCTTTCCTGAGGTGCGCTGTGTGAGGCTTCTGCCCGCCGCGTCCTGTGAGCAGGTGAAGCTAGCCTGGGCACAAAGGGGGAACAAAAGGTTAGTCTCTATTTTATTACCCACATCCTATTTTCCAAGAATTGTTAATGGGCTTTGCCAGTGAAACTCCGTATTTATTTCAGTTGTCGTTTTATAGCGTTCTGTTATTGGATTTTACATTCTGTTTTGCTTAACAGGTTTGTCATTTTTTAAAAGAGAGCACCTTTCTTTTAATTGCTGTCGTTTTAGACTGTATATTGGTATCTGGTCACTCACTCAGGCTTTTGACATATCTGTTCTAAAATTTGGGCTACTTTCATAAATTTACACTTTCAAATGGACTTTTTTATCCCCTTAATTCCAATAAGAACATTTAGAATTTGATTATAAACGCTTTAAATAACTCTGGGAGGAACTGACAGCTTTACAGTGCTGAACCTTCCTATCTATGAACAAAGTTTAAGTCCTCTTATCATAAAGTACTGTTTGTTACCTTGTCTTCCTGAGAAGTTGTATTTTTTCTCATTTAATGGCTCTGAAGCATTTCCTAAATTTCTCCTGTTTGTTCTGTACTCTCTGCTCACGTACTTGATTCTGAAGACACATCCTTCTCACCTTCCGTCCAGTTAGAGAAATAGCTGTTAGCTCAAAAAAGTCACGGACTGTTGTGTCGCCATTGCCCAGTCTTACGCTTTTTACTACCGAATGTTATGAATAAATGGCTACGTGATAACGAAACAGGTTGGAAAGCCCATCATTCAAATTATACTCTCAGTGTGACAGGTAAAGCTTTATAGCACATCCAGTCAACGGAAAAGGCAGGCCTTTCCTTCTTCACCCTTTAAGGAAAGGATTGAATTTAGCTAATTTAATTTATCTCTTGATAAGAGTTACTAATACTGGTCAAAGTAATGAATATGTAATGTATTGATTGTTTTCTTAATTTTATTTTCTGTTTGCTGCCGAGTTGAGCATGTTTTCATAGGTTAATAGGGCACTTGGATTTACTCACCTGTGATTTGCTTTTTATTTTTTCTGCCAATATTTTATAAGGTTTTTTGGTTTCTTATTATTAATTTATAGGATTTTTTTCTTGAAATCTTTTTTTTTTTAATCCTGTAATGTGATTGTGTTCATTTATTTTGCTGCTTATCTTTTAACTTTACACTGTCTTAGGGTATATCTGGTGTACCAGACTAATTTTGGTCTAATCAAATGTATTTGTTTGTTTAATCCTTTGCCTTAGTGATTTATGCTTTTATTCTATTATGTAAGAAATGTTTTTATATTAAAGTCATAAAAATATTTCTGCATTTTCTTCTTAGTTTCATGTAGTTTGGCCCCATATTCCAGGTTTTTAATTAATTTTAAGTTGTTATTTATTATAATGTGTAGTTGGGAACCATTTATATATATAAATACATATTTCTTTGCAGATAAGCAATTAAAATCTGACAAATAATTCAGTTAATAGTTAAAGCCCATTTCCCAGAGATTTGTCCAACACCTTTTATTTTTGAATATTGTATCCATAAGATAGGCATCTGTTTCAGGGCTCTCTGGTCTATATATTCATTTATTTGTCTCTTTCTACATCCATATCAGACTGGCTTTGCAATACTTATTGACATTTGTATCATTAATTTTATGCCTGAAATATTCATTAGTAGATTATTTACTTTTCAGGTTTTTAGTTTGTTTTCTTTGCAATTTGGGGAATTTTACTCCAATTTTTAAAAACTTACCTATCAACCTGAAAAAAAATCCTACTAGAATTTGGTAAGAATTGTATTGAATTTATAGATTATATGATGGGGATATTTTTAGGACATTAATTCTTCACAGTCATGAATAAATACTAATAACTCTCAGTATTCATAAATTGAAAGGCTTGGTATTAAAATATGTTAGCTCTCATAGGATTAATCTATAAATTCACAGTGATGTCGATCAAATAACCAGATTTGCGGGGGTGGGAGAGGGAATTCTTTAAAGTGATTCTGAAATGTATGTGTGACTATAAAAAGACCAAGGAAAGCAAAGGCAGATTTTTCAAAGGAGATCAAAGTTAGAGGATAGACTGTATCAGATAAAAAGATGTATTATAACACTGAATTCATTAAGACAGTGCAGTTTTAGTGTAGGGAATATCAAAAAGACCAGGGCAATAGAACAGAGACAGTCTCCTAATTTATGATAAAGAACACACTGAAGTAAATCTACTTCTATATGGATATATACCCCTAAAATATTTGTGCATATAGTTACCAAAATTCATGGGCAAGACTCTTCATAGAACTATTCAAAAAAATCACCCCAAATTCCATCCATGGATAAATTGTAATATATTCAGATAAAGGAATAATATATATTAATGAGGATAAGTAAACAACAACTGTCGTCAGTAACATGGGTCACTGTCAAAAGCAGTACTCAGTAAAAGAAGTTACTAAAAAAGAGTACACATTGCAGGATTCTGTAAAGTTTAAGAACAGAGAAAATGCAACCATGATGTTTGGAATCTGAAGAGTGGTTATCCTTGTGGAAAATTTAGACACTGGAATGAGACATGAGAGGTGCATCTTAATTGCTAGAAATGCTTGTTCTAGGTGCTTTTTACACAGGTGTGTTCACTTTGTGAATGTTCTTTTGCCCTCTTTTTATATCTTTGCATTTTTTTCAATGCGTGTTTTTATCAGAGTCTAGTCAGGAGACAGTTCATCAATTAATTTAACAGGAATACTTTACTAATACAAATTGTTTACTTATTGATGACCTAAAAATGCAAAAGGAAGAATCACTCCACAGAATCACAGCAATGGCAACCAGAAGGAGCACTCTCCCCTTCTATGAGTAAAAGACAAAGGGAAGGCACGGACATTTTTAAATCATGGAGGATTGAAGGAACGATCTCAAGGTACAAAAACTCAAGACCTTTGGGAAGAAAGTATTGCTCAGCTCTTGCTGATATTTCTGTACTTGAAGCCAAGGCCTGTGGAACTATGGTCTAAACACTAGAGCTGGAAATGCCCCGTGGTTGGTGGTGGTGTCTCTAACCAGCACCAAGAGAACTACTGTGTGGAGAAATGGACAGGAATAGAACACACAGGGAAGCAAACAGGAAGGAGCACGTCTCTTCCTCCGTCAGATCTGCAGTCTCACTCTAGCAGTCCTATTGGCAGAGCTCCCTGGGAGCAGGCAAAGCAGAAGTGGAGTTTGCATCTCTGCCACAGCATCACTAATCAGAGTACAGAATAATGACTTTAAAGTAAAGAGGCAATAGCTTGACAACTGCCAAAATATAGTACTTCAACAAGAATCATTCTCCTCCCAAAGAGGAAAAAAAAAGACATTGTACAAGAATTGGAACAAATAATGAGAGATTATTTTATGTCTGTAATATCTAATTGAGACACAAAGCTCAGAAGCCATTAAATAAAGAGCTTATACAGTCATACATTAGTAAGTTATAAATGCAATAATCAATATAAGCAATTAAAATTTAAGTGATTAACTGAAAAAAAAAAGCCATTCATTTTTCAAAAGCCTTACTTTCCTAAAATATAAATACTGAAAAGACCAATGATCCAATAGGGAAATGTGGGTAAATTATTTGAACTTGCATTTCAACAAAAAGGAAATGTATATTTCTTTTAAATATATGCACAATGCCAAACTCATTTAAAATTAAAGGTAAATAGATATATGAAATTTAAAATTATACTAAAATTTTATCAGGTTTTTTAAAGTTTGACAAAATACTGTATTGATAACTATATGGAAACAGCAATAATATATTCCTGGTGGGAGCATAATTGCAGTTTTTCTAAACATAGCAAATTTTCAAGTTATTTGATTAACATGTCCTCTTCCAGGAACTGATCTGTAGAGATAATGAAATATGTGCAATAGATAAAATTGACTCATATTTAAAAGTAATTCATCTTCTCAAAAAAGAATAAAAATATGTTTGTAACTGTTAAGGAAAAAATCATTATTACCAATAAAAAGTTATGCAAAAATAGCATGTATATTATTATACAGTTTTTATTTTTAAAAAGAAAATTCATCTATTAATTTACCTGTGTTTGTATAGAATATCCCTTAAATTATATTCAGAGACACCTGATAATAGTCATTGCTTTGGGGAGGCAAGTGTTAAGTGTTTGGGTTACAGACAGAGTGGGAGACACTTCACTGTATACCTTTACAATATATTCAAAAAAATAAATAAGAATATTTTGCATTGATAATATCCATAGATTGACAGTACTTTCAGTTTCCTCACAGGTCACTCAATTGATTAGAGTCATTTTCATTAATTTCTCCCATCCATGCTTTATTCAGAGTCAGGAGAGTAAAAAAATATGGAAAGTAGAATGATATTATTCTTCAGAAACAAATACTAATGTCAAGTCATTTTTCTGTAAAGTGTTGATTCATGTCATTGCACTGATGTGAAATAGTTTAATATTTCTCCATGAAAAGATACTACATATTTATGTTAATGGTAAATATTTATTAGGTTTCCAATATCTGAATGTTTTATTAGTTTTGGTGCATTACATGCTATTGACACTGGTTCCACACTTTTATTTTTACTTGAAGATTTAATTTTAAGTATTGACATTCTAATGTATGTGAATAATAATAATAATGATAATAATAGATGGAATAGTAGTAATTTGAATCTCTGAGAGATTTGTTGAGCTCGTAAAGGAGTGTTATATTTTTCAAGCCAGTTAGGTTTAGCACAATTAATATTCCAATCTATAAACCACCCTTTTATTCTCCTAATGGCAAATAGAATTGTTATAATTAAGTTAATGATCAGATTTGTAGCTACTTCAGCCATCTGTGAATGAGCCACAAACACAGAAATGAGCCCCTAGTAGAGATTTATCTCATTTTGCTTCATATGGGAGCCTCACATCAACTACTGCTTTCAAAGACTTATGCATAACAATAGTTAAAATGGTATCAGCCCTTAAGTCCTTATCAAAGTACAAACAGTGCACTGCATACTTTGTAAACAAAGAGCACTGTCCACTAAATGACTTCCATAGCACTTGCTGGGTTGCCTGGTGAAGAGCTGGTTGGAAAAATGAGGCTTTCCTTTCCAGGAGCAAAGGCTACGTTTGACCTCAACTCTGAGAGAGAAAGATACCAGTTCTTCAGTCTCCAGGGGCTGCAGCCAGCTCTCCTAATCTTCCCTGAACAGTTTCCAAGATTTTTGTTGTTATAGCTGTCTGTTTGCCACCAAGTCCCACAGGTCCACTCCCATGCTCTCTTCATTATAAGCAAAACAAAACAAAACAACAGAGGAGAGGCTTTTCTCTGCTGGAGTCATTCTCCAGAATTCTAGACTCACTGTGTGGCCAGCCATGCCCTAGACCACATACATCTTTCCAAAGGATACCAAGGGAAGGTGTTCTCTTCTATGAATCCCTCCTTCAAATGCTGGTATTTTCCTTAGAACCTCTTCCTTGACACATTATCTCTCGTAATCATCATGGAGAATTACATTATGTATAATAGTTACCATCATTCTTATGTACAAATGAAGAAAGTGAGTCTTACAAGAAATATATTATTCAAGATCACACATCCAACTAATTATGGTTCATATTTGAACGGAAGTTTGTCAGAACCTTAATCCTTAAGTAACTTGCATGACTGTTTATGTCATTTCATTGTTGTCATTTGCCTTTTATAAATTGTCAGTTGGTCAGTATTGAACCAGGTGATAAGGTGATGCTAAGGTACCTAACAAAAATAAACATTTTAAAACGTTTGGAAACATTGGAAATATATATCCCAAGCTTTATTTCATGGCAGCTCTTCTAAATATTCTTGTTTAAGCATCATAAACTTTTCATGAAATATATAAAAAAGCTATTGCCGGCTTTTCCACAGGTCTGGAATATTACCAGAATCCTTTAGTAAGCTAATTTTGCTTTTCTCTGTGGAATGTCTTGACATGTTTACCTTCTTCATTTTGGGTAGTTAGTAAATTGTCCCCCTAGAATCATGGATTATTATGGCTTTCCTACATTTGACCTCAAGATACTCTCCAGATTATGACATCCAGTATTATACTCCATAACAAAGATGAAATTTTCCTTGTCATCTACAAAAAACAGTTTCCGTATGTAATTCTCATCTATTCAGCCCTCATTCTCTCATCCCTCGAAACTCCACTCATCCTTGGCAGAATAGGATTCAGAATAATTCTTGATTTATAGATCAATGAAATAAGATTGTTTAATCATGGAAAAGCAGACAGTCATAAAATAGTCCAAATTTTGTATATATATAATGTGTTCCCTCTTCTTAAGTATCACAATATCCTATCTCACACAGTTATATTGAACAAATTAAGAAGCACTGTTTTACTCTTGGGAAATCTCATACTAATTACTAAAAGATCAGTAGTTGCCGGGAGTTGAGGGTGAGGAGTAGGGATGAAGAGGCAGAGCACAGAGGATTTTGGGGACAGTGAAAATGCTCTATATGATACCATAGCGATGGATATTATACATTCGTTCAAATCCATACATTGTACACCAAGAGCGAACCCTAATGTAAATTACGGACTTTTAGCGGTTACCTTGTGTCAGTGTAGTTTCACCAGTTGTAGTAAGTGTACCACTTTCATGGGGGATGTTGGTAACAGGAGGTGTGGTGATTGAGGGTATATAGAAAATCAATTTTGCTGTGAACCTAAAACTGCTCTAAAAAATACTCAATAAAGAAAAATTTATTTAAGAAGTACAAACATTTCTAAGAATGTATCATAAGGAAATAAATTTGTATAGGTCTATGTTTTCAAATATCAGTGTATTCTTAGTTTGATCTTAGTCTAAAATCTTAGACTGATAATATTCAAATTATCAGTCTGAGATTTATTGAGCAAATTATGATATATTTCCATGAAACACTATCCAGCCTTTAAAAATAATGATAAAGATGTGTGTATTTGTAACATATGGAGTAATGTTACTGCCATGTTTTTCTAAATAATTGGTGACGTAGGCAGTCTATATATGTTATATTTTCTTAAGAAACATATATATATAGACAAAACTTGGAAGATTATATAGCAAGACATGGGATTACAGATTTATTTTGCATTTTAATTTGTGTGCTTAGCAGTCTATTCCATTTCTTCAAAGAACAAATACATTTTGCGTAATTAAGTAAATTTTTGAAGAGAACATAAGAAATCACACATGGCAGGAGTAAATTATTTTTAATTACCTTTGGTAAATGTTAATAATTTGTTTTCATCTTATACCTGAGGTTCCCAAACTTAATCATTATATTGCACGTCAGCCAATTTGAATGTCATGATTGAAATCAGAGGCATTTGTTTTGATATTTTATATCTGACACTTTACTGATAAAATGATGTGGGAAATACATTACCTTTTATTATAGGTTATAAGATACCAAACACAAAACCCCTATAATCCTTTCGGATCAATGTCATGTTATTTCTCTGGATATGGAGATGCCTAATTTCCTTCGTACGTGGCTATTAATGCTGAAAATTTCCAATAGTTAAATTTTATTTCAAAGAGCACTGACAATTATCCAAAGGTATATATGAAATGGTATAATCAAGGTTTATTAAACTGTATATTCAACAGATACCTTGAAACAGCGAATATCTTTTTGTTTTCCTTTAATTATCCTGGGGGGAAAAATGAAGGTTTTGAGGCCAGAAACATTTTATTATTTAGAGTGCTGTAACCATCTCTCTCTTTAATATGAGCTCAGAAGCAAAACAGAACAATAACAGTGAAACAATAAACAGCTGCCACCTCTGCTTTTTCTCTGTGAATACTTTTTCTGTATGAATTCAAATTTTCTCAGGAAAATGGAACAGCGTTTTTCATAATCAATGTGGTTAAAGTGCATCACTACCATTTAGAGTTGGATTGAGATACTGCAGAAATATTTTTTCTTTAACATAACAAAAGCAATTTAAAAATCAGAACATCTTCACCATATGATATGAATGGCTAGATAATGGCAGGTTTTATTTTATAAAGTATTACAGTCAGACTGTTGGTGTTGACATACACCTCAAATAATCGAGGATAAGCTTTGTTATTTTCCCATTAATATGAGAGTACTGAGAAGAAAAATATGACAGTAGCTACTGTGTATCCTCATTAAAATTTTTTATTCAGTTTTCAGTGTTTATTTTCTTTTCTGGAGTTCGTCTAAAAATGTTTAGTTTGATTGCATCTGTTATTGATGGATATATTTCGGTATATGACAGATTCACAGAAGTAAGTAAGACATAGCGGCTGACATAAATATAATCAATTAGGGAAGATGGATCTCTTACCAAGTAAATTACAACAGAGTGTGAGGTGCAGTGGCAGAAGCAGAGTTGAGTGAGTGACTTCCATTGTTTTGGTTTTCTTTTACCTAACTGTATAGTCTACTGGTTTTCAAACTTTAACATGTAGCAGAACAACATGGAGTGTTTTCATTCTAAAAGAAGTTGCTGGGATACCTTCAGAGTTTTTGAGCCTGTTGGTCTAGGAATTTGCGTGTTACAAGTTTCCAGGTGATGCTGTTGGTGCTAGTCTGGGACCATACTCTGAGAATTTTTTTGAGTGTTTAATGCAACCACTCCCAATATGTAATACAATATATAATGTGTAATGCAACCACATTCCACCTATCTATAGAATAGCCTTACAACTTCCTTTTTTGTCTTTTACTTCTATTTTTTTCTTTTTTAAAGAACATTGAGGCAGAGTTCAGGAAAATTACATTTTAACACCCAGTAAAGATGATATATAGAAAGATATTCCAATCTCCTCACCTTCCTTCTTGTGATTTTCGCAAAAGCTTGGTGAACTCTGTTCAAATTGATAGATAAAAACTCTAATCTGCTTTTGAATCAGGCAAGTTTTAATCACCTTCTACGATAATGACATCAATATAGATAGCTAATTTTCTTAGCTAAAGTTGATTTAAGTAAAAATGACAACAAAACTAAAGTAAATAAAATTATGCTATATATATATTTTTAAACTCTCACATTGTCAATGTTTCAAATCATGAAGAGTTCAGTGAACAATAGACTTAAAGAGATACAACACAGTTAATAGAGTCTAGGACACAGTTTTTACAAATAGAACTTCTTTCTTGTTCCTGTTTCAGACTCTCCAGTCAGTTCAATTTTCCTATATTTGAGAGCAACTTTGTGGTTCTAGAGTTGCAGTATCTACTAGCCTGGGTTGTAGGTTTTTTACTATTTGTGGACTTTAGGAATCTGAAAAATCCTTATTTATAATCTCTTTGAATATTTTCTCTCAAGTCTTTATTTTTCTGGATAGACTTTTGGTAAACATTCTATTTCCCGGTTCATCAATTTTCTCTGCAGTTGTCTCAGATCTGCTGTTTAATCCTTCTTCCCACTGAGTTTTCATTTCAATAATGCCATTTTTATTCCTAAAACATCTATTTTGTTATTTTTCAAAATCACACATCTGGCTTCATAATGTGTTATTATTTTCTCATGTTTTTAATTTTATACTCATTATCACAGAGAGTTCTATTATCTGACATTCCTTGGCATATAGTCCTGTGTTTGTAGTGTATATTGGTTCTCAGTCATTGAGGATTGCTTACCTATATCTTCTGTAATTTTAGCTAGTGTACATACCTACAGCAGGGCATTAATTCATTAAAGTCCTGTAGGGCTTGGGTTCAGGGTATGTCACTCCAAAGAAGTCTTGCTTCTCTGTCTGTGGAGCACTCAAGGGTGATAACAATTGTGAAATAAAAAATTCATGAATGTATTTTGTCGTGTGGTTGCTACACGACCTAAGTAATCTAAATTTGATCTTCAAATTAATGTGAGAGAAAAGCTGCTGCTTATGAATTCTTTTTCCCCCATTCAGAACTTACATAAACAAAAACACGTAAAAAACACATAAAAAAATCCTATCATTTTCATACATTGGGCCAAAGGAAGAAAATTTTAATTCATTTTCATCAGTGTTGTAGCACTTTGGTGATCAAAACTTTGTACATTTTCTCTGTTGCAGTTCCCAGAATTTGAAGCACAGAGGCTCATACTTCACCTCTACCATGAAATGACATTAAAAAACAGCCACTGGGCAAAACACAATCTCCTCATGGGTGGCCACAATATCAGTTTAACTGTGCTACGTGTCTCTTCAGATTTTAATCCTCTCTTCAGTAGCTGCTGATAATACCCCTTTTATTTTACTAAAAGCAAATGTATGTATCTAAAACATCCTTTTACAATCCATTCCATATTACCAGTTTTATGGGTAGAAAAATTTTATTTTTTAGTATGCTCATTTGCCATTCAAAGCATTAGTAATATAAACTGTACCATCTCAGTGTGGAAGATTAAGGCAAATATTCTGCTATTCCTAATTTACAGAAAGTTATCCCCTTGATTTGTATGGGCCCAGACAGATCAGTTTTCCCAGACAGTGGCTCAGTTTCTTTTCCATTTTCTCATGTAGTCCAGACAATAGTTTCTGCTAAATATCTTTATATTTATCTGAAAATAATGAGTCTTAAAAAAATCTTACTGTCTGTGATTTTAGTAACAGTAACAAGATCAGAGATCATGGAGAGTTTATGTTTTTAAAAACATAAATGTAACAGCTCATTTAGCAATGTGTTTTAAAATGCAACCATAAGTCATTAAAATTGAACAATAGTTGTCAGGAAAAATGAAAAATGTGCATTTTGTGATATGTTCTTTTTTTCCTATCAAATGTTTACAAAATATTCACAGTTCTGACAATTTTTAATAAACTACAAATTATTAGGGCATTTCTAAAAAGAATACTTTGATTTCAAGGGAAAACTGTGATATAAGAGCACCGCCATTGACTATGTTGATCGGTAAGAACTGAAGTGATTTTAGAAGGCAAGTCATGAGAAAAACAATTTAAATGCTGGAAAATCCAAACTAAAGACAATTCCTACTCCAGATAAAGGGAGTAAATTAGTCATCGAAATATCTTCTCAAGAAAGCCATGTTTCTATTGTCTATTTTTTTAAGGTAAAAAAAAAAAAAATGATGCCAGCAACTTTTAAAAATGTTACTTCTCCTAATTGTATTTAAGTGCTCTTATTTTATCAGAAATATTATAGCTCATGTTACATTAAAAGAAGAGACCCATTCTGAGCTAGTCTTTAAAAGATAATAAAATTTAAAAATAAAATATTCTTTAACGTCAATACAAATTTTTTTTTCTTAGCAATTTGAAGTTTCTCTGTCAACTTTCATTGTTGAGACATCTTTCTTTGTCCCGGTACAGATAAAAGACTTCAACAAATTTTTTTAAAAGCAATAACCCCAACATCTTTGGCTTGCAATTCTTTAGAAATCTAAAAATTCAGAAGGCAATTACCTTGATTAAACTATAAAACATAATTCTATGAAGAACAGGATTTTTTTTTTCTGATACCATTCCAGGTTATCTTTGTTACAGCAAAGCAGAGCTATTATCATTTATCATACACTTTATTATATGGGATTTTATTTTGTACTCATAACTATATTATGTATGTAGGGGAATTATTACACTGACACAGCTTGCTGGTCCTAGTTCAAATAACTGTTTGATGAAGTTTTCCCTAACCATCTAAAATTCACAGATTTCTTACTCTGTGCTCCCATAGTGTGTTAAAAAATATTTATTTAACCATTTTAACCATGTAACTAAAAATCGCAAATATACTAAAATGTTTATCAAAACAAAACAAAGGAAAACACACCTGTTACCTGTTGCCCTGCCCAGATTCTTCTCACTGGACCTGTGCACAGTTTTAGCTGTGGTGTGTAAAATTGGCCTTGAGCTAATGGAAGTAGCCTTGCCCCCAGAGTTTAAGTCTCCACTTAATGATCAGCTGATACGGAGATCCAAACCCTTGTCTCAAAGACAACTACAGCTCTTGTTCCAGAGCTGCTCTGGAGTCAGGCTGAAGCTGGTCTTTTTGCTTCACTTTCTTCCCCTGCCCTATCCTGCTTGCCTCACTCCCGGTGTTCCTATTTCTGTTTCTTTTGGTCTCTCAGTATCTCTGCTTTCCTCAGCTGTCCTGATTGTCCACTGATACATAAGGGGAGGCTTTAACATACTTGTCTCTGTATGTGTAGTTGGGTTTTGTTGACTAGGGAGTGGACTTTTTCTGGGCCTTTTGATATATATATCTTTTCTCTCTGGCCACTATTTCTCCAGAGAAGTCTCTTATTTGCTTTCTGGGCACATTTAAGCTTAGTTGCCAGGATTTTGGAAACTAAGAGGAGGAGGAAAGCTGGGAGGTGTCTATATTTAGTGTATAGATTTTCATTTAAATTCCTCTACTCTCAACTCATAGCCTCACTCATGCCCTCAACCTTGCCGACACCAGGAGCATTTCTCAGAGAATGAACCTCTTTTAACCTGATGGGGTGGGGAAGTAGTCATTGAGTTGCTCTTCCCAGTAGGAGTGGGGACCAGCCAGAGCCATTAACTGATCCTAAAGCAAGCTTTCAATAACTTTTCTTCTTTTTACATACTTTTCAATATTTTTTCTTTTCACATCCTCATCTTCTGTGGTGTCGCACACTTCAAAGATTAAAGAATTCTTGGGACGTGTTGTTTGATTTCTTGCTGCATATACCTTTGTAGACAACATATTTTACATTTCATTCACTGTATGGCATTACCATCACTCATTCAACAGGTATATATTAACCAACTATTATTAGCTAGGCACTGTTTGAACTCTGGAATGCAATACAGGATGCAGACAAAAATTGCCATTGTCATGATTTTAGGAAGAATATAAAGATAACCAAATAAATAAGTTAAAATATAATGTTTCAGAACATGAGAGTGTTATGGAGAAAATTAAGGCAGGAAATGGGGATAGAGAGCTGGAGCAACTTAGTTGCAGTTTTTAATAAGAGTATCAAGGAAGATCTGCAATGGTGAGAATAGACTGTGGGTGGAAAGAAAAGAAGCAAAGAGATCTGTTAGGAAACTAGTAATTTAGGAGTAAGATCAAGGAATCTTGGAAGAGATGATGGGGGCTTGGCAGCAGAGACTGAGAGAGATGATAGACAGTTGGTATTAGTGGAGATAAATAACTGTATTCTGCATGAACTCAAGGGCAGATCCAACAGAATCTCCTGACTAATTATTAGCAACTAAATATAGGAAGAAAAGGACATAGAAAAGTGAAAAGTGAACCCTGGAGAGATTATGTATATTGTTGAAATAAATTTCTAGGCCTGAGATGGAGCTGTTCCTGCCCAGGGTACCTCAGGAAACCAAAACTTAGATAACTTTTGTGTTCCTGTAAATGCTACACTTGACCATAAGTGTAGTATATCCAGTCAGCCAACCCCCAAACTCCAAGCCAACTCTGGGCACTATACGTATTTCCTGTTCCTTAATCTTTCTAAATAAGATCAGATAAGCAACCCCAGCCAAGCAATTTAAGCTGACTACTTCTTCCTTGTTTCCTTGCTTTCTTCTTTGAATTAAGCTTGCAGCCCTTTCCCCTAACTTTGCAGTTCTTTAAACTCTTGAGAGTGGAGACCACCTGCTTCATGAAATGTTAAATAAAGTTTGTTTGTATCATCTTAATTGTCTTCTTTGATATGTATGTCTGAGGTTGGCAGATGGATATGAAGCTGAGAGTACTTAGAATATAAATGATATTTGTATGTGGGGCTATATGTTATCATTGGAGAATACTGTAGATGAAAAACAAAAGAATATCGAGGACTTAGCTCTGAGTCATACCTACTTTCTTTAAGTGCTTGAGGAAGGAAGAAACCATCAAATGAAACAGCAGAAGCAGCCAATGGGGTAAGAGGAAAAGCAAACAAGCATGGTGTCTGAAGCCATGTGAGGAAAGTGTGCCGGTGAGGAGGGAGTGATCAACTGTGTCAAGTGCTGTTGGTAAGAAAGTCTGAGGACTGAGAGTTACTCATTGAATTCAAGAACAGAGAGGTAATTGATGTCTTAACAACAGCACTTTTGCTGGGGTGTGGCTGGAGGGGCCTGAAATTCTGATTGGATTAAATGAAGGAGAGAAAAGGATAAGAGAAACTGGATACAGTTCTTACAGATAGCTTTCCTGTGGAGTGTAATTTTTAAAAAGAAAGTAAGAAAATAGAGCAATATTCACAGTGGTAGTGAATAGAGGCAGTGGTAGAGGCTGTTGTCGTGTATTAATAGGCTGTATAACAGCTTCTTTGGGTGCTGATGGGAATGACCCAATAAAGCATCACAATGAGAGGGCAGAGTTTCAAATGGGGATGTCATATCTGAGTCAAAGTTCTAGAATATGCCAGAAGGGATGGGATATAATGCACAAATGAATGATGTTAGATACAAGCATGAAAAGTTAATGTTTCATTTAGGTGGGAAAGTAATACTTTAGTCCCCAGAAAAGACTCTCATTAGCCTGCTGGGTCCAAGAGCTCAGTCCACAGATGAATGATAGTTGCTTGGATAGAGGAGCACATCACCCAGAGTCACATGGAACACTGGAAAGACAGCTCCCAAAATGAGCAATGTGATGTTATTACCAAATATGTTTGGAAAACAGAAGCAGTAGTATGCATAAAGAAGTCAACAGCTTGGCAAAGAAAAAAATGTTTATACAATTTTATCTTTGATTAAAGTGTGACTTCAATTTTTACTTTAAACACTTTATTTGTACTTTTGTTGCTTATCGGACCACGAATTACTACAATGATCCATTAAAATTTAGAAACATTCCAATTTTGAAATTAAGCATCTGTAATTTCTCACCCCTGGGCTCTGACTCTTTGGAAAGCAGAAATTTTTGCTAGCAGAGTATCTAATTGTTAGAAATTGCTCAGCAGTTGCCTGATGAATGATGAAAAGAATATTCACTTACGATAAGTGGTGCATTTATAACGTAATGAAATTGGGCCTGTCCACTCACATAGTAGGAGATTTTCCTTTATAGCTATGGTTGGATTTCCTGTTGTATCCTTGTATTGTACATACCAGTAGTGAATTTGTTCTTTGTTGTTTTTGCAGGAGTTGCTACAGTGGTCCAACTTGAAATCTAGTTAGGGTGAATAGACACCGTCTTTCAAAAAATTTTTTGCTGTATGCATGTACTATTTGATGTAACATTTTTAATTGTCTTTTCTCTTTTATATGTAATTAGAGGAGTATTTTCAATAAAATCAATTTCTATTACATTAAGATAAAATGCATTATATACGTAGGTACAATATAAAATAGTATGCAAATAATACAAGGTTTTAAATAAAAGTACATATTTTAATAAAGGAGAACATAAACTAAAATTGTTATTATATTAAAATAAAACAGCCCTTGTTTCAATAATAGAATAAGAATACTCTTCAAGTTATGCCACAATCATATTTTATAGACTAAAATGCATATAGTAATCATTTACTAAAAGAAGGAAAACAAACTTTCATTTTTTAATTTAATGACTTCCAGTAAGTATTTCCAATTTTCAAGAATTATATACTGATGGTAAATATCTTCATGTGTTCCAGAATGTGTTTACATTTTAATAAAGAAGAAAAAAATGAATAAAGCAATAAAGCACAAAGTTATCCACAAAGAAATGATTTATGAAGTATGTCAGTATAAAAATAAAGACTGGAGAAATGAAAAACGTACCTCAAAACCACATACACTCAAAAACAAATAAAATCCTGAACTAAAGAAGAAACATGGAAAGAAAGTGAATGATAAAGCTGACATTTTTCTGCTTCACAACGAGAAATGGCTGCCTTTTTGTTCATCTTGGTCGGTAATTCCATTATAGGTTTCAGATTAGTGTGCCCTTTTTCATTTTTAAGTCATTGAGAAGAATCTGTAAGTCAGTAGCTGTCTTTATGAGAATTGAAGTTTGTTTACACTAAAGAAAGTTTTTAAGTGTGTTTTTGTTGCTGTTAAAGCTTATGTTTCACCTTGCATAAAGGAAAACTATTCTATATTTTACAGCACTTCTAACAGTTTTACTTACCACTGCAAGTCAGTGTGCATTTATCAAGCCTCTACTCAATACACTATTCAAAGCATGCTTTTGAAATGTGTACTGACATTGACACTGACACTTTCCATTATCAGCAAGTGGGTTATTTTAATTCAAAATGACATAATCAATTGAAGGAGAAACTTTTTCACAGAGACAATAAGTTACTCCTTTTTTAGTAGACTGTTTTTGCATATCTTACAAGTTCAAGTGTATTCTGATCATTTATATTCAGGTTTGATTTACCTTAACTTTTTAGAATCTATTGAAGGTTGTTTTTTCTAGAAATAGGCTCTGGGGGTGGAGTTTAGAATGCAAGCTGTTTGTTAGGGAATGACCTTGGTATAAATCAACTCCTGTGAAAGGAAGAGGAGGGAAGCAAGAGTGGGCAGAAGGACAAGTTTAGCTGCCATGTAGGTCTGGCTGCAGCCTTGATTGAACACACAAGAGAGCTGGTGCTAAATGACCCCCAGGGTTGTTCCAAATACAATGCCGTAGAATGCCAGGATACCCTGCCTCCATCAGACATTGGCTAAGATGTCTTGGAAAGGACATGACCTCTCAGATTGGACTGGCAGGTGAAGACTCTCATCCTGGCAGCTGGCCATGGAGTCCTACACAGCAGGATTCGGGCAACACATTGCTGTGTCTAACATAGATTCTAGATATTCTTAGTTGGCAGGATACTTAAATCATGTAGAATTCATTGTATAGAAAATTATATATTTGTCACAGTGTCAATCTTGGGGTTATACTATAGAGAATTAAATACTGGGAACTTAATTGAAGAAATAGAGGTAGATGTATTATACTTAATACCATTACTTGCTCTCAGTATTTACATTCCAAAATGGATATGAAGCATTTGAAAGGATTTTATAGTCATTATAGCTTGATGTAACAAACTATGAAAGGAGTTAGGGTATTTCCTATAATTGCTCTGAATAATAAGAGATTTTACGAAAATCATAGCACTAATTGCATCTTCCCTAATCATAAGGATGAAAACTTAACTTTATTTGCTACCTGTTGCTTTTTAGCCCAGGAGAGTCATGAGCATGCATTTGGAATGTAATCTCATTCCCCTTCACCAAGATGCAGCAGAAGACAGATTCTGACATTCACTCTTGCAGAATTTCAGTATAAAAGGACTCAGTTCAGTGTTGTTTTTCACTTCTATAGGTGCGCAGTACTCCTCTACTTCTGGTCACAGAAATCATCTGCTAAGGTAATGAAAAAGTTTCTCTTTCCTTCACTCATGATGTCTTGATATAGTGAATTTTTTTTCAGTGCATCTCATCCTCCCACCCAAAATCATTACTATTACTTTACTGCCCACTTTGCCTTTTTTTTGGTCCTGTTCCATTCATTATTTCTAATGAATGCATATGACCTATACAATCGATATGCAACACTAAAAAATAAGTTATATGATATGAGACTTCGGTTATCATCCTGGACTTTGAAAAAATATTAATTTTCAAAAGATAAATATGTAAATAAATATGTAAATAAAACATATTTACCTGTGGAGATCTTCACCATCTCTGTTACCATTGAAAATTATGAATTGGCTTATCTGAGAGATTTTGTTGTCTAAAAAATTCTTCTTGTGATTACTAAATTTTGAAAAGCTAGAACTGAAAGATGAATTATCAGTCTAAAAAACTATCTAAAAGTTAAGGCACTAGCAAGATACTAATAGGCTTCTTAAACAATTCCAGAGTGTTCCACCTATCAGACCTAGTAATGAAAATAAATTTCTTCCTGTGATGTGCTGCTCAATTCAGTTAAATTAGTAATGAAATCAGTAATAAAAGATTTTGCTTTTAAAACTTTCTGTTAACTCTAAATGTATATATATGTTTAGCTTCAGTTAAAGAAAAATATATGAATATTTATTGGTAATCATAAATAGACTATGGGACTAACTAAAAGCGTAATTTCCTAGATAGCAGAGGGTGTTGCTTTTAAAATAAGGCTACAAATTTTTTTGACAATTGTCTTATTGCAAGGTGGGGCCTCCTCCCATTGTGTCTGAGTGGGTTTGTAATTTCTTTGACCAAGAGAATATGGTAGAAATGACTGAGATTTTCAAGGCTTGGTCAGAAAGTCATGTGTCTTCTGCCTTGTTCCATGGAACACTTGCTCTTGGAGTCCAGGGACAAGATGTAAGAATTTCAGTTATCATCAGGCCACCAAACTTTGAGGAAGCCAAACCATGTGGAGATGACTCAGGTCAGAGTTCAGGTCAGCAGACCTATCTGAGCTCTTAGAATCACTCACCCAGGTGCCAGACATGCCAGTAAAAGGGCCTCCTGGTGATTCTGGTTCTGGCCCTTTGAGTCACTCCTCAGTAGCTGAGGCTTCCAAGTTGAGGCTCCAGGCCTTGTGAGGCAGAGACATGCCTGCCCTATGGTACATATCCAAACTCCTGACGCATAGGACCTCTGAGCATGATAAAAGGATTGTGGCTCTGTGTCACTAAATTCTGAGGTGATTGGTATACAGCAGTAGGTGTTGGAATGCTCAGGTGCTACGATTGTATGAACAGTCTTATCCCAGTAAGAAGAGAAAGAAGTGAAGTTCTTGTTAAAGTCTTAACTTCAAAAATGTCCAGCACAATTCTCCAATTATAAGATGTTCCCAGATTCAGACCCAGAGTAAATGTCAGTCATTTTGGTATACAGATCAATGTTCCAACTTATATTTTTACTTAAAAATTTTTCTGTATAAAGTTTACTTTGAAATGAGAAACTTTGTATTCTTTTAAATTATTTTGTCTACTAAATATGCACCAAGTGATTTACATATATGTATACGATAAAAGGCAAAAATGTAAACATTTTGTTAGTAATAATTTAACCAAGATTTCTTGATAACTCTATTCAAAAGTAGTAGGATGTATGTTATCCACAAGAATAATATAGCTACCTGTTAAATTGGTTTTGGATGTGTTACATAGGTGTTTCAACAGGCTGTCTATTGACTGAAAATAAACATTTAGTAAAACCGCTTTCAAGGTACGATATTCAATAGCTTTCCATTCCTCTAAGTAAGAACATTTTGCCTCATATTAAAAAAAAAAATCCTTCCTGACTTAACATTTTCTTTTTTAGGCTTTTCCTCAGGCTGAGAGTTTACTAGCTAATCAGCAAAACTCCCATAAGCACCTATCGAAGAGGAGAGAGAATAAAAAGACTATAAAATTACTATATACATTCAAGCCATTAGTGATTTAGAACTTTTATTAAAAGTTTGCTGAGAGTTCCAAGTATTTACAAGCTTGAAGACCAAGCTACTGATATGTTCCCCATTCAACTCTCAAATGGCATTAGCTTTGGCCTCTGATATTAGTGCATTTCATAAAATGCCATGGATTATGTGTAATATTTGGACAGATCTATGTACTATCAGAACTGGAAGGAAGCTTGGTGGCCGAGTTCAAACCACCAACTTAATACCGGTATTGAGTTGCTTCACTGTATTACTGCCTCAACGATCTTAAAAAGAAGTTGCCATATCCTTTTCACCAAATCAGGTTCCAGCAAAGCCACAACCAAACTCCTCTCTCAAATGCATCTTAAATTCTTTATGTAGGAAATCTGTCTGGCAGATTTTAGAAAGTTAACTGCACCACCACCACAATATTGATACCTCATTTTTCCATAACTTTTGAGATAGATATCAGAAAAACTCATAAGATGTTAGACATAAATAGACATTTACATCTATGCAAAAGGCTTATTTAGTAGTGCTGGCATACAGAGATTCATTTTTATAGTGTTTTGTATTTTTTGTGAGTAGTTTACAGTTTCTGCTCGATTCTGACATCGTAGATACTTCTTTGTCTAAATCATATCACTAAGAAATGGACATCGACCACAAGGCCAATTTTTACTAGCCTGTTTTATTTCCCTCCTTAAATCTCTAGGTTAGTAAAATTTTTAAGAAGTTGGACATGAAAATTGCAAGCTGCACTGAAGGTAAAATGTTATGTAGTACCATGAAGAGAGAACTGAAAAATGTATCTGATGGGACATATCAGCAATCTGAGACATAAAGCAAACATACATTCCCCTTTTCAGCTTTTATTGATATTCTGGACCTAAGAGCTCCATAATGCTGTATGGGAGTCCTTCATGGATTATGGAATATTAGGGGCCAATTCTTCAGAGATAGAGTCATGAATGGACTTCATTACAGCACCTGAGGATGTCATATTTTATCAGCCACAACAATTTGAAGTGCTTAGCCAAAAAAAAAAAAGACATGGTATTATTTCCTGGAGCTTGTCATTAATAAATAAGTAGGCAAATATCATTACATTCTATCGTAAGTAATGGAATACAGAATGCAGGTATGTTGGATGCCAGATGATCAGCAGTTCTGATTTGCATGGTGCTATTAGGTGATTGTGTTTTTCTATTAAAAAGCATGTGTTTTTTTTTTTTCTAAGGAAAACACATAGAACTTGTTTATCCTTTATTTTAATAAAAATCATATATTTCAGTGACTAAACTTCCTCTCCTCAAGCCCTGAAGGTAAAAGCACAGGATTCCTTTATTCCATATTTGATGGAGTGATACGTTGTATAAGAGCTCAAACTCTGGCAATAATAACTCAAAGATTAAAGTCAGAAATGCATCCAATGCTTCTATATTATCCAATCTAAAGACAAGTAAATGTTTTGTTTTTAAAAGGCTATTCTAAAGTATTTTTTTCAAGTAAAGAACATACAACCTTCCTATTTGTAGTTTCTCAAAATAGTCTTTTCCTATATGTAGAGGAAAGTAGTGCTCGATCAATGCATTTTTGGTAATATTATTCTTTACATACATATGTATGATATGATATATAGATATATAGCTAGCTAGCTAGCTAGATAGATAGATAGACATAGTGAATACAGGTTATTAATGAATTTTATTATTTTTATCTCAGGTCATGTGTGATAGAAACAACCTATTCATGAGGTTTAAAGGGAAACACGTAATGCTAGACCATGGAAATTCAGTAATAAGCAAGAGTCTTCTTCCCCATGGGGAGTTTATAACTTAGTAAGGGGAGGAAAACTTTAAGTAAGTAAAATTTTAAATATTTAAAACTTTAAATAGGTAAACAGAAAATTAACTGTTTTAAATTATAATGAGGTCTATACAAATGATACCCTGATCTTCTATAGAGTACTAGGTGGAGACGAGTTGAAAGACTAGTCATTTTTTTAGTGTCCTTTGATATGTAGTTTCTAGCAAAAAGGATTAAAAGTTCTTGATCTATCTTAGTTCAGTGATTAAATAGAGATACAACCATATTTTATAAATACAGATTAGTGATACTTGTGACATCTGGGTCGTTCAGAGTATTTGGGTGAATATATGTATATCTTAGTTCGGGACACTGATGGCCAGCATGGCACTGAGAGATGAATGAAAATTTTCTTCAAAAATTCCTGTCTTTGAAACAGCTCTATGAACTACAGACTCAAACCATCAAGTAAGTCAATTGGCTTATTCATTATTCATTCATTCATTCATTTATTCACTCATTCAACAGACATTTATTACCCAGTTGCTCACTTGCCACACCCCCTTTCTGCCCTTCCACAGAGACGCACATGAAGAGTCCCTTAGCAGGAAAGTTTGGGAGGTATCACGTTCGGGAAGGAAAAGCTGGATTGATCAAGCCATGACCAGGATTGTAATCATGGAGCCTTGCTCATAATATAATCACAGTCCATAGCTATACATGGCAGGGCTGAGATCTGAATCCTTGTCTACATAATCTCTCTTTCTTGCATCTTTCATTCTTTCTTAGTTATTATATTCTTGTGTGCTTGCTTTCTGTTTTCTTTTTCTGTTTTCCTTTTATTTTTATTTGATTTTTCATGTTATTTCACCATTTTTCCTATAACTATCTTCCCTTAGGTAAGTTATCCTTTCATTAAAATGTCTTTCTATAAACCATAAGGGGTGATAATGTTTCCTGTAGAGACTCCAGTTGATAGACTTATCAAAACACTGAAATGTCAAGATGTCAAAAGGAACACCCACGTATGGGAAAGAGTCACAGAGAAAAACAGTGGGGCAGGAGCTAAGATCTTCAATGAATAAAGTTGTGGGATCAGGATGTAGGTTGTTGATGGGGATTTTGTCAGATGTCAAAGGATCTAAGTTTCTTAGAAAGAGAAGTAAGGAGAAATGACTTGAAAGTGACAGTGGGGAGCAAAGAGATCATCTCTTTCATTTCCTGACCCTGTGTTACTTAGGAGGCGTGCAGGCAAGGAAGTTTGTTCAAGAAGCATCCAGATTTAAATTAGGGCTGGAAGAGACTGGAAAAACAACAGAAGAAAATGAGACACCAGAAACATATACCCTAGGTTATACACAAGATTCCTAGGAGTCATGCAAAGAAGTGGCAAGAAGGAATATTTGGCTCTTATTAAAATAGACCCAAGTTATTTGAAGCCTGTGAAATTTAAAAGCTGTGGAAAAGCACGTTGGTGGATTTGTAAAGGATTATATAAAGGCTGGACAGGCATTTTGGAGATATTAACAGCAGCGCCATTGCAGATTTCTATGAATAATTCAAAAGAAGACACTGTACAAGGGGGAATTTTAGCACTTGGCATTACTTAAGTGTTTAAAGAGCGGTTGCCATTCAAGTATAGGACAAAAAACAAAACAAAAACAAACAAAACCTGGAGTTTTTAGAAATTCTGGGAGAAATCAGAATATTTATACTCGTGGCTTTTGTGGATTTGTAGACTTAATGGTATTTTTTTAAAGACCGTAGAGGAAACTTCTTGCTGTCCATAAAATGTCTTTCTCCTCTATTTCCATCATAATGATAACTTGGACTCAAGGCTGTTCAGCTAGCCTGCATTTTTCAGCTCCCCTGGCAGTTAGATATGGCCATGTGAACAAGTTCAAACAATGGAAATGAGAACAATTATTAAAATATTTAATATCTTGATGTGTTTCTCAGATTTTTAATGAAAATGCAAACAACTATAAATCAATTTTTTTTCCACAATTTATATAAATGTAACATACAATACCACTCTCTGTATCCTTTTCTTTTCTTCATTTAATATGTCTTAAAAGATATTCCTCAGAACATAAAAAACATAGTCATTGTTTGAATTTTTTTGCAGTGTGTAGTATTATATTTTAGGGATTTACTATATTTTATCTAAACCTCAGCTTTAATGGATTATCTGGGATTATTCATTAATTCAACAAACATTTATTGAGTGCTTAGTATGTACCAGGATTATTTCAGAAAGTTATCATTGATACCAGATAAAGATTAAAACCTTCATGGAATTTATATTCTAGATGGAAGGGACAGGTAATATGGGAACAGTGTTCCAATCAAAGGGAATGGCCATATTGCAGCACATGCCTTCCCTGTTGGAAGAATAGCAAGAAAGTCACTCTGCCTGGAGCATACATAGTAGGTGAAGGGAGAATGGTAGATATTGAAGGAAAAATCAAAGAGGAACCACTGGCAATACTTGAATAATTCTTTGAGTGAACTGCAGGACCATTGCAGGCTTTAAGCAGTGAGTTTATCTGACTCATTTTTTTTTTTCACCACTGACAATATTGCATAAACTTACATGTATGTATGTGCAGGTATCTTCATATGATCATTCCCAGATTTAGGATTACAGGGAAAAGGATATATGCTTTTGTAAATTTGACAGGTATTGCTAAAAATGTCTCCCAATAGAAGTTGAATAATTCACAATCACACCAGCTATATATGAGAGTCTGTTTCTGTTTTTATTTATTTATGTATTCTTTCGGATGTGTATGTGTGTTTGTTGTATTTTTTTTTTTAATATGAAAGAGCTTGCTTTTTCCTTTTTCTGTTTGCTGTTGGTTTTGGGAATTTGAACAAACTCACATGAAAATAGAAAAGTTTCCTGATAAAAGGGGTATTCTAAAGGAATATGGATTAATTAATAATGTCACATCTTAAAAATCCAGGTCAAGATACCACTTATAAATATAGGAGCAAACGTGGTCCTAACATTGGTGAGGGAACTTCCATTTTAATGAAAGGAACAAGTGTGTGTAGATGCAGATAGGATTGCTGGTGTTTTGGAAACCAGAATTGGACTTTACTTCTCAATATATTTTATTTTGTTTGTGAAATGGAGGACTAGATCATCTATTGAGAATAAAAAGAGATTCTGGAAGAAAGAGAGGGAAGTGCAGAAGATAAAATATCTCCTCTAGGAAATGACAAGGAACATTGCCTAGTGAAACACAATTCGAAATCACTGTAAGACACCGATCAAACAGGTGACCATGAATGTGTAGTGTCACCAGTTGGCTTCGGTGTGTGATTTTTCTCCAGTAGCCTCCGAGGTCTATGTACAGATAGAGATTTACCGAACACTAGATAGATGCTTGCAGGGCAGGTGAGATGAAAAGATATCAGGTCAAGTTTGTTTAGAAATCTTCAAGGAGAGCTTGAAGTATTGGGTTGTGAAATCTAAGCCAGAAAGAAAGAAAATGTGTTATAAATCTTTAAAGAGAATTTTGATTCCCTCCTTCCATTTAGTGCTATATACCATGGCCTGTATCATGCTATGTATTATCAAAACACAACCTCTGCTATATTAGTTAAAATATATTTTGACTGATATCCTTAATTAACAAAACTCATGGAAGGTAACCACAGGGAATTAATTTTCCCCACACATACTCTTTAAATCTTCTATAAAGAGTAGAAGATTTATAAAGAGTAGTCTGTCATTTGTCTCAGAATGACACTCAGGCAGCCCCTCAACATCAGTGATCACTCTCAGTTTAAAAAAAATACTTGTAAGTTACAAACTGTCTCAATTCAGCCAATAATTAATACTATGAAGATGGCTTTTTTTTTAACCAAGGTGCGGCTCGGTGTGCCTGAAGAGATTGTTGATTGTCTTTTTTGTTACTTATTTCCATCTTTACCACTAGATGCCATTTTCACCTTACTGGGAAAAGCAGGAGGAGGGAACAGTAGTAAGTGTAGCAGAAAGTTCTTTATTGAGTGTTATTTTCTAATCCCATTTGTGATCCCTGTGGCTGATCAAAATTTAAATCCATACTCTCCCACGGGGCGTTTATTACTGTGGTCTTCAGAAAAACCAGCAGTGCTATTGATCTTTTACTATTATTCCTTTAAACAGAGTGGATGTGGTTTTTTGATGTTTACTTGTTTGCGATTGCCTCTAGGAATCAGATGATCAATGGTCAACCCCTAGCTTCTCCTCTGTTAAGACATGAAATACCTAATGATTCCCATGCAGCTTTTTCCTCTCTCCTGGAGATTGTCTTAGGGCCCCAGAAAACTCTAATACAATCTTTATTCTACATTCAGTAGGAGTTCGGTTACTTCTCAACAAAGTCATGTATCTCTTTCAATCTCTCTCTCTCTCTTCCCCTCTTTTATTTCTCTCTTTCCTGCTTGTTTCATCAAGCCAACTGAAACGGCCTCTTGCTTTCAGACTTCTCAGGCATATATCAGACACAAGTATGCCCCCCCAAATCCAGAGGATATGTATTAAGCTCTTTTATTTATCCTATGGAATCCCAACATCTTATCTTGAAGAGAAGGTGGTCTTGTTTTCTGTTGGAAAGTTGGATAGGTGTCATAGAAAACACATTTCTTCAAATAACCCTCTTTACAAATTTTCTTTCCTTCTAGTTTCTAATATTTAATATGAGTGTGTCTGGGCCATTCCTAGGCTGTGTGAGTCAATGAATTTTGTAGGGATTCTGTCTATAAAATCATTTTATTATAAATGTTACAAAATTCATAGGTCCATGTGCTATATAATGATTTATCAATAAAGATTTAGAATAATAAGCAAAGAGAGAACTTACATTTTTGTTAATTGTCCAAGCAGATCATGTGAATACTATATGTACTATTCAGGCACCATCTCTTCCTCCTCAAGTCCTCAAATCCAGACATTATCTTTTCATGTTCTTTTTTGTCAAACTCATCATTTCTGGTTAACTTTATATCTTCTTTCCAAAGAAAAATGTAGCAACACTGTAGTTTCACACAGTACTCTGGCTCTTTGGAAAATGTTTTTATCCAAACAATATAGATCTTCTTGCCTCTAAAGGTCTCCAATATTATGTATTTAATCTGATTTTATCATTATACTTGATGCAGTATCACCCATCCTGCTGTCCATAGACACTGGACATAGATACTAGAGAGGAACTTGGAAAATTTTGAGAATGCTGTTTCAAAGTGTTGTGTCCCTGTATCAGTTTCCTAGAGCTGCTATAGCAAAGTACCACAAATTAGGGGGCTTAAAACAACAAAAATGTATTCCCTCATAGTTCTACAAGCTAGAAGCCTGAACTCAGTGTTTCCACAAAGTCATGCTCCCTCTAAAGGCTTTGGGGAAAAATTCTTGCCCCTTCTAGTGTATGGTGGTTGCCGGCAATCTCTGATGCTCCTTGGCTGGTAGAGCATCACACCAATCTCTGCCTATGTCTTCTTTCTGTCTCTGTGTCCAAATTTTCTTCTTTTTATAAGGATATCATTATATGTTAGATTTGGGGGCACATGCTAATCCAGTGTGATCTCATCTTAACTTGATTATATCAGCAAACACCCTATTTACAAATAAGATCACATTCTGAGGTTCTGGATAGATGTGAATTCTGGGGGGCTGTCTTCAACCCAGTGCGATCTCTGAGGCACATGGCCCTAGATAAAGGACTCCACCTCTCTTAGATGGGTGTGAGACAATGAGTTGTATAAAGGAATTCGGGGTATTTCTTTTATAAAATCAGCTTAATATGATCTGACTTACTCACTTGAAGTTTCACATCTCTTTTACCTTGTTGCTACACTCAGAACTTCCAAGTAAGTATCCCTTATGAGCATATATGTCCAGCCAATAATGAACTTACAATCATGTCAAGAAAACAATGTCTGTATAAGATAATTAAGAAGTAAATATATAAGTTATAACTAATAGGATAGTCAAGTAATATAAAAAATGTTGCAACCACAACGTATTAAAATGTATGGGGTACAGCTAAAGATAGTAGATAGTGGTTAAACAACAGTGAATATGTGGGGGGAAAGCCCCACTAAACTGTACATTTTAACAGGGTGGCTTTTTTGATATATGAATTTTATCTCAATAAAGCTATTTTTAAAATGATGTAAGAATTGTCAGCCTGAGGTGAGGTTAATTGAAGCCCACCTTTTCGAGTAAAACCAATTTAAGATGTCTTCAAGAAATTGAAAAATATAAACTGAAAATTATAAATTAGTTTTTAAAATATCTATAACCTAAGGGGTGTGTGTGTGTGTGTGTGTGTGTGTGTGTGTAAAATTCCTTTTTTTGGAAATAAGTTTCATATTTTAAAAGCTGAATGGTTCAGAAATTTTACTATTTGATTTTACACAAACACTAACATAAATTTATATCTAATAAGTGAATAACAATTTTCCTCTCAATTTATACATATTGTAGCCTGAGAGGAGATTACGAATCTTCAAATTATCAAAGATAAGCAGTCTAATTCTTCACAAGACACAGACTGAAACCGTGTTTTGCTTCCATCAAGAAAACGTATTGTTACCGAGTTGAGGAGAGATGAAGTCAGGGTAGAGAGGGCATTGTTATTAGGTTGTAATCTTATTTAACATCTCTGTTAATCATCTCGTGGGGAAAGAGAGCAGGCTAATGAAACTTAAATCACAATAAATTGTCAAGTGTTTTAACACCAATTAGTGCAGAAATGATAAAAAGGGACCTTAAGTGATTAAAGGGCACCCACAAAATGAAATTCTACTTGGAAAGCATGAAATGGTTGGCAAGTAGCCCTTGAAAGTAAAAACCAAAATGTGTAACTGTTTTTAAGGTCACCACTCGAAAGATAAGTGAAGGATATTTAGTGAAACTCAAGAAGTCCTTACTTTTTGCAATGTTAATTTCAATGTCAGTTTTTGCATTTTAATTTAGTGTCATTTTAAATTTTGAAGTACAACATCTTTTCTCACTAGAAAGCTTATGGAATTCATGGACATGCCCTTGGATTCATATTTTTCTGAGTTTATGAATCACATTGGACTTAAATTATGCTTCAGTAATAAACGAGTGAAAATTGCCAGATCTCAGAGGATTAATACAATCAATGCTAAAATCTTGAACACACAGAGTGCAAAGTAGATCTGGGTGTTTTCTTAGGGCAACTGCCCTCGATATGTCTAGTCAGTGATCCCTCCAACCATACTAGGGCTGGGAAATAGTCTTGCGTATGTTCCTTAGTGGAGAGAATCGTGGACACTGGTGAGCATGCTAACCTTGGTAGGTCACGGTAGAGCCTGACTCTGCACCAAACCTGATTCCTTTTCTTGGTGGGTACATGGCTTGATGAAATTGCCCACCTTGCACTGTGGCATTGTTACTGATTTCCAACAATGAAATATGAGTAGTGATAAATCTTATTCCCAACCCTGGTTCATACACAATCCCTCAAATTCATTCCTCTCCCACCATTTTGATTCAGGTAAGCACCAGGCCCCTTGAAGTCATATGTTAAAGACGGACCAGACCCAAGATGAAAAGAATCTGGATCCCCGCTGAATTAGTTCTCGAAGGAGGCAGCCACAATAAGGAACATTCATTACTTACATTAGTAACTGAGGAATAAATTTTTATCTTGTTTAAGCCACGATGTTTATAGTTTATGTGATGTAGCTTCCTCATGTCCTCAATTCTATGTTCATTCTTCTTTTTCTCACCAAAGTTAACACTTCTGAAGTTAGGATGCATCATACAATCAAAGGTGTCTTAAATATATATGCTAGCACTTTTTACTTCATTATAAAGTAATGTTAGTTTCCACAATCAACAGTGTAGTAGAGTTTATGAAATTTAGTAGCATTCCATAGGTCATCTTGACTTCAAAATTCATCATCTTAACTGCTGCTTACATTGTGTATCCCCTAAGTTATGGACTGCATCGTGTAAAATAGTTATTTGCTTCGTAGTATTATGGTTTGTTACCAGATTTCATTTCAGAGTGTTTCTTGTTCCTGCTCAGCAATTCACCTGGAAAAACACGAACCTTATCATAGACATCTTTTTAAATTGCATTGCAGTGGTGTAGGCACAAATTGATTTTTTAAAATGTATTTTCTACTCTTTAGAAAATCTGAAACCCATGATATAAATTGAATCTACATATTTTCCAGAAAGAAAGCTGCCCAGTGATCACAAATGGAATAAGGTTTGGCTCAAATTAAAATAATTTCTACTATAAATTAAAGTTCAAGTACACATGGTGGTAAAGACCACAAAGAGGTATAATACACATAACAATGAAGACTGAATGACCATTTGTTACAGTGGGCTAATTCTACCATTGGGCAGTAGCAACATAGTTAGTGTGAAAAGAATATGGACCTTGACCCCTGTCTCTGTAATGTACTGGATTTGTGAACCTGGGGATGGTATTTAAGCCTACCAAACCTAGTTTACTCATCTGTAAAATTACAATATTTTATTTTATAAGATTATTCTAAGGATAAAAATGGATGTATTAAAAATAGGTGCCCAGTAAATGCTAGATCATTTCCCCCATCCCCTTTGACTTTCAGGATTTTCAGTTACTTTTACATTTATCTGATTTATTACTTAAACAGTTGAAAGTGAATGCAAAATTAGCTGCAGTCTCACATTGCTGGCTTCAGTGAAAAAGCAGAAGCAAAACTAAACCTTTTCCTGTGTGCCTCATTAGCTCAGTAAAATCTAATTTTCTCTAATTCCTTTCACTTCCTATGGGAAAGACGAAATGATTATTGGAATTCATAGTCACATTTCACAATTTTTTCATATCTCTCTGGGTTTTTCCTTTGTAAGATAAAACCTGAATTTGAGTTTGATTTTGGACCATGTAGGTGAGGGGAATGTGATGGTTTATTTTGAGGGGAAATGGCAGAAATTTCACTCACTCATTTGTAAAATTTTCTCAGAGTTGCTAAAAATCTCACAAAACAACTGGACACATTCTCATATCTGTGAACAAAGAAAAAGGCTATTTCCTAGAAAAGAGACCATAGCAACTCCCCTGGGGTAGGTATACTTCTGTCTGTCTTAAATGGGGGAAAATAAACTGCTGAATTGGATGGCAAGGTACCTGTGAGAATACCTCCTATTTATTATAGGCTAGCAGATGTAACAAGAAAGTCTGTTCCTTTTTACAAATAGTTATGATGGTGTTCTTCCACAGTGCTAGCAGTTTGCAACCGTCTCAGATCCTGTGATACACTGGTGCTAAGAAATTCAGAAGAGTAGCAACGTTCTTTTTCAAAATGTATTAATGGAGAAACAATCACAGCAAAATTTTTTCACTGAAGATCAGGATCTGGAAAAAGATATCACTGCATTCTGGGTATGATTTAAGGGCAAAACAATGATTATAATGAGTTTCTTCTTTTGGAAGAAATACTAATTTGAGGAACTGTCTAAGTAAGCTTGTGAACTTTCAATATTGGAATAAGGGAACATTAGGAAAAGTTGGCAATAACTATGAATTCATTAGATGAGGACTTTGGAGTATTATTTGGATATTAAAAAAAGTAAGACAGACACTGAAGACGTTAGTTCTATCATTTCTTAAGTAAAGTTTTTATTAAAGCATAATATATATAATATTCTACATAATAATTATATATACATACACACAAGTGCAGGAATGATAACTGTACCAATCACTTAGTTTTCATGACTGAGCAGAATCATGTGATCAACAGTCAGAGCAAGAAATAGAACATTATCACATGCTCTCCATTATCCTGTTTAGTCACTGTCTCCCCTCAAAACACACCATCCTTTTAACATCTCTTAGTTTTGCTTGTATTCAACTTCATATAAATGGAATTACATAGTTTATAATTATATAAAATTATATAATCTCAAACTATAGTTTGAGATTAATCCATGCACTAGTTTATTCACTTCCACTGATTTCTAATATTCCATTAAATTAATACACAATGTCTTTATCCATTATACTATTGCTAGGCATTAGGTTTGTTTCCATTTTGGGGTCCTTTCAAATAGTATTGCTTTGAATATTCTTCTGAATGCTTTTTGTGAACAAATACGCACAATTCAATATGTAGGTATATACCTAGGGATACATTATTGAGTCATAATATATGTATATGCTTAGTCTTTAAGATAATAGTTAAATTTCCAACATGATTATACCAATGTGTACTAATGCCAGCAGCATATGGTAGCTCTTACCAACTATTGATGAAACCATTTTTTAAATGTTATTCAGTTTAATAGAAATGTGATAATAAACTTAGTTTTTACTTTGCACCTCTTACTTTTGATGACATTCAATGTCTTTTCTTACATTTATTGACTCTTTGAATGTGTGTACTCTTCTGTAAAGTTCCTGTCCCAGTCTTTCACTTATTTTCCTGTTTGGTTGTTTGCTATGTACTGATATGTAGTTCTTCTATTTTCTGGATATTAAATTAAGCTTGACACTGTTGAATTACTGATCAATTTAGGAAAACTGACATCTTTACAACTATTGTTGTGGTTCATGCTTTCACTTATTCAGGGCTCTTAAAATTTCTCTAATAAAAATATATAGATTCCTCTGAAGAGGTTTTGCACATCTTTCTTTGAATATATTCTTTAAGTACCTGTGATTTTTAGTACTAGTTTAAATGGTAATTTTGTATTTGATTTTCTTGCCCCTTTTTTTCTGTGCTATCCTTATATCTAAATACTTTGCCAAATTTACTGATAAATTTTTACAGCTTGTTTATTATTCTGTATTTTCTAAGAACATCATGTCTTATGTGAATAATGGCAATTTTACTTTTTCCTTTTCAATTCGTGTACCGTACATTTTTCTCTGGTTGTACTACTCTGAATACAACCTCCAATGGAATGTGGAATGACAGTGGTGAGAGCAGACATCTGTGGGGTTTTTTTGTCCAGTCTTTAATGGAAATTCTTCAAAATTTTATTACAAATTGTATTTTTGGTTGATTAGTAATGAGGTTAAGAAAGTTCCTTATAATTCTTGTATGCTAAGTTTATTTTTTAAAATATAAATGATACGACGTTTTATAAATGTTATCTTATGTCTGTTGAAATGCTCATATTTTTTCTTCAATATCTCTGCTACTGTGGTTAAATATGTTGGTAGAGTTTTGACTGCTAACCCAAAATTTTCTTTTCTGTAAAAAGTGCAAGGAAATTATGGTGTATACTCAAGTTTTATACATTAATAGATTCTATTTGCTTATAATTGATTTAGGATTTTACATTTATGTTCATGAGAGAGTTTGGTTTCTAATTTTATCTTTCAATATCCTCATTAGATTTTGGTTTCAAAATTATGCTGGCCTCATGAAATGGAGTAGGAAGTATTTCCTGTTTTTCCATTTTCTAAAATAACTTTTTAAAATATTGGTGTTATTTGTATCTTAAATGTTTCACTAAATCACCATTAAACTGTATGGATCTGGTGATGTTTTATAATAATGTTTTAAAATACAAATTTAATATCTTTAGTAAATATAAGAGAGTTATGATTTTATTTTTCTCCTGTTTCTATTTTGGCAAATTTATCTTTTTTGCTCCTCAATCTTTCTTAAATTTCTCTGTTCTCAGATCGTATTCATTAAATTTCTCTGTTCTCAGATCATATTCATTCTGCCTGAGAATTCCTTTTAGTATTTTTAAGTATCATCCTACTTGTGCCAGATACTAGTAATATATATAGCTTAAAATCATTTCATTTTGCTTTCATTTTTATAATTTTTTTCAGGACATAGAATTATAGTTATCCAATTTAGCACTTTATTGATTGCAAGATGGGTAGGAGGGGTGGACTTGAGACATAATCAAATCCAGAAATGCTAAAATTTTAAAATAATGTGACATTATAGACACTTCTCCAGCCTTCTGTGCTTTGGTGCCAAGCATTGTCATTAATTATATATAACTATAATATAATTATGTAATTCAAACAACATGTGTTATTATTCAAATTTTGTATATTTAAGGTTTTCATTGTTCTCTGTATTTTCTTGCATTTCCGTGATTCTGTTCAGGGTAAGTGAGAGAAATTAGAACTTCAACATAGGAGATAAATCAAAGAAATTGGTAAGGAAAGGAAAGAGTATTAAAATCCACTGATTTACTACTACATGTCAGGGAGTGTGTACTGTGTTAGTGACAATAAAACTATAATCCTTCATTCCTTGCATGCCATGAGCCAGGCACTCTCCTAATTCTTTACATGCAGTACACCTTTAAAGCTTCACAGAAGCCTTCTGGAATTTGGTTTATCCTCTTTTATGATAGATGGACTTTAGGTAAAACTCACCTTTCAGTCAACAAATATATATTGTGTCCTTTTATGTGCTAGGAACTGTGTGAAGTGCTGGGGATGTAGCGAAGAAGCAGATAGGTCAAATCTCAGTCATTGTGGTGGTTACCTCCTGGTGTGAAGAAATAGGCGATAAAAGTAAAAAGTTAATATATGAATGATCCTATGATGTAAGAAATGATATGTGCTATGGAGGAAAATAAAGTATACATTTGCTTTGCTATATGAGTAGGATGGTAAGAGATGACCTCAGTGACAGAGCTTTACATGAGCAAATTCATGAAGAAAACATCAGGCTCTAAAAATCTGTTAGGGCTCAGAAAAGTTAAAAATTTAAAAAACGAATAAAATGCTGAGTCAGTCCCCCAATTACAAACTCTAGGCTTATTCCCCTGGTCCATAGAGGCAGGAAGACTAGAGATAGGGGAAAAAAAGAAAAAATCAGACCTCGAGGTAATTTTAGCCTTTCTCAGATTAATATTTTCTAAACCTATCACTCTTTGTTTCCATATCTCATCTATTCTGCTCCTTTGCTTAATGGCAAGGAAAATACTTATTTCTTAAAATTGATACCATTTATAAGATGTCCCAAAAATCTTTAATGCAGCTTTAAGTTTGATGGATAGATCTACCTACATATTCATATAAATAATCAATTTTTAATGTTGTATATGAGGAAACAAAATATAGATATTTTAGATTTACTCAAATTTATACTTAAGAATCTTTCTCTGTTTCCTTGCAATCAGAGTCAATCAATACCAATTTAAAATGCATACATTGGTGACAGAAAGCAGTGAGCTTTACTTTTATGTGAGGAGGAAAAATAAATTGTGTTTTACAGCATCTCCTATTTTCATACATTTTTTTCTGTAGCTCTCCCAAAACTTCACCAAAAGCTATTTCGTGAAAAAAAAAAAAATCTTATTGCAGTGGGGAGGGAAGAGAGTGAGGAACTAATGAAAAGAAGCTGAATTCCATCAGAGACTAACATACAGTAGGTAGGGTTGTCAGATAAAATACAGAAACCCAGTCAAATGTATCAAATAAATAACAAAGTAAACAACAAATGAGTTTTATGTATAGGTGTGCCCCAAATATTGCATGAAGCAGATTTATACTAAAAAAGAAATAATAATACTCATTTTTATCTGAAATCCAAATTTAGCTTAAAACGGTGTATTTCTATTTACTAAATATGGCAACGCTAGTAATAGGAACAGCTCATAAGATGATCCCAAAATTGACCCAATTCAGCAGAAAGAGAATTTGGAATCAGAAGGAAAATAGACTTCCAGAAGGTAGGCTGTCTTACTACCTTCTGCGACTTCAGGAGTTTTGGATGTCCAAAAGAAGTAGGTGGGCTATTAGTTGTGGGGAGAGGAGGGAGTTGATACAATCTAATCTAGCTATTCGGGGTGGGGGCAGGACATTTCACATGAAATTTGAATTACTTTTACATAAGAAAACTTTATAATAACAATTACTTTCTCTAAAAGCAATATGTTGACTGTTTCCTAGGTTTGATTAATTGATTGAACCTGAATATCTCATCTTAATCTCCTTTCATAAATACTTTGAAAGATTCTTCTAGCTCTATTTTTCTATTTTCTAGAGATAAATCCACTCATAATTGCCACTTGCAGATGCCAGAACACCCTTAAATACCACCTAACTACCCTATCTCCAAAAGCTTCTAAAATGAACAGTTTTAATGATCATTGTTAATTATGTTGATTCTTATATAAATGTAATTATCACTTTCATATTATACTTTAGAATATATCCCATATCTGCTTACCAATTGATATTTTAAAATACAAATAAATATGTATGCATAAAACCGTGCTGAAGTTCTACATGTAAAGTAAAAATGGTTTTACTGTACTTGTGGACAAACTCTTCAGTACTTGTAACCATATTGTGCAATGTGTTATGTAGATCTAGACTCCAAGTTAAAAAGTGTTTATTAACAGTACTAAAGATGTAAGAACAAATAAAACAATGCAATAAACTCAGAAGTAATTTTACAAAATTATAAAATTATATTGTTACTATGTTGAAATGATTAAAACATTGGCACAAATTAATATGACATGCAGAATTCTTTGCCAGTTAAGTATTATTTGGATATATTTATTGGTTGTGTTTCTTTATCATTTAGTCATTTTTATTGAGAATAACTAGAAGGGTGATCCAAATCTGAGATTAAACTTAGATTATTCACTTTTATTTTGCCATGTCATATGCATTTCTTAGCCATGTAAAATTTCATCACTTGAGTACATCGTTTAAAATTCTTCACAACTATAATAAAACTATACAACTTGATGAAAACCCAGACTATATGGAGGCAACTATAATTATCAGCAACCATCAAATAGAAATTGCTTAACAAACTTGTTTTTACACAGCAGTAGAGGCTTTGAGTACACTAAGCTTGTCAAAAATGTTTAAAGGCAGTTTGCATTTATATTCCAGTGCACTGCTTCTAGAGGTCCTTTTTCTAAAGCATGAACAAAAAGACAAAAAGACAAAGAAGATCCATTTATTCTCATATTATCCTTTCATCAAAACTAGGACTGAATTGCCATAGGGAAATATGATGTCGGTGACATTTTCTAAGACAATGACATCTATTTTACCTGGAATTTTTAATATTTTAGATTTAAGAGGTAGAAGAAGAAAATAATATATAACATTTAATATTGTGCCACTCTCTGTTTGTGTCATTCAGGCTCGCCACAGGAAACAGATGTCACACTCAAACAGGTTGTGTTTAAAAATGTATCTGAGGAAGTATTAATAAAAGTGTGGGCAATTAAGAAGACCAAAAAGTTTGGGTGAAGCAACTCAGGGCTAGCTAGAGCTGTTAATGGTCGTATATCTGAAGAGGTAAGAGGCTTGAGCAGTTGCTAGAACTGGAATACGTAACTGTAGTTGTAAGAGGGGGCTCCCAGGAGGAGCTATAGTGTTTAACAGACAACAGGAGCCAATGTATAGTGTACCCTAATCTCAGTCTCCTCTTTCTGTCGTATCTTCTGCAAGTGTTTCCCACTGATTAAATCCAACCCTAAGGGAAAGGAGCTCATTGATGCATTCTATAAAGTTAACTTCCCAGGAAACAGAATAAGGTGGGAAAGGGTGAGGAGGAGATCTGGAGATGCAAACAAAAAGACAGCACAGTCCACTCCTTTTGCTTCTCAGTATCTACTCTTGTTCTTTTTCTTGGTGAAAAATTTTGTGTATTCCTGCAAAATATCATAAGCTCTCATTTAACTAAGGGATGATAGCACTACGGATATATTCTCACCCAAAGCGTACATCTGTAACCACTACCATCCCTTAATATAAGGGGAGGGAAAGAAACAATATAAAAGCTGCCTTTAACAGTCCAGTCCCATTGCTGCAACTTCTATCTTTCAGCACCCATTTAATGTTCCTTTTACCCTCTGCAATTACCTGGAATGGATAAGATTCTTAACCAAGTGGGGTAACCCAAACCTTATTTCTGAGATATGAATCCTTTTGGCCCCAACTTCATTAGACACGGCTGAGTGTTCCATTGACCACTACTGCATAAGGGGGTACAAAAAGTTACTAAAACCAGTGAATCCTCTGGTTCCAGACGTTGTCTTTCTTTTTGTGTAGCAGCCATCCACGTTTTCCTTGATAATGAAGATCAGTCTCTTCATCAGGATACTGATTTTTTTCTCTGCTTGATATGAGGAGCACAGAGATCAATTTTAGGCTTTTTTATTTAAAGGAGAATAACTGTATTCCCTAGAAGAAGCATTTCTACCTTGGACCTTGGGACATTCAGAGCTACTAAACTCAAAGTCACGGAGACAGAAAGCACAAATCCCTCCAGTGGTTTATTTTCTGTAATCGTAAGAAAAGAGCACCCCCACCCCAACCCACTCGTTTCCCTGTTCTGAGTACTCTAGCTATAGTGATGGCAGCATCAGAGTGGCTTCTGGTGTGTGGCATGTATTACATGATGAATGGAGAATGTCATGACCTTAAAGAAACTCGTCTGCTAGTCAGTGCTGTGGCTAAACTTCCAGCAGGCTATCCCGCCATTCTATAAAGCCAGCTGCATTTGAATCATGTATGTGTTAAGTAAATTTTATGGATGCCAGCTCATTGCTTTACTCCTTTGCCATACAAATGAATGGCATACACTTTGACTGGTGGTGATGCTATGTGACATGTTATGGAAATGAATATCTGTAAGTCCCTGAATAGTGTCACTGGCAGAAGTGTTACCGGCAGGAAGGCATATTTGAATATATATCCATCCCCATATGGGGATAGAGCTGGTAGATATGGTGAAAGGGGGCAATATAATTAACCTGCTACCAGGTGGATGGCTATTCTTTTGGGAAATAATACATTCTCAGGTGCTCAACATTAGCTTCTGAGGTCTAGCAGTAGCCAGATCAGCCTTAGTGAGGATAATTCTAGGCCACAGAAATCATACGTGGGCTTTATGCCCACCTCCATGGCTACTTCATATATGGATCTATCAGGCACGCAGAAAGATGTTTGGCAAGGAGTCACTGACATCCATCTGAAGCCTCCTAGTCTCCCTCCTTTTATTTAAAGCCTCCTCTGAAGTGCATCTTCTCTGATGATCATTTAGAGTAAACACAATTATCTTTGTCATCGATGCCTATGCCCAAAAGATTGTTCCGTTACCTCTTGTCCGTTACCGTTACTTATCACCAATCCTGCAAATTTTATTCTTTTCAAAGCCTTGACAGGTCATTCAGCCCATTAGTTAGCAGAGGCATATTCTTTAGACAATCTCTCCTTTTACATGAAAGGGACAAATAGGTATCAGGATATTGGTTTAGCTGATATAATAAAAAGCAAAGTAATAGTTTGTTATGACCAAACTTACTTCTCTTTTGTGTGTGTAGTAGATTACAATTGACCCTTAACACAGGTTTGAACTGCACAGGTGTCCTTAAATGCAGACTTTTTTTTACAAAAGTAAATACTACAGTACTGATGATCTGAGGTTGGTTGAATCCATGAATGGCTTGGCTTTCATTCTTGTTTTATTGTGATATGGGCTTATTCTGTCATTTCATAGGATTATAAAAGGGTGAGAGGTTTGTCATCCTGATCCCATCATGGAGAATTCATTCTATGGATAGCAAGGAGTACAAAGATATATAAGGCATGATTGAGTCTCTTCTTCTCAGAAAGAAATAGTAAATAAATAATGAATTTACTCAAATAGTCATATATTCAATACATATATATTCTGTTTCTTCAAGTTACCAGATATGGTGGTGCTTAGATAAAATAACAACCAGTATGGACGTAGTCCCTGCCCTAACAGAGGTTACAAAATAAGATGATGCATAAAAGTAGACAAGCATTCATAAGTAGGCATGACAAGTGCTGTGATAGGTGGAGGGTAGCAGCTTATGGGAACATATTTAGGTTAAAACGCTCTAGATGTGATGGGGAGGGAATTGCCTTGAAAGAATTGCCCTCCTCATCCAAGATCTGAAAAAAATCAACTAACAACAAAAAGGGTTAGTCTGATAAAGCTGGTGTTCTGTGGAGACGTGTGTCACTGATCTGAAATGCTTTCCCATTGGATTTTTGGCTCTGGCCTTGGGACTGCAGTCTTCAGGCCCATTTTCAGTTAAGCTGCAGATGACAATATTCTTTTATCAGTTTGTTATGTGCCACGGGCATACTGATATGCATGATATCTACTTATGTTCCTATACAAAAGTGAATCCATAAATTCTTTTAAAAATTAAGTACATGGGAATAATTATATGCTAAGTTTTGTGTAACTGTGAATATGTGTGCTTATATAAATATTTGGTACTTTGAAACATACAAAAAAATAGAAACGAAAGGGAAAATTTACCTATGAAAATTTAGTCAAGCAATAAATTATAATCCATTGATCAACTCTTTTGCTTCATCTTCAGTTTCTAAGGAAAGTAAAATTTCTTAACATATTATATAACTTTCCAAGAGGATCCCAATAGTTCCCAAAGGAATCAAATTACATCCTAACTACATGACTGAAAAATAAAATCAAACTTCCTTAGTAATCTAAGAAAGGAAATACCTTTATAGAAGAATTTCATAAAGTAAAGCTTTTCTTTCCTTATTGAATCTGAGCTGTATTTAATAAAGGCCTGAACTGCCAAGTTCCTTTTTTATGTTTTACAAGAAAAAAGGCATCCAAAAATAGATTTCTGTTTCTTAGTACATTCCAAGTCACTGATGTTTCAAATTTCAACTAAGATGCTACTTTCACAGATTAAATCAAGTGGAGGGCTGAAGAAATATTCCTTATAATTGAGACCAAAATAACATAAATTTAATGTAAATGGTCAGCTTGGGTTCTATGCATAATGACAAAAAAAGAAGATAATAGGTCTGGTTTTCTTAATAGCTTAATTGTTGTATAATTGATATACAAAGAACTATAAATATTTTAATGTGTGCAGTTTAATGAGTTTGAACACATGCAAACACTTGTGATGCCGTCACCTCAGTCAAGGTCATGGACAGATCCAGAACCTCCCAGACTTTTCTTCCTGTCTCTTTGTTGTTGGGTTTTTGTTTGTTTTGATATGTGTGTGTTAAGAACAGTTAACATGATACCTGTCTTTGTAACAAATTTTCAAGTGAAATAGGTCTGTTCTTTCCTTTGTTTGTAGAGACAGAACACCCTTCTAGATGATCAAAATTCTACACAGAGTGTGACTAACAGTTAGACTCTCTCTTGATTACCTTTCAATGCCAAGTAGAACTTTGCTTCTCATCACCCCACTAAAATGAAATTACAAGACTGGTCCTAAACGGACATCCGACTGAATGAGATCTAGAACAGAAGCAGATTAGATATTGAGCTTTGCATGACAACACATTGTCTAAGTGTAACTGCCTGAAGCAGTACTACCTAGGACCTTTTTTAATGGCAATTATATTTATGGAACCAATTCAACTAGGAAATCCAAAGATATCTTTTTGAATGGAAAAATTGCAAGAATAAATTGCACATGCCTTCAA